>NC_066580.1:1637324-1951529 GCF_024323335.1 Lathyrus oleraceus
AGTTTTGACTGAAGCTCCGACCTAGTCAGAGATCGCACAATCAGCCAGTCCAGTCTGCATCATGTGCATCATAGCATATTTATTTTTCAAAAGAAACGCATTGAAAAAAAAAATCGAAAAAATATTGAAAAAAAAAGAAAGAAAAAAAAAAGAAGAAAAAAAAACTAATCTCTGCATGCATATCATTTCTCAGGTACATTCCCGAGCTTGTCTACTGATAGAGATGGCAACAGTTCCCGAGTTGAAGCGGAAGACCTGTTCCTACAGTTTCCACCGTGAGCCGTTGACTCCGCTAGTTGAGTTGGGTAGCCTCGTGACAGACGACCGATTGAAGAGTTTTGTTGGGCGGTATGGAGACATCCTGACAGTGCTGAAGACGGTAGTGGATCCAGTGCCTCTGCAGACATTACTACAGTTTTATGATCCAGAGCTCAGATGCTTCACTTTCCAGGATTATCAGCTAGCACCTACTCTCGAGGAGTATTCTATCCTGTTGAGTATCCCAGTACAGCATCAGACTCCCTTCTTGGACGTCCCAAAGGAGGTCGACTTCAGATTGATTGCCAGAGCTCTCCGGTTGAGTGTTGAGGAGGTTGGTAAGAATTGGAAGCCCTGTGGGGAGGTTGTAGGTCTGCCATTGAAGTTTCTGTTGAGAGTAGCCAGAGCTGAAGCAGATAAGGGTAATTGGGAAGTTTTTCATGCACAGCTAGCTGCTATGATCTATGGGATCATCTTGTTTCCCAGTATGCCGAATTTCATTGATCATACTGCCATCAGTATCTTCATCAGAGGGAATCCAGTCCCCACTCTCTTAGCAGACACTTACTATGCCATCCACAGTAGGCATGGTAAGGGTGGAGCCATTAGATGTTGTCTACCTCTTCTGTTTAAATGGTTCATGTCTCTTCTGCCAGCTAGTGGACCATTTGTGGATACCCAGAGCACTCTGAAGTGGACTCAGAGGGTCATGTCGCTCACTTCCTACGACATCAGGTGGCAGTCGTACCGGATGGATGTGAAGGATGTCATCATAAGTTGTGGTGAATTCCGGGGTGTGCCACTCATAGGGACCAAGGGTTGCATCAACTACAACCCAGTTCTCTCCCTTCGCCAGCTAGGGTTTGTCATGTGTAGAAGGCCGCTCGAAGCAGAGATAGCTGAGAGTTTTTGTTTTGAGAAGAAGGATGACCCTGCTAAGTTGGAGCAGATAGGGAAAGCCTGGAGAGATGTTGGAGTGAAGGATGGATCCGTCCTAGGAAAAAAGTTTGCCATAGCCATGCCCGATTACACTGGTTGGTTAAAGAAGAGAGTGGAAACTTTGCTGCTACCCTACGATAGGATGGAGCCTTTGCAAGAACAACCACCTTTGGTACTTGCTGATAGTGTGCCTGCTGAGCACTATAAACAAGCCCTGATGGAGAGTCGTCGTCTGAGGGAGAAGGAGCAGGACGCTCAGATGGAACTATACAAAGCTAAGGCTGATAGTCTGCACTTGGCCCATCAACTCAGGGAAGTGCAAGGAGAAGATGCTGGCAGAGCAAGGGGTAAGAAGAGATCATATGAGGAGATGGAATCCCTGATGGATGCAGAGCATAGGGAATGTCTAAGACTGCAGAGAGCAGAAGCCAACTACCAAAAGAAGATCAGAGACTTGGAGAAGCAACTCAAAGACAAAGACACTCAGCTGAAAAAAGAGATGGAGTTGAGACAGAAATCAGAGGATTATCTTGGAGGAGAAGTCTTGGAGCTTAGAAGACAATTGAAGGAGAAGATCACTCCCCTACCAGATTGTTCAGAATGCTCACTGTTGATAGACCAGTGTCATTACCTGAAGACCCTCATTCCAGAAGACCGTCTGCCGTAGACTGTATCTTTGTTTGTTTTTTTTTGTTGAGAATCACCTCCAGGCTTGTTGGATGGGATTCTTTTTCTTTGTACTTTGAGAATATTCTGCTGATCTTGGTTGTATGACTTTTCTACCCTTATGTATATATAAGGCTATCAGCATTTCCCTGTTGTTCATTTTTTCCTTGTATCTGTTGTTCTCTTGTTGCTGCAGGTTGCCATCTTTTGAGGATGGGTCAGGCTCTTTGAATGCCTGAGAAATGAGCATATCATGTGCATCATACGCATCATTTAACATCATACTCATATCATTTGCATAGCAGGTGTTCTTGTGCTGTCTTCTCACTCCGGTCCCTTTGTCAGGCAGGATAGCTGATCAAAGACCACACCGGTTTTCAACCAGGCTCAATCAACAGAGGAGTATGGACCAGGTTCAAGCCGAGTTGGCTGAGATGAGGGCAAACATGGCCCAGTTCATAACAACGATGCAAGGAGTTGTTCAGGGGCAAGAGGAGCTGCGTGCCTTAGCCCAGAGACTGGAAGCCGTGATTCTACCAGTCCACTGTGCTCCACCAGTGGATGTATCCGTTCATGAGAATGCTGCTGTCACTATTCTCGTCGATGATGGTGCCGTGGGTGATGAATTGAAGGGGATCAGAATCAGTGAACAGCCTCTTGCTGCAGAGACTGTTAATGTCAGAGCAACCCGCGCTCCGGTTCGCCATCCTGGCTCTTCAAGTTCTTCCGGTTCTAAGAAGCCATCCTCTGGGGCACCCAAAAGGGGAGAAAGTGAAACAAATGCTGTGCACCATCGGAGGAGTGCAAACGGAGGACAGTATCGTCAGGCCACTGCTGTGACTATTCCAGCAACTCAACCTCAACAGCAACAGAGAAGACCAGCTCAGCAGCATCAGCGTCAGCAACATCGTCCTCAGCAGCAGGCTTCTCAGCCTCACAATGGTAATCAAGCTGGTACAAGTAATGAGAGGAAGAAGATCATTTTTGATCCAATCCCCACGTCCTACGCCGAACTGTATCCCTCTCTGTTAGAGCGGAACTTGATTACTCCCAGAGACCCGCCGCCCATTCCCGTCAACCCTCGGTGGTGGTATAGGCCTGAACAGCATTGTGTGTATCACTCGGGTGCTCCTGGTCATGATGTAGATAGCTGCTTTCAGCTGAAGGTGAAGGTTCAAGACCTTGTGAGGTCAGGTATTCTGATCTTGGAAGACTTAGGTCCCAATGCTAATCAAGTTTGAAGATAACAAGTCCTGGGCTGGCGCCGACTTTTCTTCAGAAGGGTTGTTCGGAAAGCAGAAGCTGCTGATGCAAGAAATACTGACAGTTGTCGTCCCCGTTGGGATCTATCACAATTGGGTCACTGTGGGCTTTCCTACAGTTGTTCATAAGTCTCTGTAATAATCACTTTGCTTAAAAACCCTTCTCCCATGCCAAAAGGAGAAGTGATGACATTGTTGGCAACATTTTGCGCAATGATATTTTCATTCAAATAAATTCATGTTAAAACATTTGTTTTTCCAATTGTTTTCCCTTTTCACTTTTGCATGAA
This sequence comes from Lathyrus oleraceus, assembly GCF_024323335.1. Taxonomy (NCBI): domain Eukaryota; kingdom Viridiplantae; phylum Streptophyta; class Magnoliopsida; order Fabales; family Fabaceae; genus Lathyrus; species Lathyrus oleraceus. The sequence continues at coordinate 1,640,740 of NC_066580.1, forward strand.
ATTGGTGATCACAAAAAACCTTAAAAAAAAACAAGAATAAAAGCAATCTTTTCATCTGCATAACGATTGCCTTGTTTGATTTTCAAAAAGCTTTTCATATCAAAATCATTATGCAGGTTGTTTCTCAAACCCATTGAACATAGTGATCGGACGTCATCTCCCAATTTTGAAATTCCTTGTATTCGAAGCGGAAGAAGATGATGATTGAAGGGATTCCTGACGAGATTTCCCGACTTCTTGAGCAAGAAAAGAAGATCACACTCAGTTGTATCTCGAGAATCAGCAGAACGGCCAACTGGGGCATTATCAACAAAAAAAAAAGAGAAAAAAAAAAAGAAATCAAAAGCAAAATCAAAAGAAAAAAAAACAAAAGAAAAATAGCACCCTCGAAGTCCCAAGTTGGCTGATGCTGAATTCGATCGAAAAGAAGAGATCAACTGCCATGTGTCATGGTCAGTCATATCAGCAGAGAGTGAAAAAGCATTCAACAAGAAGGTCAAGCCTCGTATGTTCCGAGGGACCTTGTGCTCAAGAAAGTCTTGTCTTTCGTGCCCGATTCCAGGGGCAAGTGAACTCCAAGCTATGAACGTCCATACGTTTTCAAGAAAGCCTCTTCAGGCAGTGTTCTGACACTTACAACAATGGATGGAAGTTCACTCGTTCTGGGAACTCTGATGCAGTCAAGAAATACTTCGCCTAAAACAAAAAAGCAAAAAGCTCGATAAGTCGAACACCCCAAAGGGCGACTTAGGCAAAAAAGGAGCGTCTCGGTGGATTGAAAACCCGAAAGGGCGATCCAGGCAAAAGTTAGAGACATTGAAAAAAAAGAGAGAATTCGCATCCCGCTAGATTGAACACCTCACACTGGGGCAATCTAGGCAAAAATTAGGGATTTGGCAAGTAACTGCATCTTGACAAGACTGTGCTCTATATCTGTCGTCCGTCAGGGATTCTCGATTCGTCGTCGACTGAAGCTTTGAATACATCGAAAATTCAGAATGGTAGAGGAAAGGTCATTATGTTCAATGTAGCCTTCTCCAATATACATCACCGATTTCAAACTTGTACAGATCTATGGAGTCTCGCCCTTTGCAGACTACCATTCCATTACATCAATTTGAGCTTTTATCTAATTATTTGCACTCTTATTTGTTTTTATTCAACAAATGTTTTGCATGTTTTAATTGATAAAGTATCATTGTTTTCAAAATAAACAAATTTTTCAAAAAAAAACTGTTCTTAAACAAAGTGAACGTTCACAATGATGGAAGGATACTTAGGAGACCCGCAAGTGCTCTCCCGAGGGTGGTATGATTACCAACAGGTAAGACAATTGTTCGTATCTCGAGCATGATTGTATCTTTGTCCTGCAGAACCTCGTATGGTCTCTCCTCAGTGAAGTTGCCCGATGCAGTGTTGTTTGAAGTTGTTCATCTTCATGTTCCCGGCAGTACAGATTCTTCCTCCAAATCCCTGTTAGCTCTATTGTGGGGCATCCCCAGTAGAGTGTTGTTTTAGCCTTATCGTGGGGCATCCCCAGCAAGTTTGCTGTTTCGGACATTATTGTGGGGCAGCTCCCCTAGCAGAGTGTTTACTGAAGACTTCAACTTTCGCCTCTCCAGCAGGCCAGTCTTCCTCTCCACCAGCATGGGTGTTTTTCTTTGAAGATGCAGTATTTGGAGGATCGACATCCCCATAATCCGGCATTCCCTCAGATGGATCCCTCAGCAGAGTTGTTGGCATGATGAGCTCTCTCAATGCCTTTGTATTTCTCATCAGAAACTTGGTTGCTTTTTGGTACCTCTGATTTCCAGCACAAGTTGTGGTGACGCATCCGCCTATATGTTGAACTCTGTTTTCCGGTTGTGACCGACGATCCCTCCGGAAGCCTCTGGTGGCCTTCTTCCCCTGCAGGATGATGATTGTCCCCTATTGTCCCAGTCTCCAGTGGATTTTCTTTGCTCTCTGGTGGCTTTGGTTTTCTCTCCGGACGGTTGATTCCCGGACCTGTGTGTTGAGCATGTCTGTTTGTCAGCATTCATCATACATTCATCATGCATAATGCATACATGCATAATCATAGCATTTGGATACTCATGTTGCAGCTGTTGCCGTGTATCTGTTGATTGTTGCCTCCTGCCATTCGGTAATACAGATCTCTCCAGTAGATTTTCCTTAAGCAGATATGGGTGTGTCTGATCTCTCCATGTAGAGCCAACCCTTAAGCAGAAAGTGTCTATCCTTTCCTGCCATTTCCCCACTGAGATACATTCTCGTGGATGACGGTTGCTTCCGTTCCCTCCCTACACGGGATGGGTTTTTCCCTATTGAGTTCTTTCCTCATTAGGATGAGTCTTGTTTCAGTCTGCCTTTTTGGATCAATCCTGAATTGGCTTCCTATTGGCTGTCTATTGTGCTTCCCTGGGGCATAAATGAATAGTCGCTCACTAACCGGCACTCATTCATCTTATCCTCAGCGGAATTTGTTGGCCTCTACCTACAAACCGGTAGTTGTAAGTCCTATCTTTGTGGTTTTCTACCCACTAGCCGGTAGTTGTAAAATCCCATTTTCATCCCCTGGCAGATATTGTTTGTTGGCCTCTACCTACAAACCGGTAGCTGTAAGTCCTATCTTTGTGGTTTTCTACCCACTAGCTGGTAGTTGTAAAATCCCACGTTCTCCCCTTGTTGGAGTCAACCCTTTTTGCTCATCCCGATGATGACCGGTTACTTTTCCGTGGTTTTCTGCCTACAAACCGGTAGATGTAATCCCCTCTTTGCGGTATTGATATTCTTTTCCCCTCTGGATACTCGCCTTGATCAAGCAGTATTGTCCCCATTGGGTCTTCCCCTTCCTTTTGGATATTTGCTCCGAGTTAGCAACTTTATCCTATTTTGATTGGTCATCTTTTGCATACCTAGCCTGGTACCCAGATACCTTTCTTTTCGGTCGATTATTCATTTAACAACCTACAACCCGGTTATGGATAATCTTCCATGCGAGTGTATTATCTACGTTTGACGGCTATAGATAATATGTCTTATGTTTTTCCGGTTTTCAGACCGAAGGAGTTTCCGACGATCAGGTCGATGTACTCATGGCACAAGGCCAGTTTTCCGGTATTCAGACCGAAGGAGTTTCCGACGATCAGGTCGATGTACTCATGGCACTCAGGCCAATTTCCGGTATTCAGACCGAAAGAGTTTCCGACGATCAGGTCGATGTACTCATGGCACTCAGGCCAATTTTCCGGTATTCAGACCGAAGAAGTTTCCGACGATCAGGTCGATGCACTTATGTTTTCCGGTTTTCAGACCGAAGAAGTTTCCGACGATCAGGTCGATGTACTTATGGCATTCAAACCAATTCACGCTTTGGTCGGTCACCCGTTTCGTACCTACAACCCGGTATCCCTGGTGCTCCTTCCTGTTTGCTCGCTGTCGTGACCTTGATCCCCGAGTGGAGCGGGTTTCACGAAATATTTCTCCAGCAGAGTTCATCCCACCAGTGGATTGGACAGGTTTCAGTAGCAGGTCGATACCTGCATCCCCAGCTGAGTCGTTTCTACTTGTGAACATTGTGGGTCGTCCCCGGCGGAGTAGCAGTTATTCCCCAGCATAGTCTATTTTGTATCTGAGGTTGGTATGAGCCTTACCCCCAGAGAGTTGCCTGGTTTAGTTTCCCCCAGCGGAGCTTTTATTTCCCCAAGCGGAATTTTTGTGGATTCATTGGACTATCTCCAACAGTTTACCATTATTTTCCCTAGCAGAGTTGCTTTCTCACTCCCCAGCGAGTTGCCTTGTCCTCCTCTAGTGGGTTTTGTTTGCTGGTTCCCCTGCAGTTGTCTTGCTTCCCCCAGTGGATTCGTCTTGAAGATTCCTCAACACAGTCGTCCTGTGCATCTCTCCCCGCAGAATTCTCATCATATTGCATTGCATATAGTAATCATTGCATCCTCAAACTGCGTAGCATTTCCATTCTAGATGGAGCATTACGCCATAGAAAAATTCAAACATATGCATCCATGTGTTCGAAACCGCATCAAACTGCATTCCCCGACAGAGGCAGATCATCTTGTTCAACATCAACACAGCAAATCAGCTACAGTTACTTCGACAGCATTCAGAATTGATTATCCCCACAGAGGTTTATTTCCTCACCCGATGGTGACAGAAAGCTTGTTTCTCCCCAGTGAGACCCCCAGCAAGTGATCAGCCTTGCTTCAACATATTTAAGATATTATTCTTTGTGATACCAGTAAGTGTCATGTCAACACCCGCGTGTGTCTTCTTTTTTTTGGTGTCGGTAAACACCATTGCTTTGGTGTCGGTAAACATCGAGTCTCACCCAGTCATCGGTAAATGTCTGGTCATTTTTTGGTGTCGGTAAACGCCATTGCTTCGGTGTCGGTAAACATCGAGTCTTTCTTTCAGTCATCGGTAAATGTCTGATAGATCCCCAGCTAGAAATCCCCAGTAGAGTCATCTGTAAATGTCCTACCCGGTTTTCAGTTGCAAATATTTGTTTGTCTCTCACCAATAAATTTCTCATCCCAGTCATCGGTAAATGTCTGGTCATTCTTTTTGATGTCGGTAAACATCATCTTTCGATGTCGGTAAACATCGAGTCTCATCCCAGTCATCGGTAAATGTCTGGTCATTCTTTGTTCTCTCGTCAATAAAATCAAAATCCCCAGAAGTCGTCGGTAAACGTCTTGTCTGGTATCACCACAAAGATTTTGTTCCTCCCCAAGCGGAGATGCCATCGGTAAATGGCCCAGTTTTCTTCGATATCGGTAAATATCGAATTCCCAGTTGCAGCAGCCATCGGTAAATGGCCTTGATATCGGTAAATATCAAGTTCGTTTTGAAGCCACCATCGGTAAATGGTCTTGCTTCCTTTCTACATCAAATTATTTCCCAGCAGCCATCGGTAAATGGTCTTGCTGAAGTTGATATCGGTAAATATCAAGTTTTTAACCATCGGTAAATGGTTCTGTTTTTCTCAAGTTGTTCTCCCAGCAGCCATCGGTAAATGGTCTTGCTGAAGTTGATATCGGTAAATATCAAGTTCCAACCATCGGTAAATGGTCTTGTTTTTCATCAATCTGTTTCCCAGCAGCCATCGGTAAATGGTCTTGCTGAAGTTGATATCGGTAAATATCAAGTTCCAACCATCGGTAAATGGTTTTGTTTTTTCAGAAGTTCGTTTTCCCCAGCCGCCATCGGTAAATGGTCGTGCTGAAGTTGATATTGGTAAATATCAAGGTTCCAGTTTCTTCAACCATCGGTAAATGGTTTTTGCTTTTCTGAAGCTGTCATGCAGTTGTCATCGGTAAATGACGTGGTTTTCTTGTATTGTATCCAGTCGGTGCAAATTTCTACGGTTCTTTTGTATTCAATCCCTGTTTACCCTGAAAGTCTGACAGCCATTGCTATCATCCGTTCGGGTTCCCAGCTGATTGAATAGGGGCAGCTGTAGCACCTCAAATTTGCACCTATCATTGTACATACCATCTCATATTAGGTCATAGCATATCATGATCCATTGCATAACATTTGCATTGTCCCCAGTTGCCTCAAGAGCAAGCAAGTCAAGAATTAGGTCAAACTGATCAGGAGATCAGTCAGCCAATCAAGCAAAGGTATTTCTCAAGGAATCAAAGCCCTAGGGTTTGTCCATCAAGTTCACATGACTTGGAGGTCTTTTTGAAGTGTTCAAGTCAAGGGTGGAGGGCTCAGAGGTCAGCAGTCATTGCATAGCCAGGCCAAAACCCTAGGAGGTCAACAATCAGTCAAAGCAGTGGATGGTGGCCATTCTTGTGGAATTTGGGCACCATGGTCAATAATCAAGAGTTCATATGTCTTGGGACATCATTTGAAGTCAAAATCTCAAGGAACTAGAGTTTGAAATTCATCAGAAGTGCACAGTCAAGTCCAAAACCCTAGAAAGTCAAAGTTGGTCAACTGTGGATTTAATCAAGGATTTGATGGATAGAATTGATCTGAAGGAGTTCATTCATGCTTGTATGAGCCTCATATATCATGTCAAACCTCATCATGGAAGAAAATCAAGCCAATCAGAAATTTTCCAAAAAATAGAAACTGGACCTGTAATTTCAACTGCCAAAAATAGAAACTTCTTGATCCTCAACTTACATCATGATACAAGCTTCAAATGAATTTTTGCCCAACATGAAAGTTGAAGATCTTGTCTTCCCATTTCCAAAAAGTCCAAGAACTCTCAAATCCCATGTGTGGTTGTCAAGATATGATCAAATCATTTTCACCAATTTTTGAACTTCAACAAGCCATATCTCTCAAACCATAAGGCCAAATTTGGTGGGGTTTTTTCCTACAAACCACATTTTTCATCCTCTTTCCAAAAATATAAATTTCATGACCTAAAGCCTTACCATTCAAAATGGCATTTTTGGACCTATTCCTTTAAAAATCAAAGTTTGACTCACAGTTGACTTTTTGATTTATGGACTTTTTCTCATTTTTGCCAATTGGAAAATGTTCTAAATCACATTTGTGACTTGTCTCAAGCCTTAAACCATGTTCATTTCACTATTTCACTACCATTTTGGACAAAAATTCAAAGTTGGCAAAATGTTGCAAATGGAAGTACATAAGCAAAGCAAGGTACAGCATTCTGCAGCAGACCACAAAGCAGCATTGGCAAGGCCACTAGCAGCCTTTCAAGCCCAAACTCGAGCAAGAATTCACACCCTCCACTTCATTTGTACAAGTTTAGTAAAATGGCAAATTGGTTTCATTTGACTAATCCAACTTAGCATTTCCATTAGCAGTGCTAAACAGACCCTTATAAGGGATTTTTCTGCTCATTCTGAACCCTAGAAGCTGCAGCCATACAAAAAAAAAATACTCTTACTCTCTCATCTTGCATTCTTGCTCGATTGAGATTTTCAGCCCAAAGCTTCAAACCCTCGAGCTTTCTGTGCTTTCCTCATCATCCATCATCATTGTAGGCTGCTTTCCAAGTGAAAAGTCCCAGCTGGACCAACATTTTCAAGCTCTGTTTTGCAAAGGACCTTTAATGGCAAGATGAGATTTGAAGAGCGCCAAGTATTCTCGAGCTAGAAAAGCTTCAGCATCCATCACTACAAAGCATAAGCATCACCTGTTTGCACCTAAATCATCCAATACACCACTGTTTCAACAATTTCTTCAAAACCAAGTAAGTAATCGACTTCCATTATATGCCTTGCTATGTTATGTTTATGAGAGGTCTCTGAATGCTGATTCTGAAATGCTATGCCTTGCTTGAAATGGTGCTCTTATGTTGAAGAAATCTGAGTTTCTTATTTTGTATCCAAATGCATTTCTGCTCGATTTGCCATGCTTGCATTAGTTTGATGAGTTTTGATGCTATATTCTTGCTGCCTATTGCTTGATGATGCTATTGGTGCACTTAATTTTAAGTTCTGAGCATTTTGATTTTTCATGCTTACATGAAGATGATGATCCTGCTGTGATGCTTGAACCCTATTTCTGTCCAGAAATTCCTCATGCTTGAGTGGTCTTGCTGTTAGCTAGGGCTGCTTGTTGATAAATGCTCATGGCCATGTTTCATTGTGGTTTTGTTATTCATGAGTTGATGATTGATGCTTGATTTTGAAGATGAATGCTGTTAGGTTTGAGAATCCTAAGTTCATTTCCAGAAATTTAAGGTTCTTATGTTTTGTTTGTTTGAATGGTGATTGCATGAGTATCATCTGTTTCACTGTATGCTAGTTGGAGCTGGTTGAATTTTGATGATGAACTTGGATCATGAACATACCATGCTGTTGAACCCAGAAATTTGCTTGGTCTTACTGTTGTCTGTTTGTTGTGTGAACATCATCATGAATGCTATGCTGTTGTGTGTTTAATGTTTGGATTTGCTTGGATGTTAATTGAATGTGTATGAAAATGCCAAGCCATTGCTATTTACCATGCTATTTGAAATGTTGATTGATGATGAAACATGATGATGAATGCTTACTGCAGTCTAGGAAACCCTGTCCAGAAGTTCCCTTGTTTGTCTTGGTTTTGTTGCTCATGATGTGTTTGCATGAAGAGTACTCTTAATTGCCCTGCTGTGTGATTGATGCAATTCTATTTTTGTTTTGATGAGGAACTTGGTTGATACACATGAATACCCTGCTGCTGTTTGAAACCTCCTGACCATTGCCCTGAGATTCATATGTTGATGTTTGTTATGTTTGGTCATAGGTGCTGGTTTATTGTTTGATTGTGTGTTTATGAACCTTACACAATGCCATGTTGTTGCTGCTGTTCGTTTTGGTTGGTGCTGCATGATGAAGTTTTTGCTATGCTGTTGTGTGATGTGGTCGAATCATGTTTTGTTTGATGTGGTTGAACAATGAACATGCCCTGCTATTAAACCATGAACATTGTCCAAAAAATCTATGTGAATGATGAATGCTGCTGTTATGATGATGCTGTTTGAAAATGAATGCTGTTATGCTATCAACCATGCTGCAAATCGATGATGAAATGCCCTGCTATTAAACCTCAGGACCTTGCCTAGAAAATCCATGTGAATCATGTTTGAATGCTTTTTGATTGTTTGTTTATTTGTTGGAATTTCAATTGACAATGATTGATGAACATATGAATGCCATGCTGCTTGCTTGATGCTTGTTTTAATTGAGTTCATGATGATGAACATGGATGATGAATATGAAGATGCTGCATATACCCTGCTGTTGTGATTACTTGGAGGAACTAGTTTTGAATATTGTTGATGAACATGTGCTGCCATGCTGATTAAACCCTGCTGTTGTTTTGAACCTTATAACCATGCCTAGAAAATCCATGAAAGCTATGTGGTATGCTGGTGACTGCTTGTTGAATACCATGCTGTTGTGATTATTTGGTCGAAATTTGTTACATGATGAGGGTGAATTCATGCTGCTGCTGTTCAAACTTATGCCCTGTCCAGAATTTTCTCAAGAGTCTGTTTGGTCTGTTGTTAATGATGCATAATGATGTTGTCTAGCTACAATGATGAATGTTGCTGTTGTTTGGTTGCTGTTTGAATGATGATGATGGTTGTATGCTATTGTTTCCAAAACCATAGAACCCTGCTGTTCATGAGCTTTACATTTGAATTTCCTGCTGTCTATGTGAATGTTGTTGCTTGAATTGATGATTACATGATGTTGATTGTGTGCTGCTGTTGTTGCCAATGCCATGTGGTTGCTAAAACCCTAAGGGTTTATGTGAAAACCAAAAATTTGACTTGTTTGGCCATGCTACTGTTCCATTGGCTGGGAGCCAATAGGAACATTTCATTTCTTTCCCCAAAACGCAGTAGTTTCGATTAGTGACTGCAATATTACAAGTATGCCATCCGTTGACTCATTGTTTGACCAATTGCCATGCCATTTTGTTCATATTGCATTCAAATTTCATCCAACTTCCACGATTTATTTCCCCTTCACATTTATTCCAAAAATTGTGAAATTTTTTCCTCATATTCATGAATGTGTCCTCTATTTTATCATGATTTTTAATTAATTTTCCATTGGCTGGATTTTTAATGATAATTATTTTCTTGACATGTATGCCAAAATGATACATTGTGCCATTCCTTTTGTGAAATTGCCATATTGCATCCAATGAGCTTGAAATTTTTTGTGGTAAAACTAGACACATTGACCTTCATTTCCATATAAAGTTTGTGCATTTATCATTTGTGGATTGAGAGTTATGATTTTTTTGAAGTCATGTGTTGCATTTGGTGTCATACCATGATCATGCATTTTCCCTAATTTTGTTCACCTGCTTCCTTGCATCCAATTGACCCCATTTTTTTGCATGAATGATCCTTTGTATGTCTATTTCATGTATGAATTTTCTTGGAATTAATCTTGCTGTTTTCCATTTGATTGTGGATTTTCTTCCATGCTTGGTCATTTGTTGACTTTTTGTGCTATACCTTGCCAAATCTTTTGTGAAATCCTCATACCATATTGTATGTCCATGAAATTTCATATGTGATAACTAGACTCTTTGAGCTTTGCATTGGTGTTAATCTCATTCATTTCTCTTCTGTTTTCAAATTGATATGATTTTTTGAAGTTGACCTATGCTTGTTGACTTTCACCATGCTTACTTGAATTTGGTTTGACTTCATGATTTTAATTGACTGCCTTCCTCTCATTCAAATGCCATGAAATTTTACATGCATGCCATGTTAGATGTTAGGATTGAATGTGATTTATTTCATGATTTTGAGATTGCTTGAGTTGACTTTTGAATGAAGTCATGCTGTTGACTTTTTGTATGCTTTCTTTGCCATGATTTGTATCCCTTTGTGCATAAAATGATATAAATGCATGATTTGAATGTGGGCCCAATTGTGATTGCTTTCTAATTGGTTGACTTTGACTTTGAGTTGACTTTTCCTTGCTGCCTTGACTTTTTCTTTCATCTTTGACCCTAGGCTAGCCCTAGTGGTCCTTTGGACTTACTATTGAGTTCCTGTTTCAGGTTGAGCACCATTGCCATTGAGATCGTACAAATGTGATTGGTTTTGATTACATATCATGTACTAACCTTTGTTTTGTAGGTTTGACTCATGTGTTTGAGTCTTGCTTTGCACAGTTGACCTTCTGTGGTTGACTGTTTATTCATTTCCTTTTGCTTTGAACTGTTGACTTGTTTACTAACAAGTTTGACTTTTTCAGGTACACTTTAGTTGCTTTAGTTGCTTGCTTTGCTTTTTAGCAATTGCTTTGAGGTATAAACATTTCTTCTTCATGTAGTCTGGAGACCCGGTCTGTTATTTGACCGGGCAAACTGTCTGAAGTCCTCCTTAAGAGGCAATGCCTGTGTATGTTTACTTTGTCCCTGTACAGAGTCAAAGACCTCCTAAGTGAAGAGGCAATTGGTGGAAGGTAGGGATATGCAATCTATCCCCCACTATTCAGTGTGTCTTCTGTCTTGCTCACACCACTGTGTTGATGCATTTCAGATAAAAGCCCAAGATCTTGTGCAATTGCACAGTTGAGTCAGTATCCAATGTGTAGAAGGGTTCCCACCTTCTGAACCCACACATTCTTGTCAAGTGCTCTCCCTGGCCAGGGATAGAAGCAATGAGGCACACCCCTCATCTCCTTTCATCTGCTTCACCTTAGCCCCTCAATGGCAAGGTTAAGAGCACACTTACCCTATTCCAGTTGGCCCTAGTGCCTAACCTTTTTGCTTGAGCCTCTTGTACGCATATAGAGTGTGCTTCCTGTGATTGCTTGTTTGCTTTGCCTCTTTAGGTTTAGCTTAGACTTGCCCTTGTGCAAGGTAGGTTGTGCTTGACTTGCTTCCTGTGCAAGTCAAGTATGTGTGGCTTAACCCTTGTGTGAGCCATGCTTAGAGCTGTTCGGCCGAACTACGGCAACTCTGATTCTCACGTTCAGGTGAGATACGTAGGCACGAGATGCGATGTCTTGTCGAGTTTGACTAACGACTAACAGCTAATCCGTGCTTGTTTTCGCCCTCGTTGCGATCCTTTCTCTCGCCCTCGTTGCGATCGAGCGATCCTTTCTCTCGCCCTCGTTGCGATCGAGACTTTCCCTTTCTCTTGCCCTAGTTGCAATCGAGATCCTTTTTCCCTCCCAGCCGAACTACGGCAACTCTGATTCTCATGTACAGATGAGATACGTAGGCACGAGATGCGATGTCTTGCCGAGTTTGACTAACAACTAACACTAACTCTTTTCTCTCACCCCTGTTGTGACTGAGATATTCTTTTCTCTCGCCCTCGTTGCGATCGAGACCTTCCCTTTCTCTTGCCCTAGTTGCAATCGAGACCCTTGCTTCCTGTGCAAGCCGTGTCTAGGATAGGTTGGCCCGTGTGCCATTTAGCTAGAAACCTTAACTTAGGGTTGACTTTGCATGACAACATCTAGGCTCGAGTCGTAGTCTCCCTAGAGTTGTGTCTCCCTCTGTTATCTGGTTAGGCTAGATCCTTTGTCCCTGCGTAGGGGAACTACATCGCCCTGATCTTCACACCAGATGAAGTATGTAGGCAGGAGATTGAGCTGATCTCTCCGGGCGCCCTTTTTTGTGTGTTTGGCAACTATTAGGCTCGAGCTCTAGTCTCCCTTTTAGTCTGTTTGTTCGCCCTTTTTCTTTTTCAACCCTTTGTGTCTTAACCACCCTTGTGTGTGTTCTGGTTGGAGTCCGACATAAGTCCAGCGATTGGCAGTTGGTTTCCTGTGTGCGTTTTGGTTCGGATGCTGACATAAGTCCAGTGATTGGCAGTCGGGCTCCACGTTTGCCTGTGTTTTGTTTGTTTGTGTGCGTGTCAGCCGAGCTACGAATGCTCTGATTCTTCTCTCGTCCGAGAAGATACGTATGCATAGGATGCGACATCCTAGCGAGCATGTGTCGTTTCCCCAGTCCGAACTACTTCGACTCTGATGTCTATGCCTGATAGACTAAGTAGGCCCAGGATACGATATCCTGCCGAGTCGGTTTCAGTCAGTCTCTTTTGTCTCTTTCAGCCAGTGTGTGTGTGTGTTTGAGCAGTGTTTAGCAACCAATATTCCTTCCTTTTGTGCGTGGATCCCGTAGAGTACTACGGATGCGTAGGGTGCCTAACACCTTCCCTTCGCATAACCGACTCCCGAACCCATCTTCTTTGGTCGCGAGACCATGTTCTTTCCTAGGTTTACTCTGAGCGTTTCCTTTCCCTCTTTTGGGATAAATAACGCACGGTGGCGGCTCTGTTGTTTCTTTCTTTTCCCGCCGGTTTTTCGCGTAATGCGACAACCTTTACTCGTCTTTTTGATTTTGACAAAGGAGAATAAGTATACTCTCAGAGGGAGTAAGGTGTACTCTCTATTTACCTCAGGGGGAGTTTAATCACTCCAAATATATATGTTGTCATCAACAAAAAGGGGGGGCAATGTGAAACCTTGTTTTGCAGGTGCTATGCTTTTAACAAGGACATAAACTTTTGACGATGATAACTAATTTATTATGATAAGTCAATCATGAACAGTCAGGCGGATAAAGATGCAAACCTAATCGTTAGGATTTGATGGACTTGGATATCCGATGATGGCAGTCAAATGGGATGGAATCTAAAGCTTCATCTCAAGCTACTCAAGCAAGTTTCCATAAAAGAGAAGGCATCTGGAAAATGCTTTATCGTAAAACACATGGATAAAACACACAAAGGATTTATCGTAAAAGCACATGACTAAAACACACAGTCACTAAAATGTTTTTACCAAAGAAAATACCTTCAAAAATATCTTGAAGTTGTGCCAGATGAATTAGGAACTGTCAAAGTAGCTATAGGCGAAATTTTGACTTATCTAATCGATTGAGACTTTTGTCTAATCGATTAACTAAATTCAAAATTGAGTCACAAGAGATTAGGAGAACACTTTAATTACGTGCAACAACTATATATCTTTTGCTTCCTTTTTATTTTAAACTTACAATTGATTATATTTCAAATTTCTAATCGACTGTGAACATGTGTCAGTCGATTAGTTTGTCATAAAAGTCATTTAACTGAAATTCCTTTTTGATCCAACCTCTAGCCTATAAATAGAGGTGCTTTTTATCATTTCACTTCATTCATAAACGTGTTTTGACACACCTCTCTTGCTCTCTCTCTCTCTCTCTCTCTAAAGTTTTATTTAAGTTTCTCTCACTAATGTTTTATTCTTAACGCCTTTTGAGAAAAGTCCTTTTGTGAGTGAGGATATAATTGTAATGCTGGAAAGAGTAGAGTTGTAAATTCACCAAGTGAATATTTTGTATACACCTTTATTGAATATTATCCATTTAGGGATTTGTTTGGTTCGAAGTTAATCCATTTAAATGGTTTGGTTTAGGGATTATGTAATCAAACCCTAATTTAGGTTGGAGATCAGCCCATGATAAAATATCCAAGGTTCTTGGTCATCCCAGTATTAAAACTAATATAGGTTAAAGCTCATCTCGATATTTAAAGCTTCACATGTTCGAGATCATCCCGGTGTTAAAATCTCACAGGTTATTGTTTATCCCGTGTAAAACCAACGTTTAAGGTTCGCGAGCTCAACCTCTGTAAAAGTTTTCAAGGTTTAAGGAACTCGATGACTAACCTCTCCGAGATCCTTGTTTGTGGAGAAATGACTAATCATTTGGATTCACTATTTGGAAGAGAATAGTCAAACTGCCTTATTCTGAAGTATTATATTATTTGGTTAGAGGTAAACCATCATTTTCTTGTATAAGGGGGTTTGTGAGTCCTTCTTACTAAAAATTCTCAACGTTTATTGGATACTCCCAAGATCAATTCTCGGGGAGGGGAATAGGTTGTTTTGTTGTTTGACCGAACCTCTATATATCGTGGTGTTCATCTATTTCCTTTAACTCTTTTAAATTCCGTAGTTTATTTTCCACTTTTTATTTTCCGCTGCAAATTCTTTCAAAAATATTTTTAAACTTTGAACTTATTTCCCAAATATTTTCAAAACCCCGTTTTTCCAAACCACACAATTCACCTCCTCTTCTGTGTGAAGTCTGAAGTCAAACCAGAGTAAGCTTATGAGAGTGATAAACTCTGTAACTAAGGGTACTTCATGGTGAATTCAAAGTATCTTCTCAACCCTAAGGATGATTTCTTGCACATGACGCTAAGTAAAATTCTAAAAAAAACATAAGATAAGATTTACTTTTGGGTGGTTGTTCATTACACCCTTAACGGTTCTTCCAAATCCTATGAATTGTTTTTTTGAAATTGTCCTTCTTACCTCATATGAATTATATTATGTAGACACATCCTAAATACAATACACCATGTCATTTATTTGGAATGATTTTGACTCTAATAATTTTATATGTCTGGATTGTAACATTTAGACAAAATGTAATTCATATAGATTGTACAGTATGAGCCTTACATTTGTAATGGTATTCCATTAATCCTTTTACTCACGATCATATAACATATTCCCCTTAATCGCTCTAAAATATTATTTCATTGCTATTCAATAATTTCATTTGGTACCACAATTCAAATGTATTTCAAAATCAAAAACATCATAATCGTATTAAATTACATGTATTCTACATCTGTATCTCTTATCATTTAATCATAATCAATTTTTTTATCATTGAGAGAATTGTCGAGATAACATCATATGGAGTCTTCTGGATTGTAACTTTCTGACGTATTGAATGGTTGCTTGAATTCAGTTAATTTTGTTGGTTGTAGGCATGTCACACCTTAATGTAATAGACCAAACTAATACATAAGAGGATGGTTTGCAGAAAGATCCCTAACTTGATGTTGCACACGTTAATGTTATGAATGAATTTAGCACTAAACAAGAGTTTACGTTACACGATCATATGCTTAAATGAGTATATGCGAAAACTATCCAATTAAGTTTTGGAATAGTAATCAGAAGGTCAAATTTTGGTTCTAATATAAGGCGCTAGGATGAAATGCAAAAGAAGTGGTCAATATAAATAACATATGTGAAAGTTGAAATGCCATGACAATAGAACAAAGAAATACAAATGTCCTTTTAAGTTGCGCAAGTATCATAAGGCGAATAATATTTGAACATTTAGTTTGATTTGCAGTGTTCATAGTCATGGATTGAATCACAAGTTAGTTGATCATCAGATTGTCAGTCATTTAGTTTATAAAGTGAAAAAAATTGTTGGGAGGACAATGAACATGGTTGTGCCCAAAACATACTCACAAATTTGAAATGAAAAAAGATTCAAAATTATCTCAAATATTAAGGAAGTTTATAATATCCGTCATAGAAAACAATAACGTGATTATAGGTCTAAGAACTAAAATGCAATAATTATTAAAACACTTGATGACCATCTCTACCTTTCTAGGTATATAGTGTAAGAGGATAAAAAGTTTAATCTATATATATTATGGTCGCACCCTGGACCCATCAAGTTGCTTAAGACATTTTACATTGAATTGATAATTGATTCAATTTATAAAAGCAACCAATACATGCTTCATCTTCTTAAAATGATTGGAATTACTCCTACACATACGACTTATTCAGTTGTTTTTGGATTTTTAGAATGTGAAAAAGAGGATAATATTACATGTGTTTTAGAAATGTGTTGCAAAATATTATAAAACTCTGAAAATATACAAGATGTGATTGTCTTTGATCGCTGTACTTCATTGATAATTTATATTATGAAATTATTTTCTACATCCTATGGATACCATATAACAAAAAAGTGAGAAGTAAAATTAAAGGAATATCAAAAAAAAAAAAATCAAAAGTGAAAATGAAAAAAATGGTTAAACCTACTCAAATATTAAAATCAATAAATATAATATACTAAATTCTTCTACTCAATAATTAAATATGATAAAAATTATAAAAAATTAAAAAATAATTTCCACACTCTTAGTCTAAATCAATAGTTAAATATGATATTATAAAAAAAACAAATATTCAAACAACAATTTCAAAATAGTCTAAGTTGATTTATCATATCTAACCTACTATTAAAATTGTTTTCTTCAACTAACAAAATAAATTTACTAGTAAAATAATTTTAAAAAAAATCAATTTATTAATAATAAATGACTCTCCATATATATAAAATCAAAATTATTTCACAATTAATAAACAGAACTATTATTTTTTTTAAATGTAAATCCTAATAATTTTAAGAACTACATTTATTCTTTATTATCCAATAAGAATTATGCTTCAAATATTACACGTGGATGTAAAATAGAGAGTTACAAAAATATTAATGCCACACATTATCCACAACACAAGAGATCTATTGTACAATAGGTGTGTAAGATTACACTACAATTTTGCATACAACAAAATAAAATCTCTTATCCTATTCATCACACTACGTGTATAACCACGGTTGGATCATAAGATCACACTCTCATCCTTACTATATCACACCATTCAATATTCACCACAAGAATCTCCACGTTGCATGCATCTAGTGGCTTAAACTTGTTCATATCTTCTTTCCTTTGGCTTATTAGTTACTGCATTATCCATCATTCATTCTTAACCATCTACTACATTCTTGAAGAAGAAAAAAAACACTCTATTGGTGTAACAAAGAGGGAAAGAAAATGGCTACACAAGCTCTAGTGTCGTCATCATCTCTTACTTTTGCAGCTGAGGCTGTGAGACAGAGCTTTAGAGCAAGATCACTTCCTTCATCAGTTGGATGTTCTAGAAAAGGTTCCTTTCTTGTCAGGGCAGCTGCTACTCCTCCTGTCAAGGTCTCTCTTTCTCTCTCTCTCTCTCACTCAATTCAAGTATAGTTCGTTGTGCTTTGATTCAAACTAACTTTCTTTATCTTTTTGGTTTTCAGCAAGGTGGAGTTGATAGACCCTTGTGGTTTGCTTCAAAGCAAAGTCTTTCTTACTTGGATGGAAGGTAAATTATATAGTTTTAGAGAACTCATAGGAACTGTTTATGACATCTTGTTAAGAGCTACACATTAGATAATATAAGCTAGATAATATATGACGATTATATGTTTATAAGTGAGAGCAATTTTCGATTACAATATTAAGATGGTATATGAGTCTGGTTCAAGATCCGGTGGACCATCTATTATTAGGGTTTCTTCGTGTCCACGCCCCATATGTTCCCTCTGGTGGGTGGAGTGTGTTAAGAGTTTCCCGTCAAAAAATATATGGATTGATCCTATATTTATATAAGTGAGATGAGTTAGGTCAAATTCTAATTCTAATATCCGTTATTTTTCAATTTATTTTATCAAAGTTTTTTAAGATAGTTTATAAAAACAATATAAACTCTTAATTAAGATGTTTATCCACACATAACAAATGTGTATGATATTAAAAGTGGTTATATAATAGTAAAAGGTGTCTAATGTTCTTCTGACGGTTATGATTAACTGAGAGTATTATCACACTTGCAGCCTACCCGGTGACTACGGATTTGACCCTCTAGGACTATCGGATCCCGAAGGAACAGGAGGTTTCATTGAGCCAAGATGGCTAGCATATGGCGAGGTAATCAACGGTCGCTTCGCAATGTTGGGAGCAGTCGGGGCTATAGCACCCGAATATCTCGGGAAAGTCGGTTTGATCCCACAGGAAACAGCCCTCGCTTGGTTCCAAACGGGCGTGATCCCACCTGCAGGAACATACAACTACTGGGCAGACAATTACACACTCTTCGTCTTGGAAATGGCACTGATGGGATTCGCGGAACACAGAAGATTCCAAGATTGGGCCAAACCTGGTTCCATGGGAAAACAATACTTCCTAGGACTTGAAAAAGGTTTCGGAGGTTCTGGCAACCCTGCATACCCTGGCGGACCTTTCTTTAACCCTCTCGGTTTCGGTAAAGATGAGAAATCTTTGAAGGAGTTGAAGCTTAAGGAAGTGAAAAATGGAAGGTTAGCTATGTTGGCAATATTGGGATACTTCATTCAAGGTCTTGTTACAGGAGTTGGACCATACCAAAACTTGTTAGATCATGTGGCTGATCCTGTCAACAACAATGTCTTGACAAGTCTCAAGTTTCATTGAATGAATGTATTATATTATATAATATATATATATGTTGTTAATTACCTATATTCTTTTCTTTGCTCTTGGTTGTTGTAACACATTATTATTATCAAAAAAACTCAACCATGTTTTAGTTCATTCTCTTGTCTTTTGGGAGTGTGAACATGTTGTTTCATGTTGGAGCCTTGTAAGAAATGACATGTAAAAGAACTAGAAATATTTGGCATCTTTGTGTGTTATTTTCATTATAGGATGGAAGTAATTCTCATTATGTTCTTTGTACGTTTTCAATTTTTTTTTCTTTTAGCATTGGTTTTTCTATGTTTTTTAGTTATAGTTTCACGCCTTTTTCACTTTCAGGTTGTTTTTCTTTGATTGTGTATTAAACCTCTCTTGATGGGTCTTAGGCTATATATAGCCTTGTAAACTCAGACCTTAGAACTCTCTTTCACTTTTTACATTCTTTCACTTTTAGATTGGTTTACAATGTTTTTGCTCTTTATAGTTTCAACACTTTCAAGTCATGTAAAAGTTTCTATTGGAGTGTGTATTCAAGTTTTATACGGATTCTAGTTTAGTTGTCTTCTTATTAATTCAATTGCTTATCTCTTATGTTTATGCTTTTGTTTATGTTCTCATCTATAAACATGTTTGTTTTGATTTTCAAAATGTGTGAGTAGTTTTTATTAGGATTTAATACATGAGGAATATCCAAATGACAGAGCTCAGGTAGGTTCTTTAATTCTCTAATGAAATGTTAATATTGCTTGTTTTAGTTTTCTGTTTTTAATTCATATGTTTTTTTTTGGCCAAAAGTACATTCATATATATCAATCATATATTGAAAGTGTATCATTGATATTTGAATTAGAAAAATCTAAACAGTTATGTCTGAGGCAACAAAAATGTCTTAGGCTACGGAGAAAAAAATCCTAATTTTATTTGTCAAGCTTAAAGGATCTTTAAAAAATCCTAATTTCTACAGGTAGATTTCTTGTAATTAACATAAACTAGGAACCTATGTGAGCAAGTTTAAGACATAATTCATAGTCTTGAATCCCTTTTTTTCATTAATTATTTTAAAAATCAATAAAAAACCATTTCCAATTGAAAACAATCACACGGGAATAATAGAATTTGGTATTTCAAACGGTCTTTAATGGAACAATACATTTTATATTACTTCCATAGAAACCATGGTCCTCTCAAGTTTTCGACGTCATTGTCATGACCTAGTTTTAGATATTGAGTTCTCTTATTTCATAGTCTAGACTAAGACACCTTTTTTCTGTTTTCTTTTTCATTATCAGTTGAGTGCAAAAAATCTGAAGTCTTGGGAATATCGTTGAACCGATTGACAATATCAAATGCTTTTTACACTAAATGCATCAATTAAGACATCTCACCCACAAGAAAAAGGGGTGAGAATACATTCAAATAATAAACAGTGCATAATTATTCATGATAGGTTTATACGTCTACACAGTTATCCACATACTCAAAAAATACACCAAGTCATGTATTCACATCTCACCCACATCATAATTATCCAATCACAATCATACAATATAATGCAACAATGACTCGACTCATGCCAGTCGCGATCCCTACTCTGAACTAGACTCATAACTCAACTCTATATGCATGCGGTACCGACTTAATGTTTGGTTCTTCATATGAACCGAGTCCTAATCTCTGCGAACCCCGAGCACCCTCCCTAAGCTCCAAGCCCCCACTCAAGACTTAGGACAAGTCACTAGTCCCCACTTTGAACTAGCAAACATGCATACTTCACAGTAACAACATATATGATCTATGACACACATACATGCAGTACAACCCCATTTTGATTATACATAATCACTCGACAAAAATAGATGTAATACATCCTTACTCTGAGTGTAAAATAATATATATTCACTGCATCAATAGTAATTCATATCTCAAATTGTGCATCTCAATAACTCATGAACAAGTATGCACAATAATCTACACCACATCATACTTATAATTTCATCACACATATTCACAACATATACACTCCACTCAAACATGGCAATTCATCTCTAAAAGCACTACCATAATGTAGCTATGTGCATTATCTTTCTAACGCTTCGATCTGCGCTTCAATCCGAGTCCTGAAACTCAAGTTACGATAGTTTTAGTCGCAAACAACAACTTTGTACTGTCATGCTCGCCAGGCGAGAATAATAGCTCGCTGGGTGAAGTTCGTTGGACAAAGCTCGCCAGGCGAGATTGCTGAAGGTGTGAAAAATACAAGAAAGGGGGAGGGGGGTGAATTGGGTTTTAAAAATAAAAGTTTGTTACCAACTCAAGAACACCACTTAATAACAAAGAGATAAAAACACAAGTATTTTTATCCTGGTTCTCTTGAAACTCAAATCTACTCCAGTCCATCCGCCAATGTGATTTTGCCTTATATTCAACAACTTAATCCACTATAATCAACTGATTACAATAATCACAATGAATAACCTTATTTGTCTTCTCAAGGATCCGACTATACCCTAGTCTTCTTAAGGAATCACAAAGAACAACTTTCTTTGTCTTCTCAAGGATCCAACTATACTCTAGTCTTCTTAAGGAATCACAAAGAACAACTTTCTTTGTCTTCTCAAGGATCCGACTATACCCTAGTCTCCTTAAGGAATCAAACAAACAATTTGAATAATATTTTGTGTGTTACAAGTTGCTTCTACACAAACAAATTTTCGCAAATGACAAACAAATACTTAAAGAAAAGTTATGTATAAAAAATGATTGCTTTTCACAAAGAAATAGACTTGTCAAATATTGCAGCGCTTCAGCATTCTTGTTTTTCTTCAAGTCTCCAAGTCCCACTTATATAGCATAAGAAGAAGACCATTGGAGGAAAAAATGGGGAAACCAAATAGAGCGGTTGTTTATGTTGGATGGTGAAAGGAGTGATACTGCATACTATCCTTCACCCATAAATTCAGTGGCAGGTGTGATGCATAGTACGTCATTTTCCCACGATATCAGGTAGTGGAAATAATATTTGATTTGTACTATATATTATTTAATCACGTATTCATTTGATCTTATCTTCAAGTTCATTAGATTCTGATAAAAATTGATGAAGCATGAAATGAAGAAACATATAACTGGATTTAGAAACTTCAGAATCCTCAATCAGAACCTTGACAACGTCAGTAGTCTGACTTGAGATCTTCAACATCTTTAGAATCTTCAAACTCTTCAGTCAGAACCTTGATAATCTCAACGTTTGGCTTGAGATCTTTAGCTAAGTAACAAAACTTCAGAAGTTTTCCATTCTTCAGAAGCTTGATGATCAGGGTCACGTCCAGAAGTACAAACCAAAAGAACGTTGCATCAATAACATAACGTCTCCTCAAAAGCTTCTCATGAGTTAATCAACACAGAAGCAGAAAGGTCATTGTAGCAACAACTTGAACATCTTTTAGAACTTCTCATGATTGGCACATACGCGAAATTTGGAATGCAATGTACAAAAACTGATGATGTTGCACGTCATATACTCATAATCGGAAATGACTGTTAAAGCTATACAATAACAAACCATTAGGGTACCAAAATTGTTCTCACACAAGTACAACATTGTTATTATTAAAACTCAAGATATAGATGCAAAACTAAATCTTGTTCTAACACTTGCTGGGCGAGGTCTTCCAGACCTACAACACCAGAAACATGATTTTTACATTGGATAACCCCCAAACCTTCCCCAATTCAATCCCAAACATACTTAAATGTCTAGAAACTTGCATCACACGAATACCACACAAATAGCATGTTAATTACAATTAATCTAACATGTTATTACAATGATTTAACTCAAAAATCCGAAATTTGTTCATGCTTAAAAAACCCCAATTTCATAACAAAACTCATGTTTATAAACACATAGCAAACAAAGCAATTACCCCAAATACAATACACGAATTTGCAAGGAATCATAATGTCACACTGTAAATTTTACCATAAATTTTTCACTTGCATCAGCATAGCATGATCATGGCATTTGATCATGCAATCTATCAGTCAAAAACATTCATTAGGGGTTTAGTAAAAAGTCAGGAGCTCTGACACTTTACCTGATCTTAACGACATTCATTCATTCATATGTGGATTGAGGAATCAAGAGTTTTTCTTAGTCTCAGCACATCATCCATTACATCAGTCCTCAGAGGTCCATATGGATGGCAGTCAAGAGTCCTGTCATCTTCTGAATCTTTGTAAAGCATCATTGTCATCTATGATTGTGAATTAAAAGTAAATTGTCCAAGAGTTGACTTTTTATTGTTAGTTTCATATTCATGTTTCCTCTGCATCATTGTCATTCACCAACATATTTTGGATTGAAGGTCAGAAGTTAAGGATTGACTCTATTCATTTTTTGGTGTTGAAGATCATTTGCATTGTCCTTCATTTGCATAAATTTTAAGTTCTCACTAATATATTGAAAATAAATCAAAAGTTCAAGAGTTGACTTTTGACTTTGACCCTTTATTAGTTGATGACTTTTTCTTTCAAGTTCAATTTACTTTTTTATATTTATTCTAATGTTTTATAAATGCTTGAATAAAATTATTTTGGTTGTATTCTAGTTTTTATGAATATTTGAATAAAACAAAATTGGAATTAATTTGAAAGGAAAATTAGATTGCATTGCATTTCACACAAAGACTAATAAGATACTTGTGCAACCGCACGGGTAAATTTGTTTGATACGACATATAATTTATTGAGACATATATAAATTTAAAATGAATTATTTAATTATAAAATGAATAATAATTATATAAACTCAACTCTATTAAATAGCTATACAAAAAATGACACATGAGATAGAGAAAGAAAAAAAAAGAAGAAATTTTTGCATTTGAAAATAAAAATTGTGTCTCTCAAATAAAGATAATTGTTGATTAAAATAAAATAGATATTGTGTTGGGAATGTCCCTTAAATGAAAAGTTAGTTATATACACGAGTATTATTCAATTTGATATAAATTATTAGTTTTTAAAATTTAAAAAATATTACTTAATATTTTTAGTGATAATAAACAATTAGAATTGATTAAATACGTTGTAAAAAAATTAAGCTCACACTTATATATAAATATATAAATGTAAACTTAACAATATAAAATAAAAATAGTCTTTATGATAAAAAATTATTAAAATTTTAAAAGATAATTTTTTTTTAAATATTAGTAAATACTTATTTATCAATTTTCAATCTACCAAAAAAAAATTAAAGTCATTGAAATGATGTATGAATAAATTAAATACTTAAAATAATTTTGACAAAAGACAAAATATATTTTTATTAATGATATTCTCAATTAACTAATAAATATAGTTAATCTTTGAATTCATTAGGATATATATTATTTTTATTTTATACTAAAATATCTTTGAAGTCATTAGGATATATATTGTTTTTATTTGATAATGACGTATTAGTTTTATTGAAAATAATAATATTGGTTTATAACACTTTAATGTATACAAAGTTATGCAATCAATTCATTCTTTAATAGTTTTTGTATTTAAATATTTAATAAAATTAATATTATTAATTAATTCTTAATTTATTATGAATACAACCAAATTTTTACATTTTTATTTATCATTAATCTCATTAATTCTTATTGATTATTAATCTCATATTAATTGTTATTTATCATGAGAGAAAAAAAAGTTGATACAGACTGGCATGTGTCTATACTAAATATACTTATTTATTTTAATTTTCAATTTAGTATTTTTTTTATATAAGAAGAAGAGAGACGTGCAGAAATGTGAGATGACATGCAATATATTAAAAAAAAAATTAACTATATAAAAAGTACGTTGTGATAATATTAAGAGAAGTGAAAACACTAATTCCTTAAGATAAAACAATAATTATAAACTATAATTCTTGCAAATTAAAAGAGAATAAGAATAAGAGGGAAAATTGTTAATTTTATATGCAATAGAAAACTATCCATTCAACCGTAAAAGACAAACAACATTTTAGTTCAACCAATATCATCTGAATGGATAGGTTGTTGAGAGTGGCAAGCATTTTCTGGCATAATCAAAATAAGTTGTCTAAACTTCTTTTAAAAAACCCGTTAAAAATTTCCATAGAAATACTTCGTAATAATTTGTCTAATCTTAACAAATATTACAATCACGAAATATTTCTACACTTAAACTCACACTTAAAAAAAATCCAACTTTTATGGGAACATTTTATAACAACAAATGTCTCTACAATCTTAGCGACATCCATGTTTGATGTCATATTTGAAATAAAACTAAGTTATATATTTAAAGATGTGATCATAAGATACATGACGATCTAGGAAAACCACAAAATTATATATTTATCTTTGTTTTTTTACATCATTATTTGTCTTGTTTGTTAATAAATATTATGCTGACTTGTGGGTGGGTCTTCAAGGGGAATCTTAGTCATCATGCGATGGTCCTTAATTTTATGTCAAAATTGATATTATGAAACTGGTGACATGGTTTGGTGAGTGAGATGCAGGGGTCACAGCAACAACGTTCATAATATATAAGTTTGAGCACTTTTATTTGATCAGAATCACGGTTCAAAGTTGCCTAAAGAACAATGGTGTAGAGTAAAATTATTTATGATTTTAAAAATAAGAACTAAAGATGAATATGTGAATGTCCTTGTTAAGTGTTTATTAAGAATTAAACTAATACTAAGAAGAATAACATGTAATGTGGCTAATGAAAAATCTACATTATGTCATCAACAAAGAAATTTACTTTGTAATATATGTGATTCAATTGAGTAGTCCAACCCTTAGGAATGTCATTGAGAAAACGTTGAAGATGAAAAATGTTAAGTATACAGATTATGAATCATATTAACAATATGATTAAAGTTGATTTTAAGAAGATTATTGTTTTTGTTTTTGTTTTTGATTGGTTACATCTGGTAAAATAATATATATATATATATATATATATATATATATATATATATATATATATATATATATATATATATATATATATATATATATATATATATATATATATATATATATATATATATATATATATATATATATAAAAGATGTATTTTGCACAGAGGCAATAAGATGTTCCAGTATGTGTTCCAGCATCTGACCTCAGTTTGTTAGTTAAAATTCATGAAGAAATCTGAGCATGATTGTATTTATTTCTAAGAAGATCTGTTCAGTCCAAAGTTATGCTAAAGTGCTTAACAAAAATATTTGGTTATAAGTAAGATGTTCAACACATGTTGTGTGTCATTTTGACATAAAGTTTGGATTCTGATTATCTTCAGATTTCTTTCAGATTTTTTGTATTGTTAACTTCTTTAAGAGATGTAGAAATTTATTTTTGGAAGAAGTTTGTTAATACAAATCAATTTGGAAAATATTTTATTAAATCATGAATATGAATGATATGATTGATCGGAAAAATAACAAGTGTACTATTTTGCCTTTTGTGGTAAACAAAAACTAGTGTTGGGGTTTCAGATTCAAACTTATAAAAATAAGGGCAAATAAAATAAATAATATTGTAAAATAAGGTTTTGCAAGTAAAAAGGAACATACCATGGAAGGTGTATAATTTATCCTTGTAACAACTCTGAGTCACTATTGCATCAACAAATATCAATTAATTACTACCGGATATTTTCTCCCAAGGCATTGGTGAGAAAACCTTTAATCATTCAATCCTAATCTCTATATCCATAGAAAATTACCGGTGAAATTAAGCCTTATTATATCTAGAATCATCTGGTTCATACAGGGTATCCCTAGTCCTAGGTGATATCTACTGTAGAGTAATATTATAAAAACCTCATCAATGAAGATCAAGCCTAATCGATAATCATATATAAATCTCAATTTGTTTGAAAGAGAAAACCTTACACACATCAAAGGATTACATTAATTATGAAAAATATTACTGTCATTGCAATTGCAAACTCAAAGTGATTACATATATAAATTAGGGACACCCCCTATCATTAGGGGGTTTAGTTACTCATATTGTTCAAAATAGATTCAAGATAAAAATTAGACATTACAAGTAATTGGATGACTTGGATCTTCTGTTTTTCAGGACAATCACTTGAGTAATGACCATGACTGTAAGACCCCAAATTTGACCCTAAGATCCCTCATGTTATTCTCATCATATGCATTAGCATTGGGATCATACCTTGACATACTCCTTATCCCTTATTCATTGGGTTTGCATTAGGAGAGATCACCAAACACAATTTGATTGTATCATACTTTGTATTTTATCATTTACTAACCAAAATACCAAAAATATGTCATTGTATAGTTTGACTTTTTTTGTAGGCAATGTACATGCTCACATTTGATCTATCAAGCTTACATCTAGGGTTTAAGACCCTCATTGCAAGGAGTTCAATCAAGAATTGGTATACTATGCTCTAAGCATAATATATGGATCCCCATGATCTTCATATGTTATTTGATCAAGAAATCATCAAGAGTTTGAAATTGGTTTGTCTTGGAAACCCTAATTCATCTGGGTATCTTGTGTAACTTCTTCAACAAGTTTCTTCAACAATTGATCAAATATTTCAAGGGATACTTCACATTTCATCATATTATGCATATATGATCCTCAATGAGCCCCAAAAGTCAAGAGAATAGCAAGCTAGAAAGTTGGTTCATGGTGGTTGACCAGAGGAATTCAACTGATCAAAACTGGGGTTTCCTGGACCATATCTCCTATAATTGTTATCATATAAAAATGATTCCAAGAGCAAAGTTACTCTAAATGACATTCTAAACAACTTTTATGTTTAGGTCTAGATCTATTTTTTCTGGGAAAGTCATCTTTTATGGGGAAAGATTATAGGTCATTTTGTCTAAATCCTAATTTGAAAGTCAACTTCCCAAGACCATAACTTGTTAATTTTTTATGAGATGAAAGTCATTAAAGTTGCATGATCAAATTCAAGATGTCTACTTTAACTTTTATGTTTAGAGCAAATTCAACTTTTAAATGCATGTGATGTAAGGAGAGATTATAGGTCATTTTGGACCAATGCCATTAAACAAGTGATTTTTCTTAACTTCTAAAATGCATAACTCCTTCATGCTAAAATCGAAATAAGATCAAATTTGTGACCAATTTTAAGAACTTTGAGATAGATACAACTTTAGTGAAGGAACTTTTCTCATTTGAAGCCCATAGAAAAAGTTACTCAAGGTGGAAGAAGTAAACATATGGCTTGACACTTAGAATTTTTTCTGATATGTTTGATTTTGCAAACTTCCACCTCAAAATTCATCATGATCCAAGCTTAAAATGAAAAAGTGTTCAACATGAAAGTTGTTCCTATTGATCTAACCTTTCTAAAACGTACAATTTCATCCCATTTGGACAAAATATGAATGATTTACGCATGACTTAAAGTTGGATGACCATTTGGCATAATTGAACTTGCATCTTCCATACACAAATGCATGGCTTGCTAACATGACTTAAGCAATGTTTGTACACGATTTTGAACCTGATTGAATGATTACATGGGCCTATCACACGCCCATGCATCCATGCAAAGGCAATTGATATTTTTGGAGTTTTGAAACAAGTGTGCAAATATCAAATGCTTTGGCTATAAATAGAACCCTCCATGATCATAATTAAGGACAATTGCGCGCCAGCTTTGAATTCCCATCCCTAAACCCTCTCATTCAAAGGATAACCTTGAGGATTTCCATTGGAAATCGAGTTTGAATCTCCACTGTTTTGAGATTCAAATCTCCAAGAGTTCTGCTTCCTTTTTGATTCAATTCTACTCTATCAAGCATCTAGAGAAAGGCTAAGTGAAGTTGGAAGCATGATCGTGGCCATCTGAACCTTCAGTGAAGGTGATTTTCTCTTTTTTTCATTTCTTCGATTCTCACTAAATTCTCCATAATTCTTCTCGATTTTGGGTTGTCTGAAGTCCTACCAATGTAGGCAACAAGATTGAGTTGCTTTGAGGTCAAATCGAAGCAACTCAGATCATGAACCTCAAAATTCAACTCCCTGTATCTTTCAATATACTTGGAGTTAGATGAAATTGAGGCCAAATTCGAACTCCTGAGTATTTTTACTTTAAATTCATATCCTCCTTTTTTATTTTGGCGATGGTTGAAGGTGGACTAGTCCGGTGAGATCCACCGGAGAAGAAGACCGTGGTGCGTTGGCATGTCTGAGACCATATGATCCTCTCATTTTGTTTTAATCTCACGCGTTGGTTTTGATTACCACTTGTGCAACGCTTTGACTAGAGTCCATCATGGAACACGCGTTGAGGCTCACTTGATCTGCCACCTCAATTGATGAGGGAGATCAAGTGGTCCACGTTTTTTAGCATTTTATAATTTTCATTTTATTTGATTTATTTTCATTAATCCATATTAATTTTAATATTGATCCAAAAATATGAGACTTTCACCAAAAAAATTTAAATAAATTACTCTTTCATTTTCTGAATTAAAGTTATTTTTTTGGATCATTATTAATATTTTTCATGATTTATTTGTTTTTATACATATTTTTAATTATTTAAAAATACTTTTAAATTTTCAAAATTAATGAATTTTTTTCTCCAAGGTCCTTTGACCTTGTTTGACCTATGATAAATCTCATGGCGACTTATTTTGTGTTTTGATGAGGTTTTAGGATTTTGACCAACCATAATTTAATTTAATGTATTTTTTAATTGATTTTAATTGTTTAATTGCAAAATAAATTGTGTTGAGCTTTTGGTATTAACTCGTTGAGTTTGACTTGTGTTGTCGGGCCTTGGTCAAGGTTGATTTGACTTTGTTGAGTTAAAATCATTGGATTTAGGGGATTAATGAAATGTATATTTCATCTCTCAAAATGAATGGATGATTTTAATTTGATAAAAGTCTTCCTTTGACCAATTTGTGTTGATTCCATTTCCCCCTCCCTCTTCATCTCAATCCTATTATCTTCTCATTCATTTCATGGACCTATAATATCTCCATATCCTAAGGCTAGTTGATTGCAAAATCAACATAAGTATGAATGAGATTAGGTCCACCCCTTTTGCATTTTCTTTTAAGTGTGGTATGTTTTAGGAGTATGGTTCATAATACCATATCTCTAACATGCATTAACACTAAAATTTCTATTGTCCGGCTTCAAAAAGTTGTGACTTCTACCTAAGTCCAGTTATGATTGCTTAACATAACTCTAAATCTTGACACAAAAGGCATAACATTCTAGTAAGTGAGATTGTAAGTCTCCCCCTTTCATGATATTGTGTGGAAACTTGGCCTTTTTTCCTTCCTTTGGAAGATGTCTTGGTTCAAGGATCCATGCTTGTGAATAGAGGGTTGAATGTTCTCCAAAGAATGACTTAAACAATTGAAAAGCAAAAACAATACTAACTTCTAATCAACTAACAACTAACATCTAATTTCAAGTCATTTACTTTTATGCACTTTAAATTCAAATCTTTCATGATATCACTCAAAATATCTTATATTAAATGTGTATTAGGTACGTCCATAGATGTATGTCCAAAAATTGAATACATTTTAATATTTTTGAATATATCATTGTATTAAGAAATTCCCATTTAATGTCCATTAAGCCCATTTCTAATAGGCCACAGTTTCCAAAGTTAGTTACTTACTCCTTACACTAACCCACATTTCTATTTTCAACTCTCTCTGTTTCTTCTTCTCTTCCAATTCCCAACGATCTTCATTTCAAATTTCAGATCTCTTTCGCCAAAATCAATGGTAACTTCTCCCTAACCCTAATCTCACTCTCTCCAATTTCTTTGTTTCATGTTATCTTTTTCATTCTCAATTGTTTCCTATTTTCATTATGATTTTTGATCTGATTCTTAATCCGATCTGTGTTCTTTTTGCTTCCGTGATCTGATTTGTTAATTTTCATATATTAATGATTGATTTCAATTTCATATCTTTGAATCTTATGCTGAAACATATGTATGTATTCTTTTATTGTAGATTTGGCGTTGAATGCATCATTAGGGTTATTATCTTAATAATATTCCAACGTTTCTTGCATGAAAGCTGGAATTTTAGCAACTATGAGAATAATGGGAAAGTCTTTGATAGGTTGGATTTGTGTTTTCGTCGTTGGGTTTTTTCAATTTAGCAATGCTTTTTATCTACCGGGGAGTTATATGCATACATATTCAAATGGAGATCAAATATTTGCCAAAGTTAATTCTTTGACTTCTATTGAAACTGAGCTTCCGTTTAGTTACTATAGTCTTCCTTATTGTCAACCCCTTGGCGGTATTAAGAAGAGTGCTGAGAATCTTGGAGAGCTTCTTATGGGTGATCAGATTGATAATTCTCCTTATCTTTTTCGGATGAATGTTAATCAGTCGATTTACCTTTGTACGACACCTCCGTTGAATGAGCATGAGGTGAAGCTATTGAAACAGAGAACTCGGGATCTCTATCAAGTGAATATGATTCTTGATAATTTGCCTGTCATGAGGTTTGCTAGTCAAAATGGGGTGAAAATTCAGTGGACGGGGTTTCCTATTGGGTACTCGCCCACTGATGGTAGTGTTGATTACATTATCAACCATCTCAAGTTTACGGTTTTGGTTCATGAATATGAAGGAAATGATGTTGAGATTATTGGTACTGGGGAGGAAGGTCTGGGTGTTATTGAAAGGGATAGTAAGAAAGAATCTGGATTTGAAATTGTTGGCTTTCATGTTGTTCCTTGTAGTGTCAAACGTGATCCTGAACTCATGACAAAGCTCCACATGTATGACAATGTCTCTTCGGTAAACTGCCCGGCTGAGCTTGACAAGTATCAACCTATAAAAGAGCAAGAGAGGATATCGTTTACGTATGAAGTTGAGTTTGTGAAAAGTGATATAAGATGGCCGTCTCGTTGGGATGCTTATTTAAAGATGGAGGGTTCCCGAGTTCATTGGTTCTCTATCCTAAATTCACTTATGGTGATTTTTTTCCTAGCCGGTATTGTTTTTGTTATTTTCTTAAGAACAGTGAGAAGGGACTTAGCAAGGTATGAGGAATTGGACAAAGAGACACAGGCTCAGATGAATGAAGAGCTTTCTGGATGGAAGCTTGTTGTGGGTGATGTATTTAGGGAGCCTTGTTGCTCAAAGCTCCTATGTGTGATGGTTGGAGATGGGGTTCAGATTCTCGGAATGGCTGCTGTTACTATCGTTTTTGCAGCCTTAGGTTTCATGTCACCAGCTTCCCGGGGAATGCTGCTAACAGGGATGATAATTTTATATCTTTTCCTGGGGATTGCTTCCGGATATGTAAGTGTACGTCTCTGGAGGACCATGAAGGGAACTTCAGAAGGGTGGAGATCAATTTCATGGTTTGCTGCATGTTTTTTTCCTGGAATTGCTTTTACGATTCTAACAGCACTGAATTTTGTTCTCTGGGGAAGCAAGAGTACTGGCGCTATTCCCATTTCTTTGTATTTTGAGCTGTTCTTTCTCTGGTTCTGCATTTCAGTGCCACTCACTCTCACTGGAGGATTTATGGGGACAAAAGCTGAGCAAATTGAATATCCCGTGCGAACTAACCAGATTCCAAGAGAAATTCCTGCACGTAAATATCCATCGTGGCTTCTTGTTCTTGGTGCCGGAACACTTCCATTTGGAACCCTTTTCATTGAGCTTTTCTTTATCCTTTCTAGTATCTGGCTTGGGAGGTTTTATTATGTATTTGGCTTCCTGTTGGTTGTTCTTCTATTGTTGACTATTGTTTGTGCTGAAGTGTCGGTGGTCCTCACATATATGCATCTCTGTGTCGAAGATTGGCGGTGGTGGTGGAAGGCATTCTATGCATCCGGCTCTGTTTCTCTTTATGTCTTTCTGTACTCCATTAACTACTTGGTTTTCGACCTGCAGAGTTTGAGTGGACCTGTCTCGGCTGTACTTTATATCGGCTATTCTCTGCTCATGGCAATTGCAATCATGCTGGCAACTGGAACCATCGGTTTCCTTGTCTCATTCTACTTTGTGCATTACTTGTTCTCATCGGTAAAGATAGATTAAGGCTGATCTTTTTTCCATCTCTTATCAACTGAACAAAAGGCATGCTGGAAGGGGGAATTTTTCTGAATTGATATAACTTCTGCATATTGACTAGGGAAAACAGATGCTTTGCTTATTGCCTTAAATAGATGTCATATATTTTATATTGCAATGTAATCTGCACTTTGTTCCCCTTGTATTTGTCTTCTATGAGTACTTTACTCATCCCACTGGTGTTTTCAAACCATTTCGATTAATGTGCTTTAGTTTAGTAAAAGTTGTAATTGCTGAGACTGGCTCATCTCTTGTTCATTTCAATTTTGATAACACAAATTAAACCGTTACTTTTCTTCATGATTTATGTTCTGCTTCTGCCATAATATTGTTCCACTTCAAGGACTCTTTAGTTGTCTGTATTTTGTTACCTTAATTATATCACTATTGCATTGGTAACATTTTATGAAGACACAAAAACAAGTTCAATGGATGGTGTACAAGTAAATGTTGAGTATGTGTCGCATGTTTTAGAAATGTGTGTTATTTACGCACAAAACTTTAGTAATGGAAGAAAGGATGGAGAATACAAAATGGAGAGGATCTCAATCCTAATTAATAATTTAGACATGATTATGTGATAGTAAATAATTGTGACAATTAGTGACCATTATTTAAAAGTGATGACAGGCTAGTTTTTCATTGATTCATTCCTCATAATTTGTGTAAAGTTTACACCAAGAGAAATATACACAGATTTCTCTCCATAAGTTGTTCATATAAAAGCTATTACATAGATAATACAAGAAAGAAATACTTATGCTAGCTTATTACTGTTAGACATTTGGAGGTTATATTGGAATTGGAACTCCTTTCCAATCACCAAGACATTCCAAAACTGGATCAACAATCTTTGCTTGACACATTGCTGTAAAAACTTTCTCAAATTCCTCATCTGGTGTGACATCCTTTTCTCCTGTCAGCAGCCCTATCCCTAATTCTTCCCTCACAAACTTGTATAATGGGTATGACCTACATTCCTTAATTCTGTTTGGAATTTCTGGATTTCCATTCTCAAATGCCACCCTTGCATTTTCAACTTCCTTTGGCAACAGAGACTTCAATTCTTCCTCAAAAGCTCCTATCTTCTCAAATATCGACAAGCTTGCATTCTTATCATTAATAGCACTGATATGTGCGTGCTCATAAAGTACTTGCTTCAGTTTCGGCATCAACGGGTACGTAACATTAAAGGGATCGTCTA
This sequence comes from Lathyrus oleraceus, assembly GCF_024323335.1. NCBI lineage: Eukaryota > Viridiplantae > Streptophyta > Magnoliopsida > Fabales > Fabaceae > Lathyrus > Lathyrus oleraceus. The sequence goes on from NC_066580.1 coordinate 1,674,658, forward strand.
TGTAGGAGAATACGTATTCTCTATCAACCACTTTGAGCAAATTTTCCTCACAGTTTCTAAATGGATTAGTTTCTTCTTTGTCATCTATGATTAATGTCTTCTTTGCAGCTCTGCTTACAGTGTTTCTGATAGTGTTCTTAAATATTTCCTCCAAATGCCTCAAGTCAATAGCTTGACAGAGTGCAACCAAATATGTGGAAGCCATGAGCTTCAATAACTCAATGGCTTCCACAGTTTTCAAAGCAGAAATCAACCCCAAAGAGTTCACATCCTGGTTATGCTGCTCAGCACTTTGCACATGGCTTGTTACAGGATTTGCTAAATATTGAAGTTCAGAACAATAAGCAGCCATGGCAACTTCAGAAGCCTTAAAACCATAATCAAGACTTGGGTTTCTACCAGCAGAAAGATTTGATGGCAACCCATTATTGTACAAGTCATTGACGAGCTCAGTAAACTGCGCAAAGATGAGTTTTCCAATTGAAGCAATAGCTAGACGTACGTTATCCATCGAAACTCCAATTGGGGTGCCTTGGAAGTTACCACCATTCAGTGCCTTATCCGCTGTGACATCAATCAGAGGATTGTCATTCACGGAATTTATCTCCCTTTCAATTGATTTGGTTGAAAACCGGATGACTTCAATTTGTGGACCGAGCCACTGCGGAGAAGTTACAAGAGCATAACGATCTTTTTTAGGCTTCTGCAATGGATCTGGCTGCTGTAGTTTTGCGTTTTTGATATAAGAGCTTCCGTCTAAAATGTGTTCCATAATAGCAGCAGCTTCGATTTGACCCGGATGGAACTTCAGTTTGTGTATAAGATGATGTGTAAACTCCGGCTTCCCTTGCATGACTTCGGTAAAAACTGCAGATAGAACGACTGACAACAAAGCTAATATGTTTGCCTCAAAAAGCACCGTAGAAGCGACACCAGATCCAACAGCTGTGCCATTTACAAGAGCAAGGCCTTCTTTCGGCTTCAACTCGAAGAAACCAGAACTCAAACCTGCTAAATGGAAAGCTTCCTTGGCATTAAGGGACTCTTTTGAGGGTCCAACAGCTCTGGAATTTCGCCTACCAGTTAGCAATGCAGCGATGTAGGACAGTGGAATTAGATCACCGGAAGCGGTAACTGTACCACGTAATGGCAAGACTGGGGTGACATTACTGTTGAGCAGTTTTGTGATAGCTTCTAAGATTTCAAATCTAATGCCTGAATAGCCTTGAAGAAGGGTATTAACCCTCACAAGCATAGCTGCTCTTGTTGCTGACTGAGGTAATGTATGAGACAACTCAGTTTCACGCCCAAATATTGCGCAGTTTAGAAACCTTAGGAAGGAAAAGTGGTTTAACCAAAAGAATAATTATTAGTATCTTGAATACTAAATTCGAAAACAATAAAAGCTTCAATTTTTTATAGTTGAATTTGAACCTCACCTAACCATCTCCTTCTGAAGAGCTAAGCCTTGTTGAGTTCTTCTATGAGAGGCAGCACCAAAGCCAGTGGTAACACCATAAATGGCAGTGCCTTTTTTAATGTTTTCCGCGATCCACTCGCAGCTGGCTTCAACACCGGCTCTCGCAGACTCTGAGAGTTCAACCTTAACATGTGAGTTAGTGTTAGCAACAGCAGCAACCTTAGATATAGTTAGTGTTTCCACTCCACCAAGACAGATCACTGGTTTCTTATACTCTGCCACCATGCGTTTCACTTCATCGTAGTGGCTACCCTTGAGTGAATTTGCAGCTGAATTCCAGTTCAAAGGGTCTGAGATTGAGTCAATAATCAAGTTTGAGTCATCCTGTGGATTAATTGTTGTCATGTTTGTAGAATTTGTATTGTATATGACTAAGGATAAAAGGCTTTTGAGGTTTATGTAGGAAGTGGTTGTTTTGTTTGGTTGGTGAGTAGTGAGTAGGAACAAGTTGACTAAATATTATAAAGTAGGAAACCTCCTTGCAGTGTGAGTAACATTTTATTCCTTAACAGCTCATCCCTTTGATGTATTTTAGTTTTTTTGCTTGATTAGAATTTTCAAATCATTGTCACATATGTTGTTGTTGGAAGTAAGTAGGTGGGAATAGCTACCTCTTTTTTCTTTTTGACTGGATAAATAATCATTTAAAAATATAGTATCAAAGTGGAAAGCAACTAACTAAGATTGAAAAAGAGTAGGAAGACTAGGTAAGAGCACAATCCTCAAGCCACTTAGAGTTTTTTTTTTTGTCAATATGGCTAAAAGAAATAGATGTAAAGTGGAATTTCGTAAGTAAAGTGGAATTTCGTATCATATTCCTAATATCCCCATCGAACGGATTTATTGGAGTGAGGAACGGTACACAACGGTGCATGTTCTTAATCTTATTTTTACTATTGTGTCTTTGAATAGTGAGGTTTCAAATAAGATTTGGTTTGGAAAGAATGACATCTATGATTATTTGAGAGTTTTTGGTTGTAAGGTATTTGTGCATGTTCCAAAATATGAAAGATTTAATTGGATGCAAAGTCAAAGTAGTGGATCTTCATTGGTTATGGTCATGATGAATTTGGTTACCTGTTGTATGATCCTATAAGTAAAAAACTTATTAGGATTCGTGATGTGTAGTGTTCATGAAATACCAAACTATTTAAAACATTGATAAGGTGGAGAAAAGTATTGCGCCCGAGAAAGATAAAATTGCGTCTGATGTTGATCAAGTTTAATTACCTGATCTTAATCCATATACTATTGATGGAAATGTTCGTAATGGTGACCCACATAATTATGTTGGTGATCAACAATTTGGAGATGAATCAAATATTCCAATAGGTGATGATGAGAGTCATGAACATGAGATGTCAAAGGATGAAAATCCTAGTGATACTTATGAATCATACCTATTCCAACTTAGGAAGTATAATAGGTCGAGAAAACCTTCAACAATCTATGATTCCAATGACTATGTGACTTTGACTAACAAAGGAGAACCAATTTTTTTTTTAGATACCATGGAAAGTGAAGAAAATTAGAAGTGGTTGGATGCAATGTAGAATAAGATGAAATCTTTGCATGATAATCACACTTATTGTTTGGTGAAGTTTCCAAAAGGAAAAAGGGATCTGGAAAACATGTGGATCTTTAGAGGAAAACATCAAAGTAACCCTATATTTTCGAGGTATAAAAGCTAAATTGGCGGCGAAACGTTTTCGTTAAGAAAGGGTGTTAATTATAGTGAGATTTTTTTAATTGTGGTAAAAATGTCATCGATTAGAACCGTGTTGAGTTTCACAACTACTCTTGACTTAGAGGTAGAGCAAATGAATGTGAAAAAAACCTTCATGGTGATTTGGAGTAAGAAATTTATATGAAACAACCTGATGGTTTTCTTGTTGAAGGCAAGGAAGACTATGTTGAAGGTGAGAAAAACACAAAAAACAGGGTTGAATTGTGTTGACTTTTTCTTTCTTTTTAAACTCCTGGTCCGGTTTTAAACACAAGGTATAAAATATTAATCAATCAGAGGTAGGCAACGAATATGAAATGTAAGAAAGAAGTGAGACACATAGAGTTATCCTGGTTCCTCTCTCAATTTGAGAGTAATCTAGTCCCCTTGTACTTACAAGATGTTTTCACTATAATCACACAAGATTACAATTTTCTCAAGCACACAAGCAAGAGACTTTCAATGCTTAAACACAAAGTAAGAGACTTTTATACTCAAGCACACAAGCAAGAGACTTTCAATGCTCAAACACAAAGTAAGAGACTTTTATGCTCAAGCAAAAAAATAAGAGACTTCTAATGCTCAAACACAAAGTAAGAGACTTCTATGCTCAAGCATACAAGCAAGAGACTTTCAATGCTCAAGCACACACGGAAGAGACTTCTATGCTCAAGCTCGCAAGCAAGAGACTTCAAATGCTCAAACATTTGAGACTTCTAACAATTTACCTAACAGATACATGACTGTTTTAAAAATACACTTGATATACAATCAAAGGTGTAGAAAAAATACAATGCAAATAGACTCTTTTGAGACTTAGGGATTTCTAAGGTATAGAAGGATAAGAAATCTTAAGTTATGCTTGTGCTTTGGTTTGACAACGTAACTTTTCTTTGAGTGTCAATAAGTATATTTATCTTCAAGTCTTCAGCTCCTTAAATAGAGAAGGAAAAGAGTTATAGAAGATCCAACACAATAGAGTCTTTGAGAAGCTAAAATATAGACGTTGAGATATTTCTTCAAAAGGTTGTTGACGTTAAAAGCTTATTTAAAATTTCTTTGCTGCAAGAGGAATTACTAGTTGCATCTCAGCTGACTCTATGAAGAAAATAGAGCTTAGGTCTTTATGTGACAAAGTAGACTCATACGTTGACAGTGACCTATCAGAGTCACCTTGATCTTTGCACTTTGACTGACTCAGGTTCTGATAATAAAAAATAGACTTCTTCAAAATATGGTCTTCAGAGGCTGATTTCTTTAGACTCTGACCTTCAAACATTCACCTCTTTAGTAGTTGACTTCTTTAGAGTTTGGTCTTCAGCTTCTGATCCATTAGATTATGGTCTTTAAGCTTCTCTTAAGATGTTCATAGACAGAACCAATACTTGGATTGTTCATGAAATTTTAGTTTATGGTCATGCACAGTTGAACAAATATTAGTATATCTAATTGTTCTTTAAATACTTTGTTATCATAAAAACTTAAGGGATATGAGATAAACCGGTTTTTTTTTAATTTCCCCCTTTTTGATGATGACAAACATAAGTATTTAAGAATAATGGTTATTAATTTAATTAACAAGATGACTTCAGGGTCTGAGGTTTGTAAGCTCCCCCTAAGTCTAAGTCTGTAGGGTGAGATTTCTAAGCCCCCCTAAGTCTTATCCAGGTTAATTAAATTTGAATATTTAAAGCACAATAATAATTCTTCAGAATTTAAGCAAGAATAATAATTGTCAGATTTCAGGTGCTTAAATACTTCTATATCTACTCCTCATTTTGTCATCAACAAAAACAAATTAAGGAAATAGAAAAGATACTGAAGAAAAAATATTTCATTCAACAAAAGAAGTTTTCTAAGGTAGAAAAAATCTGATAAGAAATTGCACAGATAAAAAATGTTTTAGATTTTATCACATCTGGATAAAAATAAATTAAAATCATATTTGATTTCCCCTTTTCAAAATAATTAAAAAAATATTTTGAGAAAGTGATTGAAAACTGGTTAGAATGGTTAGGAAACAATTCTTCAACTTACGAGATGGTCAAGGCCGATTCTGACAATTGAGTAATTGATAGAAATAAAGCAATAAGAACTAGGAAAATGTGTTTGAAGTGTAATAATATCTCTCTCTCTCTCTCCACTGTCCATTAGTGCACAATAAACAACATTGATTTTGCTTTATCCCAAATTCTCTATAAAAGTTGTATTATGTTATCAGCAAAGTCACATTCCTTTCCATTCATCTCTTCCTAACTGATAGAATGAGCAAGTCTTCTAAGAGTTCTAAAGAGGTCTCTTCTCATGAGACCAACAAGGAAATTAAGAAGTCTATAGATGTTGAAGCAAACATAAGGATGATAAGCTCAATAAGTCTGAAGGTTCAAAGTCACAAACTAGTTCATCTGTAGGAGCTTCTTTGGTGGGGAGGACTTTAGTCTCCAAGATGAAGAAACTCAAGAAGAAGAATGATCTAGTTGATGACTATGGATCAGATGATGATGAGGACTGGATGAACTACCTCATAATGCGTAATTTTCATCCTAACGTAGTCTGAGAGTTGTAGTCTTTGTAATGCATCAGTTTGCTTATCAGAATAATTCAGGATTTGTAATAATCTTTTATCAATAATAACAGATCATCTGCCTTTGCATTTTATTATGATTCTCTTTCCACTAACATCCATATCTTGACACACCAAGAAGAATGTTTCAGAGAAGTTTTCAACCATTTCAATCAATTTTGTGTTGTGTGTGATAAGAAAAATATAGCAAGTTTAAAAGAAACTTTAATCACACAACCATAAAAGAAGTGACTTAGGAGGAACCAAAAACATGATTTAATTTTTTCAAGAAAATAATTCTCAAAGATAACACAAACATTTTTTTTACAGCAGAAGAATATGTATGACACATGTCACACTTCTTTGCCTTAACAAAAAGTGCTTGGTTATGCATATTAATATAACTATGAGATTAGAAGATAGAAAATTCCTAGAGGAATTATGGCTTAGGATCCCCTGAACCAGAAAATCTTCTTATTCAGAGAACTAATTGGTTTAGAGTCTAATAACTCAGAAACACACATAAAACAATAAAACACACAAGGATTTTAGTAAAGAGTAAAACAATAGTTAATGACAAATGGGCTTGTGACAAGTATTCAAACATAATTACATCACTAACCACCAGTTATTACCCAACAACTCAGAAACTAAGTGTCAGAAAACTTTTCAAATTTATGAAACATAAGTGGGCATGTGTTAAATTTTTTCCCACTTGTATGCTATAAGAAGCAACTAATCAAATTCTGAGCATCATCAGAAGCTAGTTCAGAGCTTTTGGCCACGGTAGCTTCTAATCATCATCACTTTATTCCTCCATTCAAAAGTAAACATTAATCTTTAACAAAATGCATGTTCAAATTCTTTTTAATAAAATTAAATCTTTCAATGGTAAGGGGTTTGGTAAATATATCAGCTCATTTGATGATCAATATCAATGAAATGTATATCTATCACACTCTTCTGAATATATTATCTAATAAATGGTGTTTTATTTCTATGTTCTTGGTTATAGAATGTTGAATAGGATTCTTTGTTAAATAGATAACAACAATATTATCACAAAAGATTGGAATACTTATTCCACTTATCTGATAGTCTTCCAACTAATATTTCATCCAGAGTAGTTGTGTGCAACAACTTACAGCTGAGATGTAGTTTGCTTCTGTTGTAGACAAAGCAATAGTTTCTTTTCTTTTACTAGCCTAAGATATTAGGTTTTCACCTATAAATTGACAACCTCAACTAGTGGATTTTCTCTCAATTTTATCCCTAGCATAGTCAGCATCACAAAATCCAACTAGCTTACAATATATGGATTTTTTATAAAATAACCCTAGATTGGTTGTTTCCTTCAAATACCTAAAGATCCTCTTAATATCTATTAAACGAGTCTCTCTAGGATCTGACTGAAATCTTACACACAAACAGACACTGAAGAAAATATCTTGTCTAGAAGCTGTTAAATAAAGTAAAGAGCTAATCATACCTATATACAGCTTCTGACATACCTTGGTGTTGCTTTCCTCTTTGCTTAAGTTGCAAGTTGGATACATAGGAGTGCTCATGATTTTGCAACCATCTAGCTTGAACTTCTTCAGAAGCTCCTTTGTGTATTTTGTATGACGAACATAGACTTCATCCTTACATTGATTAATTTTAATACCAAGGAAGAACTTCAACTCTCCCATCATACTCATCTCAAACTCAACATGCATTGTCTTTGAAACTTATTGGCAAAGGAAAGCATTAGTTGAACCAAATAACACACACACACACACACACACATACATATATATATATATATATATATATATATATATATATATATATATATATATATATATATATATATATATATAAACTTGGACAATTAAGATGTCATTTTTAAGTGTCTATCTGAAGATTATAGTGTCTACTTGCCCTTTTTGAAAACCATTTTCTAACAAAAAATTAATCAGTCTCTCATACTAAGCTCTGGGATCTTGTTTGAATTCATAGAGTGATTTCTTAAGTATGAAAACATGACCTGGGTGGACTGAATCCTAAAACCCAGGTGGTTGTTTGACATGCACTTCTTCATAAATGACTCCATTTAAAAATCCACTCTTAACATCCATTTGGTATAAAATAATGTCATGTTTAATAGCATAAGAGAGAAGTAACTTGATTTCCTATAACCTTGCAACTGGTGCAAAGGTTCTATAAAAATTTATACCTTTTTGCTAATTGTATCCTTGAGCTACAAGTCTAGCCTTATTCCTTACCACTTCTCCTAGCTCATTGAACTTGTTTATGAATACCCATTTGTCATACCCTAAAATTTACCCCTAAGATCCCATTTTATTTTCATCATTTGCTCTCGAAGATAATGGAACCTTATCTCGATGTGCTTGCTTCAACCATGTGCTATCGGATTCTTCGCTAGATTGATAGCTGACATGTTATCGATCTCCATGGCAATTGCTCCATGGCTCTTCACTGTTATTTCTTCGACCAGATTCACCATCCATGTTGCTTGATATGCACAAAGAAAAGCATCTATGTATTCTGCTTCGCACAATGATACTGCCACTACTGGCTCTTGTCTCGAACTTCAAGCAACTGGTGCACCACCTAGCATAAACACATACCCAGTTGTGGATTTTCGATCCTCAGCATCACTACACCAACATGAGTCGGTGTATCCCACTAATTTGCATTCTTTTCCTTCATCAGCTGCAGGAAACAAAATGCCATAGTCGAGAGTTCCTTTCAGATACCTTAGTATCCTCTTCACCGCTGCTAGATGTGATACCTTTGGCTTCTGCATGAACCTACTCACCATACCTACATTGTATGCTAAGCCAGGCCTTGTGTGACAAAGGTATCGAAGTGACCCAATAAGTATTCTATATTGGGTTGGGTCGACATCATCTGAATCTGAATCTTTCGACAGTTATAATCTGGTCTCAATCGAAGTTTGGTTGCAATCTTGCATCTCAAATCTCTTGAGTATTTCACCTGCATACCTTCTTTGGTGCATCATCAAACTTTTACCACTCTTGTAGAATTCGATGCCAAGGAAATATGAAATGTCACCCAGATCTGACATTTCAAATTCCTTGTTGAGATCACCTTTGAGGTATTCGATCTCCTTCTTGCAGCTACCTGTTATCAACAGGTCATCGACATAAAGACATATTATAATCAATTCACTTCTGCTTCTTCTTACATACACTCCATGTTCACTTGTGCACTTCACAAATTCCTTCTCCCTTAGAAATCCATCTATCTTCTTACTCAAAGCTCTTGGAGCTTGTTTAAGTCCGTACAGGGCTTTATGCAACCTGTACACTTTTCTTTCTTCGCCATGTTTCACAAACCCAGCTGGTTGTGCAATATAAACTTCTTCTTCTAAGGGGCCATTAAGGAATGCACATTTCACATCCATCTAACATATCTTCCAGTTGTTCATGTTTGCTAGACCAATAACCAACCTGATTATTTCGATCCTAGCAACATGTGCAAAAACTTCATCGAAGTCGATTCCTTCTTTCTGAAGAAATCTTTCGCCACAAGTCTCACCTTGTGCCGAGTCACTTCTCCTCTGGGATTCAACTTCACCTTGTATACCCACTTCACATCGATTTCCTTCTTGTCTTGTGGTAATTTGACAAGTTACTAAGTGTTGTTGACTTCGATTGACTTCAGCTCTTCGTTCATTTCTTTCATCCACTTCGAATTTTTCAATGCCTCAGTTGCATTGACGGGTTCAACATTTGCGTAGAAAACATAATGTACCAGTTCACCTTCTTCATTGACCATATCATCTGATGTAATCACACATTCTTGCAATCTTGCATGCATGTGTCTTGTTCTCTGAGGTCAGCTTGGGCCTGCTTCACCTATGACTTCTTCCTGTCGAACTTCTCTGTTGACTTCACTAGCTGGTTCATCATAAGATATTCTCACCGAATCTTTCTTGAGATTTTTAGTCCAATCCCACTCCTTAATCTCATTTATGACCATGTCCATGATGATCACTACTTGTTTATTCACTGGGTCGAACAACTTGTATCCTTTAGTCGAATGATATCCTATCAGGATCATCTGACTCGACTTGTCATCAAGTTTTCTTCTCAACTGATCTAGCACATGTCTATGTGCTATAGATCCAAAGACCCTGAGATGACTCAAGCTATGCTTGACACCAGACTAACATTCTTCTGGTGTGATTCCTTCTAGCTTCTTCGTCGGACATCTGTTCAGGATATATGTCGCAGTTGAAACAACTTCTCCCCATAATTATTTGGGTAGATGCTTGCCTTTTAACATACTTCTAACCATATTCATAATGGTTTTATTCTTCCTTTCTGCGATTCCATTCTGCTGTGGAGTGTAGCGTGGCACCACTTCATGCACAATCCCTTCTTTCGCACATAATGCATCGAAATATTTCGACACATATTCTCCACCACCATCAGTTCTCAAAATCTTGATCTTTCGACCATAGATTTAAACTTGGCAAATACCTCGATCACTTCACTTTTCTTCTGGATCAGGTAAGACCACAATTTTCGACTGAAATCATCTATGAATGTAACAAAGGATTTGTTACCTCCAATCAAATCCACCTGGAGAGGACCACATACATCAGAGTATATGACTTCAAGAATTGCCATCGACCTGCTTCCTGCATCCTTACTGAAGTTGTTCTTATGCTACTTTGCCTGCACACTTTCTTTACACACTTCGTTTGGAATGTCGATTTTTGGTAATCCTGAAACCATTTTTCTTCTCTTCAAATCTCTGATGTCTTTGAAATTTAGATGGCCAAGTCTGTAATGCCATATCCATTAATCTCTGTTGGCTGCTGTTGCAAGGCACTTATGCTCCATCACATTAAGCTCAATCTTGAAGGTTCTATTATGAGACATTGGAGCCTTCAAGACCAACCTTCCATTTGAGTCGAGAACTCTCACCATCTTGTCTTCGATCGACACTTTGTAATTCTTTTCGACCAACTTCTCTATGCTGAGCAAATTACTCTTCATGCCTGATATGTACAACACATTTGAAATTACTGACCTCTTGCCATCTTTCCTCATGATCAGAACATTACCAACCTCTTCAGCTGCTAGAGTGTTGTCATTTGCAAATTTCACCATGTTCTTCATTGAGGGCTTTATGTTGATAAACCAATCTTTTCTTCCATACATGTGTGATGTGTTGGTGTAAGACCTAGAGACCAATACTTTTGGTACTTGTATCGAATCATTTATTAATAATAAAAGGCTTTTGCTTTATTGTGTTTATTTAATAAAGTCCCTAGAATAGCTAGTCCGTTTAATGTATCAAGTGTGACTTAATCATGAGGTCCCATTAAACATAAGGACAATATTCTTAAAGTATCAGTAGTCGAGCTTTGTTGTAAAGTGGGATAATATTAAATCATTAAGACTATTATGTATATAGACTGATGATCATATATCATGGATCATGGATAAGGAGTTATCAAGTCTTAAACATCGGTATGAATATTAAGAGTAATATTTATACTGGATTGACCCGCTATGAGAATACTATATAGAATGTTATGCAAAGTGTCATAAGTTATTCTCATGGTGATAGTGGTGTATACCACCCTTTGACCTGAAACCACTATGGACCCTAGATGTAGAGTCGAGTGCCTTATTGCTGATCAAATGTTGTCCGTAACTGGATGACCATAAAGACAGTTGGTGGGTACTCCACGAAGCATGCTGAGGGACATGAGTGACGTAGATGGAATTTACCCATCCTATGTAACAAGATAAATGTCTAAGGGCCCAATATTGAATTCGACAAGGATGACACGGTCTATGCCTTGTGTACAATATAGACATAAGAGCAAAAGGGTAATTATACACATAAATATTATCACAAAAGGATTTGTTAGATCACATGACATTTTCGTGTCTTGGGTAGCAGTGATGTGTTACTAGATACCACTCACTGTTTATTATGTTAAATATGTGATTTAATATAATTGCTAATGTCACGAAAACCTACAGGGTCACACACAAAAGGACAGATTGATGAGAGATATAGTAAATAAGGAACACCGTAAGGTACGATGCACTTAAGTGAATTGTAGAACATTGTAAGGTACAATGTACTTAAGTAGAATACGAAATATGGTAAGGTACCATGCACTTAAGTGATTTTGGCATATCATAAGATATGAGCCATATACACTTAAGTGGGCTTTTTAGCTTGTAGCCCACATAAGCATTTGTTCAGTTGGAAATTTTGTTTCTCTCTCTCTCTCTCTCTCTCCCCCTCTCTTTCTCACTCAAATCCTTCATTCGTAGCAGCTAGCACTGAGATTGAAGGAATCCGTTCGTGTGGACTGAGTAGAGGCGTTGTCACCATTCAACGTTCGTGATCAATCCTTAGATTTGCATCAAAGGTTTCAATCGCCACAAGAGGTAACAATTCTATCATTGATCATGCCCATTCGTAAGGATCACTAAAGGAGAAAATTTTAATTTTCGCTGCGTTTTGGATCGCTATTCTCCTTCATGATGAGCATCCTAAGTCCAAGTACCACTGGTCATTGAATCTCTCTTCTTCTCTTGTTGTAACCATCAGCAATGTCTCTTCTTCTCCGTGTTTCGCCAACTTTGCATAAGTTTCTTGATTCTTCTGCTTTTCTGGATAATTACTAGAATAGTGACCATACCTTTGACAATTGTAACACTGAATATGACTCTTGTATGGATTTTGAACACCACCTCTTCCTCTATCTGCAGCACCACCTCTTTGGTTGCCTTGGTTCCAAGGTTTTCTCTGATTCGACCAGTTTCCTTCTTGATGATTTCGACCAGTCAAATTGTTGTAACCTCCTCTGTCTTTGTTGCCATTCCAGCTTCCTTTGCCTTTCCTTTCTTTTGCTGATTGAGCCTGCAAAGCCATATCACTCTTCGACTTTCCTGCAACTCTTTCAGTCATTTTTTGTTCATGAGATTCAAGCGTCCCTTGAAGCTCTTCCTTTGTCAGTTTTGACAAATCTTTCGACTCTTATATGACTACTACTACGTGGTCGAACTTTGGAGCCAACGACCTCAAGATCTTTCCAACAACAGATCTTGATGTTAACACTTCTCCATATACCTTGATTTGATTCACCAGTTTCATAACCTTGGTGGAGAAATCAATTATGCTTTCATTGTCTTCCATCTGAAGCAATTCATACGTCCTTTTGTGAGTTTGTAACCTCACCTCTTTCACCTTCTCTGCGCCTCCAAACGATTTCTCTAGTATTTCCCATGTTTCTTTCCCGGGCTCTGCATCACTAACATTTTCAAAGTTATCTGCATCAACACATTGATGGATTATAAAGAGAGCTTTATAATCTTTCTTCTTCAATTCTTTATGTGCAGCCTTTTCTTGATATGTCGCGACTTTTGCAAGTGTTGACACTCCTTCCTTCACAAGATCCCAAAGATCTTAATAACAGAACACAACATTTATCTGCTTGCACCAATTCCCATAATTGATGCACTTGAGAATCAGAAGATTTGCTGGAAAATGTCTGTTTGGATGATTCGTTGTCATGGTGATTTTCTTCCCACGAATAAATTAAACCGGAGCTCTTGATACCAGATGTTGGAAATCCCCCCAAACCTATGGAGAATTTCAATCAATCTTGATGAACAAGATTGTTATCACCCACACAATAGCAATGAAAAGAGAAGAACAATGGAGAAAGAAAGAAAGTAAAAAACGATGAAGGAGAAGACTAATATAATTTTGCAGAGTTTCTCTCTGCCCACAAACTGTGAAAAACTTCTTATTCACTTTGCAAAAATACTGTGAATACAATGTTATGAATGCTCTATTCACTTCATTACAAAAATAGGGTTACTCCCTTTATTTATAGATTTAGGTTAACTTGGACCTCAAACCAAAGTCCAAAACTATAAAAGTCCAAAATAGCTAACACTACTAAAATAGGCCTAAGTCGAAATTCTGTGTGAAGCAACATGCTTCGACTCTTCGACACACTAACACAACTCAACACACTAGGTGGTTCGACACTTCTTTGCTCTGTCGAACAACCTGCTTCGACAAAAAGAATTAAAATTCAACAAATATGCACATCCAAATAGAATGACAAGTTTATACTAGCTACCATCAAATGACATAGCGATCTTATATTTATAAAAAACTATTATCCTTTTGTAGCATAAAATATTTATTACATAAAATATTATTAATTTTAGTTTATTAATATATTAATTTATTAAATTAATAAAACTCAAAATATAATTTATTTTGTATTTTAATAATTTAAATTAAATTTTATTAATAACTTAATTAATAAAATAATAAAGGTCAATTTTTATTTTGTGGGAGAAAATAGATTATTAGAGAAAAAGATTCCTCAAAAAGCTCCTAAAAGAAATCTTTTTAGTTTGATTGAGTTGTGATATGAAAACACAATATTGTAATAAAGAAACGAATCAAAAGCCATAAGAAAAGGAAAAAAACTAGCCGTTGCCACCGGGTTCGCTCTTTTGTAATAATAACCTTATACTCTCTCTCTCTCTAACACATTCATACACCTTCCATTATTTCTTCTCTGAGCTCAAAGAAGCGCTCTCTCTCTCTCCCTCTCTCTCTCTCTAAAACATAATATGTTCACTGAAGGTCTTGACGAAACCGCAATCCAATGGATCAATCGGGTTAGTAACCTTCTTTCTGTTTCTTTATTTGTATATGCCTTCTAACTGTTTGATTGATTGTTTCTGCAATTTTCTCCTTCAAAAAAACAGGGATCACAAGTACAAGTTGAAGATCTTGACCATGGAAGCATACGCGCTCCTTTAGCTGAGAAGTTAACCCTTCCAAGATCATCTCTTTCGGCCACTGTTTCCAATAATCTGACTCCAAAGTCTCCCTCTTTGCCCCCTTTGAAGTTTCATTCGTCTTTGCTGCCAACGCGTAACCTCGCCTTCGGATTTAGTGATCACCATGTTGGTCATGATCGTGATGGGAGTGTAAGTGATGATGATGAAAGTGTGGCATCATTGTCGTGTCCGGCTGTTGAGAGTGATGATGATTATGATGATGATGAAGAAAGAGTTCTTGATTCTTTGAACACTCCAATTGCGCAGTGTTATGATGAGGATAGATTGTTTGGATTTGGTAGTGGAACAAAACTTAAATCTTTGAAACCCAGTGGGATTTTGAGGAGAGGTTTGGTTAATGAAAATATAACTATTCAAGTTCCGAATAGTGTTAGTGCTAGGAGATTTACTGATGGAGAATTGGGTTTCAATAAATGTGTTCAAAAGCAAATGACTCCATGTGGAAGTGGAACTGGAAGTGGAATTGGAAGTGGAGGAGGAAGTGTTCGGTTTCGGAGTATGAGTAATTTGAATGATCCGGTTGATTTGGCTACTCCGAGTGCTCCTCCTATTTTTAATGGTGAAGTTGATCTTCCTTATTCAGAAGGCTCTGTGACGAATGAAGTGGATGAAACGACTCAGCCGCATAGGTCTTGGACTTCCAGAGATTCTGTGAATTGTGATGATGGAGGAAGAAGTGAGTGTTCAATTGAACAAAAATATAGTAATGTTGCTGAAAGGTACTACTATAGCGCAATTAATTAATTCCTCTTCTTTTTGTTTGCTCTTGTTGCTTTCCTTTTTGGAATTTCTTTCCTTATTGAATGCAGTGAGTGACATTCTGATGTTGAATTATGCAGGCAGGAAACAACTTCTACAGGAGACATAGAAAGGCATGCTCATCCACACTTACAATATCTCAACAACAGGTGCTGTCACATAAACTTTTTACTTTCTATTTTATGCAACAATTATCACAGAGCTGTTATTTTTGGTAAAAGTGATAACTTTAACTTAGTGCATTTTGGTTAAACTTAGTATGAGATCAACAAATATGAACAACACAATTTTCAATTCAAGTGGCTTAAGTTTGAGATTTGAATCTACATATTAGCTCTGATAATATTTAGTTCATGTTATCATTTTGAAACTTAAATTGATATCCTCTTTTCCTTTGATGGCATGTCATCTCAGCAGTTGCAATAGTCAACATGCCTGGCAAACCCTTATCACTTATGACGCCTGCATTCGTCTATGCCTGCAAGCATGGGCAAGAGGCTGTGCCGAGGCCCCGGAGTTTCTTAAAGATGAGTGTATGGCTCTTCGAAGTGCCTTTGGGTAGGTTTTGTTTGGTTGTACAAAAAACACTTCTTTAGCTTCATTTATTATGCTCAATCATTTCTATAATTTTGTAGATTGCATGAGTTTTTGTTGCAACCTCGAGGTATAAAGCCAGCTGAAGGATGTAAAAGGAATTCAGAACAAACAGTACCTCTCAAGACTAAGAAGGTTGTAGGGAAAATAAGAGTGGAAGGTAACCTTATACATTGTAAATGTTTTACTTTTGTACATTGATGTAGAAAATGGCATATGTTTGGTTAGTTTTTTAGTTACACTCATATGAAATATGACTAATATATTTATGACAGTGTTTGAAACCTGCTTGGACACATTATGAAATATGACTAATATAATTATGACAGTGTTTGAAACCGGCTTGGACACATTTTATAATCACTAAATTTGAGGTATCATGTGAAACTTGCAGTAAAGAAACTTCGTATTATACAAAGACGAAAACTAAAGGGCACATTTTCGAACCGAGGATCAATGTATAAGCAAGCTGGAATGGATTATGTCCGGCAAGTTTCATCCCTTGTGAAAAGTGGTATTAATTCTATGAAGTCATCATCATTCTCAGTGACAACAGAAGGTTAGTGCGTGTTTGAGGAAGGTTTCTGCAACTCTTTTTTGCTCACGAGCTGATAAATTGAGCTTTTTAATTTTGTTGATAAAGGTTAATCCTGCTATTGCGTAAATATAAATGAGTTTAAGGAATCTGTTTTATTCTTGTAGAGCCACTGTATTGTTTGATCCAACTCAAGAGTGCAACAGAAGAAAATGCATCAGAGTCGTGTTCTGCAATTTTTCTTCGCCCTGGAAGTGGAGATTATCATGATTTGTAAGTTTCATCTTCCACTTCATAATTTTATGTTATTACTTGGAAAACTACTTCTAACTGGTCTGCTGTTAGACTATTGTTGAAGGAACTTTACGCGAGGAACAATTCTTAACAGTTGAAACTCACATTATTCATTATGTTCCAATGTTTCTTACTTGTAGTAATACACTTAATGTTGTTGATAATCTCAAGGATCTAATAACTGTCATATAATTTCAGTTTCCCCTTGAGCCAAGGGGATGCCTTACTCGTAGAAGTCCAAGATTCTAAGAAGGCAATCCATGGTGAAGCAAGAATTCCAATTTCATACCTCAATGATAATCCTGTATGTTTTCCGCTGCCATATTCGTTCATAAAAGTTACTCTTCTTTCCCCTTATATAATCCAAATTCATGTAATAATTATGTTGAATCACATATGCAGAGTGACAAAATTCGGTGGTGGCCAATAAATCATGATGACAATGAATGTGTTGGCAAGATCCAGATCTCCATTGGAAGTACAATGACAAGTGATGACAATAACCATATAAAGGTTATACTTGTATCAATAAGTCTTGGTTTAGCAAAGAAAATTTTCTAGTTTGTTAATATAAAAAAAATCTTTCAAGTTGACAACCAGATAAAGACTGACATTCTGTCAAGCATTATAGATGAAACTTATCCTCTTTCTAAGAGTAAATGTTGCTATTCATTATAACTGAGTATATTCAATCTCGTCATACTTCCTGTTTTTAAAATTTTTGCAGAGTGCTCCTGTTGTGGAAACTCAAGCTTATGATATATTGCTGGAGGGTGCGATGCATGCACAGTGTTTCCACTCCAGAAACTTGCGGCTAAATGGGCCATGGAAATGGTTGTTAGATGCATTTGCGGACTATTATGGAGTTTCTAATTCATATTCTAAATTGAGGTAACTGAATGTCATTTGGATGCCATGACAGAGCTTAAACGAATCAGTTTTATGAACAGTCTTCATGCACCATGAAATTACATTTCAGTTTTGAACCTTCACTCACCTTGTGGTCGGGTCTTCTGTAGATATCTATTACAGGTGATGAATGTGGCAACTCCAACCAAGGACTGCCTAGAGCTTGTGAAAGAGTTGCTTGATCCCTTAATGAAGGCCAGAAGCGAGAGGAGTCTGACCAGGCAAGAGGTAACTTCTCAAAATTATACTCCAGTTTACTTAATTTCATGTTGTTCATGATTTACTTTTATTTAACATGTTATTACAACGAGGTTAACATAGAATTTTGAGTAGACAACCTTATGGCTGTGCTCGCGCAGTTAGATATAACTTCTCAAAATTACACTTCAGTTTACTTAATTTCATGTTGTTCATGCTTTACTTTTATTTAATATGTTAATACGATGGGATTAACATAGAACTTAGAGTAGACAACCTTATCATTGTGATCCGCTGCTAGAAATAGAAATCAGTTGAAGAACATTTGAATAAGTTAAGTAGTTATATATGATAAAAATAAGAGGAAGCGCACTCTGTAATATTTGTGATAGGAGAAATCCTTTGTAGAAACAGTTGGAGTCTCTCCTCGTGTTCCTTCTATCATCCAATAAAATTCTTCTTCTTTTCATTTGTTTCTATTGATTTTCGCTCTTGATTTCTCAACTGAACTAGCACACAACACTAAAAAAACATGACAGAAATGAAAAACTTGAGAAAATGTTCTCTGAATAACTGATGTTTGTCTTATTTTCAATCTCAGATTATTTAATGCAATTCATCACTTTGGAATTAGCTTGTTATAGTTAACAATTCCTCTACTTGTTTGTTCTCACAGAGAAGTATACTTTTGGATTGTGAAACTCAAATTGAAAGACTACTAGCGACTGTTTTTGAGAATTACAAATCTCTCGATGAAAACTTGCCAACGGGTCTAACCGATCACTTTGGTCCAGCATCTGATTTTGCAGCACCAGCTCTACATCCTGCTTTACAGGTCTTCAGTAGTCTTCATGATATACTATCTCCAGATGCTCAAACTATTCTACAGAAATATTTGCAGGTAATTATATTAGTCATTATGCAGATAAAACTATTTAGGGATACCTTCTAATGATTATGAGGTTTAGAAAAATATTAAAACTGCACTTCATATGACCTCATAAAGTCTTTCTAGATCATTCCTGCAACAACATCATTATGAGATTTTTTATTGACAGACTGCAGCAAGAAAAAGGTGTAGAAAACACATGATGGAGACCGATGAATTTATGTCGGGTACTTCTGAAAGTTACCAATTGGACACCATTACTATCTCAACCGCATACCTGAAAATGAAAAATCTTTGTATTTCTATAAGGAATGAAATTCAGGCAGACATAAAGATCAACAGTCATAATACAATCCACGGTCAACATATTTTTCCCAGGTATTTAGCTATAATTCTACAGTATCTTTTCTTTGCAAGTAGACAATGCAGTTTAACAGTCATGCAAAATTAGTTTTTCTACACTAGGAGATGCAGTTAGTCTGTGTTAAGTTTCACAAGAATTTTCACTTTTAAAGTTTCTCTAGGTTTAGTTTCTTCATATTTCAAACAGTTTTTTTTTTTGTTATCATTGTCATTTCTTAAATTTTTTCTTCTCAAATCTTTAGCTTCATACATATTAATTTTGATTACATTCTGAGATCAATTATTCAATTTTCAGTTCAATTGACCTGGCAAAGATAACAGCAGCCATATACAGCACGGAACTGTGTAAGAGGCTAAAAACTTTCCTTTCTGCATGGCCACCATCAAGTCCACAGGCACATGTGAATGAGCTTCTGGTGGCAACTGCTGACTTTGAACGAGATCTCGAGTCATGGAATATAAGGTTTTTGTCAATGTGAACTTCTCCCCTTGCACCACTATATTCAGCACAAAAACTTTAGATTCCACAAGATAACCATGTCATTTCTTTTCAGTTCTGTGCAGGGAGGTGTAGACTCCAGAAATCTGTTCCACAACTACATCATGGTTTGGATACAGGATATGCAACTTAATTTGCTCGATCTTTGTAAAGCAGAAAAGGTAGTTAAGTCATTATATTAGTCATTCTAT
Organism: Lathyrus oleraceus; assembly: GCF_024323335.1. Taxonomy (NCBI): domain Eukaryota; kingdom Viridiplantae; phylum Streptophyta; class Magnoliopsida; order Fabales; family Fabaceae; genus Lathyrus; species Lathyrus oleraceus. Next base: position 1,694,555 of record NC_066580.1, read on the forward strand.
CTACAAAACACTTAATCTATGAGTGAATTGACCTTTCCTTAATAAAAACAAATGACACAGGTTCCATGGGCTGGAGTAACAACAAACCATTCGACCTCCCCATTTGCTGAGAAAATGTATGAGGACATTAAAGACAACCTAATCCAATATGAAGTAGTAATCAATAGATGGCCTCAATACTCATTGTATTTGGAAAATGTAAGTCCTAAATCATGTCTTTTTGTGGCATTTAAGATCCTTTTTTGATTGTAATGTATTTTTTCCTCTCATAATTACATTTCCATTCTATAAAACTTAAATAAATAGAAATATCTTGACTTTGTATTTTTCCTTTTTCTTTTTGGAAGGCTGTTGCAAATATTGAAAGGGCAATTGTGAAATCACTTGAAAAACAATATAGCGACATCTTAACTCCTTTGAAAGATAGCATACCAAAGAGACTTCACTTGCAAGTTCAAAAGCTAGCAAGAAGACAATCGGCTACTGTTCCATTGGTTCCTAACCAAGTAAGTTATATGCATTCATGCTTCTTATATATTTTGTTGCTTCTATCTATAATGTGTTTGCTTACTGACAAGTTTTCTTACAATTGATATTTCTATGTCCAGTTAGGAATATTCTTGAACACCATCAAGAGGATTCTTGATGTCCTTCATTGTAGAGTGGAAGACATCCTAAATTCATGGGCATCCTGTCTACCTGTCATGGGAGACAAGAAGTTGTTTGGAGAGCAAATGAATGGAATAACCGTGCTATTGCGAACCAGATACAAAACTTATTTGCAAGCAATAATAGGGAATATTGTCAACAACGTAAGAAACTCATCAAGACTCCACTTCTCTATGTTATAACTCTATGTTCTTGTATAACACTGTATTTCTATACCATAAAAAACATTTTGAATTGGTCAGGTTCAAGGTAATAAGAGCACGCGTCTGAAGAAGATACTCGAGGAAACAAGAGAAGCAGACGGAGAAGCAGACGTTCGTGAAAGAATGCAGTTGTTGAATTCACAGCTCATTGACTTCATCTCCAACCTTCATGAGGTCTTTACCAGCCAAATTTTCATAGCAATATGTCGTGGGTTATGGGATAGAATGGGACAGGTGAGGCCAACTACAACTAGTACTAGTAAAAAGGTTACATGTTTACTAATGTGTTTACTTTATCATCTCCAACCTATTCCTCGGATCTAATCTAAATTATTTTGGTTATGTGCTAGATTATTTTGAAGTTTCTAGAAGGGAGGAAAGAAAATAGGATATGGTACAACGGATCTTGCTACGCTCTTGGAGTAAGTGAATATTGGAATCAACTTATGCTGTCTTTTTTTCTTGTGTTCTTGCTATCCATAACTAAGATTCTTGATTGATTCTTCTTTTCACTTTGTAGATATTGGATGACACATTTGCTTCCCAGATGCAAAGGTTAAGAGGAAATGCATTGCAAGAGAAAGATATTGAGCCTCCTCGCTCAGTGATTGAAGCAAGATCTATTCTTTGCAAAGACACAACTAATGCAACTGATCAATCTTCTTACTTCTACATATAGTTAACAATTTTTTTGACAAAAGAAAACTTCATATTATTTATGCATATATATAAATGTAATAATGTATTCTAATTATATTTAAATATTCTTTTGTGTGAAAAGGTGCTCTAAGACATAAATGTAATACGTACAATTATCCTAATATGTATATTTTAATATTCTTTTTGTGTGAAATGGGGCTCTAAAACATTTATTTACCAAAATGTTTATTCTTGATTATATTATTTTATCTTGTCATTAACCATGAGGTTCAATTCGTCCCCGTCAATTATAATATATAAGATGCGATTAATAAATTAAGTTTTCACTCATCATCGAATAGATTAGTAGACAAGTTTTGAACAAATTATTCATTAGAACACGTGTGCATAATTCACACATGAAATCTCGGTACTATCAAAAGATTTGTAAACATTGACACATTTAATACGCCATTGTGTCACATACCCTTTTAACGAAAATTTAAGAGTAAAAACCCTTTAACTCTATGAAGCGGCCTAGTTCATTATCGTATAGTTAGACTATATCAGAAATGCACTCATAATTACGCATTCTAGCAAATATATGGTATATGTCTATTAAGAGGAAAACCTCATCCTACCACATATATTCTTATGGTCCAAGTACTTTTATTCCTTGAGATCTATCTTCTGTCAAGTACTTCAATCAGTCTAATAATGTACTTTCATCATTGAACTCAAGACTTGAAATTAATCAAGTTGAATGTGAGAAAAAACAAGAAGGATGGTTGAATTGTGTTGACTTTTTTTTTCTCTTTAAAACTCTTGGTCAGATCCTAAACAAAAGTTACAGAATCTTATTCAATCAGAGATAGGCAGTGTATATCAAATGCAAGAAAGAAGAGTGACACACAGAGTTATCCTGGTTCCTCTTACAACTTGAGAGTAATCTAGTCCCCTTGTACTTACAAGAGATTTTCACTATAATCACACAAGATTACAATTCGCTCAAGCACACTAGCAAGAGACTTTCAATGCTCAAACACTAAAGTATGAGACTTTTATACTCAAGCATATAAGCAAGAGATTTTCAGTGATCAAGCACACAAACAAGAGACTTTTATGCTCAAACACACAAGCAAAAAACTTCAAATGCTCAAACACTTAGTAAGAGACTTCTAATAATCTACCTAACAGATAAATGATTGTTGGAGTAATACACTTGATATACAATCAGAGGTGTAGAAAGAAAACAATGTAAATAGACTCTTTTTAAGACTTAGGAATTTCTAAGATATACAAGGATAAGAAATCATAAGTTCAACTTGTCCTTTTGTTTTGACAAAGTAACTTCTCTTTGGGTGTCAATTGGTGTGTTTTTCTTCAAGTCTTTATCTCCTTAAATAGAGAAGGAAAAGAGTCGTTGAAGATCCAACACAATAGACTCTTTGAGAAGCTTGAATAGAGACGTTGAGATGTTTCTTCAAATGATTACTGACGTTGAAAGCTTGTTTGAAACTCCTTTGCTGCAAGAGAAATTATCATTTGCATCTCAACTGACTCTATGAAGAAAATAGAGCTTAGGTCTTCACGTGACAAAGTAGGCTCAGAGGTTGACAGTGACTCATCAGAGTCACCTTGGTCCTTGCGCTTTGACTAGCTCAGATTCTGATCATCAAAAGCAAACTTCTTTAAAGTCTGGTCTTTAGAGGATGACTTCTTCAGACTCTAACTGTCATACCCCAAAATTTGCCCATCAATAGTTCAAGACATTTTTCAGGGGCATTCCGACTCATTTTATGGCACTGATCTTAAAGGGACAAAGGTCCAGCTCACGAATGGCCCAATCCAGAAAATGGCCCAAACTGGCCTGTTTGCTACACGCTCGCCTAGCGAACGTTCGCTACACGCTCGCCTAGCGAAGCAAACGTTCGCTACCAGCTCGCCTAGCGAAGCTGACAGACAACAAAAAATTTCGGGCTTCGTTCTGAGCCCATTAGGTCATGAAAAAGGGCATTATAAATACCAGCACTTCAGTAATGAAAGGGAGGACGAAAAACGGAGGAAGAGGGACGAAAACCCTGGCACAGAAACCCTGGAGGCTACTTTAGAAACCCTGAAGGCCGCTCCTCCGCTCCGAAGCTACCACCGTCCAACTCAATCCGGCTCGCCAATTCAAGGTTGCAATTCGATTGCAAACAGGTTTGCATTACTATTATCGCTTTATTTTCTTAATTTGCATGTGATACCGCTTTATGTTCTTAACTTGCATGTGATATTATAATTGAATTCATAAACATATTTGAGGTTTTGCATGTGAATTTAAGTGTGCCTGAATATTGTGAATGCTGAACCATATAATTATGTGTTGGATGCCATAAGCCATGCCGCAGGTTGAAGTCATACTGTTCTGAAATTCAAAACCCGCAGCCGCTCGCTAGCACATCGCTAAGCGAGCATGTAGCGAGTATTCGTTAGGCCCTCGCTAGGCGAGGTAGAGGCGAACGGGACAGTCGCTAATATTTTGTTTGTTATGTCCTATGCGTATCTGATCTATTCTATGTTAATTATGCACTATTTTGCCTGACATTCATGCTGCTGTATTTTCTTTTGCGGTGTAATCTTCGATTACACCCCGATTTGGTATTCTAACCCGTTTGCTGAATTTTGCCAAGGTTCACATGTCCCAGGAAAAGATTGCCGTTAGGTCTTCCACTTTATTTGTGGGATACCCTTGTGGAGACTCACCCTAAATTACTTAATTAATTTTAATGTGTTAATTTTAATGTATTAATTTTAATGTATTAATTTTAATGTATTGATTTTAATATGGAGGCTCGTCCTAATTACCTAATTGACTTTAAAATATTGCCTTTAAATAAGTGATCTTGGACCTCTCTTTGCTGCCCTACGGTATTACGGTATAACGGTCATGTCCCGCGAATGTAGGGATACACTTAGCAAAGACCCTTCGATTAAATCATCATAAAATAAATCATGGTCCCTCGGATGTTGCCTTCGAAAATACGATTTTGTCCCTCGATGACCCTTCGGTGTAGCCTACGGTTAAATGATGATCGTCCCTTCGAATGCTAAGGTATCCTTACAACTGTTGCCTTCAATGACCTATCGATGACCCTACGGTGACCCTTAAACATCCAAAGGGTAAGATTACTTACTTCTCAATAGTAAGGACAGCTTTACCCTCATAAGGATAGGAAATGCCCATAACGACCTCAGGAAGGTATAACTCTCAATTACTGGATCATAACCTAAAACATTTTCCACCCCTCACACTTTACACTTTACAAATCCTAGAAAATCACCACTTGGTATACATTCATACTAGAATCATTACCGAGTTATATTTTTCTAAACCATTTTCAAAATCAAATGAGATAAATACTTTGTATACATTCATACGAGAATCATTACAAAGACCTACCAAGGCAATATATAAAGGACCAAAGTTGGAAAAATATGGATGCCTACACTTACGCTCTGCAATTAATTTTTTACAGCATTCTAGCTTTTTAGTTTTTTTTTCCAGCAACTTTGTTTCCGTTGCCTTAATTCATTTTACCATTCCTTTTTAGAATTCCCGTTTTCCCTTTTCCTTCCCGTTTTCCAGTTAGCCATAGTAGTAGTTTCCTACACTGGGGAACTACTACACTTTATTTAATTTAGTAAGCAATTGTATTGAAGAAGTAGAATCCTACCGACTTGTGGAGGACTGCTCAAGTACTCCAAGATTCGCCGTACTCTGTTAATCCAATTGCCAGGTTTTTATTTAATTGTTATTATTATTGCCCGATTATTGTTATAATTATGTTTGTTGCACTATTAATCTGTTTATGCTTTGCGTTTGCTCTATTTAACATGTCCGGCTAAATCACCGGTATCGGTATGTAACAATTTAATTAGATGGGATTTAATAATAATCGATGAAAACTCTTTTTCTCAAACAATCTTTTAGGCTGAGGTTTTTAATTTAAATTTAATTAACTTTATCACAAAAGCGTGAGAAGCTATTTAATACGATTTTGCCACGAGAGTGGGAAATTAACTAAGATGAGAACCAACAATCGCGAGAGCGTGAGGCTCGAGCTGGATAGTAAAAATTAGGCATTGAGTTTAAAAACAGCGAGAGCACCTTAAAAGCAATTAGAACTTATTTATTTTCAAAAAGTAATTTTAACTTCAAATGGGACAGCGAGAGCGTACATTCTGACTTAATGCTATAGGCCGAGTCAACAATCACGAGAGTGTGAGATAAAGCTTTTTAAATAAATATTTTCTACTGAGAGATATTTGGTATTTAAACTATTCACGGGTGACTTATCGAATCCCTGACAATTAATGTGTTGCATACTGATTCCTTCCATCAATTCTTTCTTAAAACTAAACTTCCCCTAGATTTAATATTCTGCACCCGAACTTCTACTAATCATTCCCTTAGCTAAACATAGTGACGTTAATAACACTAGTTTGACCATAGGTCCCTGTGGGATCGATATCTTTTAAAACTAAAGCGACTGGACTGTGCACTTGCAGTCAAGTACCCGATAGACTATATTTTATATATAGCCAGACCAGCATCAAGTTTTTGGCGCCGTTGCCGGGGTCCTGTTTTAGTCGAATAGTGTGATTCTTTCGTTGCACGGTATAAACTAAGGTAAAAATAAAAACTAATTTACTCTCCCTTATTTCCCCCGATTGTATGTCAAGTACTCGCTCACAAGGCGATAACTTAGCACCACCAATCCCAGAATTAGAGTGTTTCTTATATGTAAGACGCTGAATACAAGAATATCAACAAAAGTACGATATTTCTGATATCTTCTCTCCTACTAAACCAGAAGAAAAACCAACCATGGCTGAAGAAGGACCACATAATCGTCCTCTTAAATTCTACGCTACCCCGTCCCAACAAGAACCTCACAACAACATTGCTACCCCCGCTATTAATCGAAACGATTTTAAGCTGAAACCCTCACTATTATCAGCCGTCCAACAACATCAATTTGCTGGAAATCCTATGGACGACCCTAATGAACACCTGACCAAGTTTGTGCAGTACGCAGATACTATAAAGGCAAATGGTGTATCTCAAGATGCGATAAGACTGCGCCTTTTTCCTTTCTCACTAAGAGACAGAGTTGGGGCTTGGTTGCAATCCTTGCCTTCCAACTCCGTTACAACATGGGAAGAACTGAAGAACGTCTTCTTATCCCGATGTTTTCCGCCGAGCAAAACTGCTATGCTGAGAGCTCAAATCAACGGATTCAGGTAAAAAAATGTAGAATCTCTCTACGAAGCGTGGGAGAGATACAAGGACATGATGAGGATATGTTCACATCACGGTCTCGAAGACTGGGTGATCATTCACACATTTTACAATGGGCTTATGTATAACACAAGAATGACAATAGACGCTGCTGCGGGCGGTGCACTTATGGACAAGCCATACAACGAAGCCTATTAACTCATTGAAAACGCCCAAAACCATTGCCAATGGGGAGGTGAAAGAACTCCAATAGAAAAGTCCCAGACAAAAGGTGGAATGTACGAAATCAGTAGCCTTGACCATGTTCATGCAAAGGTATATGCCCTTGTTTAAAAATTAGATAACTTGACCATACCACCCGCAGCCACCGTGGCTGCTGTAACTCCAAACTGTGAGTTATGTGGAAACCCTGGACACACTGCACAAGAATGTCAAATATTAGCAGGAATCCCAACCGATCAAGTGAATTACACACAAGGAAATCCATATTCGAATACCTACAACCCAGGTTGGAAAAACCATCCTAATTTCTCGTATAAGAATAACAACGCCCTGTATGCACCTGGCCAAGCACCAACTGTTCCGCCTGGATATCAAAAGCCAGCTAATAATGCTCCTAACATGCCTAGGAAGTCAAATCTCGAATTAATGATGGAAAACTTCATAGCTACCCAAGTTCAAACAAACAAAGACTTCTTGAACCAAAACATACATACTAGCGAGCAACTTAAACAACTAGCGAGCAAAGTAGACGCCTTAGCCACCCATAATAAAACGCTTGAAACATAGATTTTACAAGTGGCTCAACATGGTTGGGAAACAACTCTTCAATTCTCAAGATGGTCAAAACATGCTTTGATAGTTGAGCATTTGATAGAAATAAGGCAGTCAAGACCGGGGAGATGTGTTTTAAGACAAAGAATATCTCTCTCTCCAATGTCCATTGGTGAATAATAATCAATATTGATTCTATTTTATCCCAAACTCTCTATAAAAACTATCTCCCGTTACCAACAAAGTCACATTCATTTCCATTTATCTCTTCTCATAACAGATGATATGAGTAAGTCATCCAATAATTATAAGGAGATCTCTTCCAAAGAGATTGGCAAGGATGTCAGGGGTGTTGAAGAAAGGAAACACAAGGATGATAAGCTCAATAAAGATGAAGGTTCAAAGTCATAAATTGGTTCATCTGTAAGAGCTTCTTTGGTGGGGAGGACATCAATCTCCAAGATGAAGAAACTCAAGAAGAATAAGGATCCAACTGATGACTATGGATCCGTTGCTGATGATGATTGGATAAACTACCTCAGAAACCATGATTTCCATCCCGATGTAGTCTAAAAGTTGGAGTCTTTGAAGAGCATATGTTTGCCTATGAGAATAATGTAGAAATGTACCACCTTCTTGATTAATAATAATAACATATCCTTTGCCTTTACATTTATATAAGATTCTTTTTCCATTAACATACATTTGTTAAGCCATCAAGATGAGAGTTTCAGAAAAAAAATTATTCATTTCAACCAATATTATTCTGTGTAGGTTAGGAAAAACACAGTGAGTTTAAAAAGAATTTTAATTACACAACCATAAAAGAAAAGATTTAGGATAAATCAAGACAAGATTTAATTTTATCCAAGAAAATAATTTCCAAAGGTAACATAAACAATTTTGTCATCAGACGAAATATGTATGACAAATGTCACACTTCTTTACCTTAACAAAGGAGATTGGTTAAGTCCATAAATATAACTCAAAGTCCAGAGGAAAGAAAATTCTCAAGAGAATTGTGGCTCATGACCTTCTGAAACCAGAGAGCTTTTAACATAAGCATGACTGATTGGTTTAGAGTATAATAACTTACAAGCCAATATAAAACAACCAGAGGCATGATGGTTTTAGTTTGAATAAAGCAACAACTAATGAAAAATGAGAGAGTTACACAAAATTAAAACACAATTACATAAGTAACCACCAGTTATTATTCAACAAATAAGAAACCAAGTGTCAGAAAATCTTTCAGATTCATGGCACATAAGTGGATAGGTGTTAAAAATTAATGTTTCCACTTATATGCTATAAACAAAACTAATCAAATTCTAAACATTGGGGGTTGGTTACATCAGATGCTACTATTTATTATAAGCTAGTTTAGAGCTTTTGATCATAATAGCTTATGGTCATCATCAGACTTTAATCCGTCATTCAGAAACAAGCACTAATCTGTAACAAAATGAATGTTCATAATTTTGTTTTGATAAAATCAAATCTTTCAATAGTAAGGGATTTGGTAAATATATCAGCCCATTGATGATCAGTGTCGCAGAGGGATTTTTTAATGTAAGATATTGGATTATCTTAACTCAATTTAATCAGTAAGTATGAGTTGCCACCAAACTTTATTATATCCAAAGACATGGAAAAGGAAAATATCGATAAAACCCTAATAAAGAGATTTAGGTAAGCAAGTCGGTTATGCAAAAGGAAGGTGTTAGGCACCCTTCGCATCCTTGGTGAAGGAGAATTGCAGTCCAAAACGCAGCGGAAATTAAAATTTTCTCCTTTAGAGATCCTTACGAATGGTCATAATCAGTGATAGAATATTTACCTCTTGTGACGATTGAAACCTTTGGTGAAGATCTCTTGTGATGATCAACACCTTTGATGCAGATCTACGGAGCGATCACGAACGTTGAACGATGACAACGTCTCTACTCAGTCCACACGAACGGATTCCTTCAATCTCAGTGCTAGCTGGTACGAATGAAGGCTTTGAGTGTGAGAGAGAAAGAGAAAACGAAAATAATGCAACCGCTATATATGCTTCTGCACAAGGGTTCTATTTAATAGAACCACTTGTGTGGGCTTCAAGCTAAAATCCCACTTAAGTGTATTTTGACCCATATCTTATAATATGCCCAAAATCACTTTAAGCCCATGGTACCTTACCATATTTCGTATTCTACTTAAGTACACTGTACCTTACGATGTTCTACAACTCACTTAAGTGCACCGTACCTTACGGTGTTTCTTAGTTACTATATCTCTCATCAATCCGTCCTTTGTGTGTGACCCTGTAGTTTTTCGCGACGTTGGCAATTATATTAAATCACGCATTTAACATAATAAACAGTGAGCGGTATCTAGCAACACATCACTGCTACCCAAGACACAAAAATGTCATGTGATCTGACAAATCCTTCTGTGATAATACTTATGTGTAGAATTACCCTTTTGCCCTTATATCTATATTGAACACAAGGCATAGACAGTGTCATCCTTGTCCAGTTCAATATTGGGCCCATAGACATTTATCCTGTTATGCAGAATGGGCAAATTCCATCTAGGTCACTCATGTCCCTCAGCATGCTTCGTGGAGTACCCATCAACTGTCTTTATGGTTATTCAGTTACGGACAACGTTGGATCAGCAATAAAGCACTCGACTCTATATCTAGGGTCCATAGTGGTTTCAGGTTGAAGAGTGGTATACACCATTATCACCATGAGAATAACTTATGACACTTTGTATAACATTATATATAGTATTCTCATAGCGGGTCAATCCGGTATAAATATTACTCTTAATATTCATACCTATGTTTAAGACTTGATAACTCCTTATCCATGATGCATGAGATGTGATCATCAGTCTATATACATAATAGTCTTAATGCTTTAATGTCTTCACAATAAAGCTCGACTACGGATACTTTAAGAATAGTGTCCTTATGTTTAATGTGATATCATGATCAAGTCACACTTGATACATTAAACGGACTAGCTATTCTAGGGACTTTATTAAACAAACGTAATAAAGAAAAAGCCTTTAAATAATTCGATACAAGTACCAAAAGTATTGGCCTCTAGGGCTTACACAAACACTTGGTACTCCAAGGGAACCATTGATCATATATTGTTTGAATTATTATGGGTATTTAGAAGGTGAGTGGGTTTAAAACAAGAAAAGGAAAGGGTGAGGTTGTATTTTTTATTATGCTTGCAAAGATTTGTGTGAACATCTCATGCCTACGTACCCCCTAAGTGCAATGAATGATCAAAGCTTCATAGTTCGCCTAAGAGGTTGTTTTGTTTGTTGGTTGATTTTATTAGAGCAAGTGATAATAGGCCTTCTCACTTAAGAGAATGTACAGTATACTGATAACGCGAAAATACATCAGATATTTGCCTTGATTTACACTCAAAGATCATACCACTTTAATTAATATTCTGATTATTCCGCAAGTATTCGAGTTGTTTTGCAAGTATTTAAATCTCCAAGCATTAATGAAAAAAATGAAGAAAAGGAAGAAAAAGAAGAAGAAACAAATGAGAAAGCACATAAAAAAGCAGAAAACCAGAATGCAGAATTTGCTGATGTGACGACCGTCACGACCTAGCCTATGACGACCGTCACAGGCCCATGACGAGCGTCACACAGCCAAATTTTACACTTTGAAACAGTCAATCAGAGGCACCCAAACATGCCTAAATTCTCTCCAACAGCAGGACTCCCCCGTGGATTCCTCATTCAACCAGTCTTCCTTAATTTTATCAACCGCCAAGACCTACCAAGGCAATATATAAAGGACCAAAGTTGGAAAAATATGGATGCCTACACTTACGCTCTGCAATTAATTTTTTACAGCATTCTAGCTTTTTAGTTTTTTTTTCCAGCAACTTTGTTTCCGTTGCCTTAATTCATTTTACCATTCCTTTTTAGAATTCCCATTTTCCCTTTTCCTTCCCGTTTTCCAGTTAGCCATAGTAGTAGTTTCCTACACTGGGGAACTACTACACTTTATTTAATTTAGTAAGCAATTGTATTGAAGAAGTAGAATCCTACCGACTTGTGGAGGACTGCTCAAGTACTCCAAGATTCGCCGTACTCTGTTAATCCAATTGCCAGGTTTTTATTTAATTGTTATTATTATTGCCCGATTATTGTTATAATTATGTTTGTTGCACTATTAATCTGTTTATGCTTTGCGTTTGCTCTATTTAACATGTCCGGCTAAATCACCGGTATCGGTATGTAACAATTTAATTAGATGGGATTTAATAATAATCGATGAAAACTCTTTTTCTCAAACAATCTTTTAGGCTGAGGTTTTTAATTTAAATTTAATTAACTTTATCACAAAAGCGTGAGAAGCTATTTAATACGATTTTGCCACGAGAGTGGGAAATTAACTAAGGTGAGAACCAACAATCGCGAGAGCGTGAGGCTCGAGCTGGATAGTAAAAATTAGGCATTGAGTTTAAAAACAGCGAGAGCACCTTAAAAGCAATTAGAACTTATTTATTTTCAAAAAGTAATTTTAACTTCAAATGGGACAGCGAGAGCGTACATTCTGACTTAATGCTATAGGCCGAGTCAACAATCACGAGAGTGTGAGATAAAGCTTTTTAAATAAATATTTTCTACTGAGAGATATTTGGTATTTAAACTATTCACGGGTGACTTATCGAATCCCTGACAATTAATGTGTTGCATACTGATTCCTTCCATCAATTCTTTCTTAAAACTAAACTTCCCCTAGATTTAATATTCTGCACCCGAACTTCTACTAATCATTCCCTTAGCTAAACATAGTGACGTTAGTAACACTAGTTTGACCATAGGTCCCTGTGGGATCGATATCTTTTAAAACTAAAGCGACTGGACTGTGCACTTGCAGTCAAGTACCCGATAGACTATATTTTATATATAGCCAGACCAGCATCAAGTTTTTGGCGCCGTTGCCGGGGCCCTGTTTTAGTCGAATAGTGTGATTCTTTCGTTGCACGGTATAAACTAAGGTAAAAATAAAAACTAATTTACTCTCCCTTATTTCCCCCGATTGTATGTCAAGTACTCGCTCACAAGGCGATAACTTAGCACCACCAATCCCAGAATTAGAGTGTTTCTTATATGTAAGACGCTGAATACAAGAATATTAACAAAAGTACGATATTTCTGATATCTTCTCTCCTACTAAACCAGAAGAAAAACCAACCATGGCTGAAGAAGGACCACATAATCGTCCTCTTAAATTCTACGCTACCCCGTCCCAACAAGAACCTCACAACAACATTGCTACCCCCGCTATTAATCGAAACGATTTTAAGCTGAAACCCTCACTATTATCAGCCGTCCAACAACATCAATTTGCTGGAAATCCTACGGACGACCCTAATGAACACCTGACCAAGTTTGTGCAGTACGCAGATACTGTAAAGGCAAATGGTGTATCTCAAGATGCGATAAGACTGCGCCTTTTTCCTTTCTCACTAAGAGACAGAGTTGGGGCTTGGTTGCAATCCTTGCCTTCCAACTCCGTTACAACATGGGAAGAACTGAAGAACGTCTTCTTATCCCGATGTTTTCCGCCGAGCAAAACTGCTATGCTGAGAGCTCAAATCAACGGATTCAGGTAAAAAAAATGTAGAATCTCTCTACGAAGCGTGGGAGAGATACAAGGACATGATGAGGATATGTTCACATCACGGTCTCGAAGACTGGGTGATCATTCACACATTTTACAATGGGCTTATGTATAACACAAGAATGACAGTAGACGCTGCTGCGGGCGGTGCACTTATGGACAAGCCATACAACGAAGCCTATTAACTCATTGAAAACGCCCAAAACCATTGCCAATGGGGAGGTGAAAGAACTCCAATAGAAAAGTCCCAGACAAAAGGTGGAATGTACGAAATCAGTAGCCTTGACCATGTTCATGCAAAGGTATATGCCCTTGTTTAAAAATTAGATAACTTGACCATACCACCCGCAGCCACCGTGGCTGCTGTAACTCCAAACTGTGAGTTATGTGGAAACCCTGGACACACTGCACAAGAATGTCAAATATTAGCAGGAATCCCAACCGATCAAGTGAATTACACACAAGGAAATCCATATTCGAATACCTACAACCCAGGTTGGAAAAACCATCCTAATTTCTCGTATAAGAATAACAACGCCCTGTATGCACCTGGCCAAGCACCAACTGTTCCGCCTGGATATCAAAAGCCAGCTAATAATGCTCCTAACATGCCTAGGAAGTCAAATCTCGAATTAATGATGGAAAACTTCATAGCTACCCAAGTTCAAACAAACAAAGACTTCTTGAACCAAAACATACATACTAGCGAGCAACTTAAACAACTAGCGAGCAAAGTAGACGCCTTAGCCACCCACAATAAAACGCTTGAAACATAGATTTTACAAGTGGCTCAACATCAAGCATCTACAGCCGCTCCAGCTGGAAGATTTCCTGGACAGCCGCAACCTAATCCAAAAGGACATGCAAATGTCGTTATACTGAGGAGTGGAAAAGAAATCGACGGACCCGTAGATCCAAGACTCCAAAACCCTGCCATGTACCAAAAACCAGACAAAACCTCAACTGAGCAGGTGAATGAACCAAAGGAAATAGAAGATAATACCCGAGAGGCCGAAGAGAAAGAAAAACCTTATGTGCCTCCACCTCCTTATAAACCACCCATTCCGTATCCTCAAAGACTCACAAGTTCTAAAACTGCGAGTCAATTTAGGAAATTTGTTGAACTTCTGAAGCAACTAAACATTACAATACCCTTTATAGAAGCTATCACACAAATGCCCTCATATGCCAAATTTCTTAAGGAAATCCTATCCAATTAGAAAAAGATTGAGGATAACGAAACAGTTACACTTACTGCCGAGTGTAGCGCAATAATCCAAAATAACATGCCTCCCAAACTAAAAGACCCAGGTAGTTTTTCCATACCCCGTGTCATTGGAAAATTCGTCATAGACAAAGCTCTATGCGATCTAGGAGCCAGCATTAGTGTAATGCCCTTAACCATCTGTAAAAGGCTCAGTATGGGAGAATTAAGACCAACCAAGATGTATGTTCAATTAGTTGACCGCTCAATCAAATATCCTGTCGGTATACTAGAGAATGTCCCCGTACGTGTAGGACAATTTTATATTCCTACAGACTTCATAATCATGGACATCAAAGAAGATGCCAGTACACCTATCATACTAGGAAGGCCATTCTTGGCTACCGCCGGAGACATAATAGACGTAAAGAGATGTAAGCTGACATTCGAAGTTGGAGAGGAAAAGGTTGAATTCATCTTGACCCAATTCTTACAAGCGCCAGCTATAGACGACACCTGTTATCTACTTGATGTCATAGGCGAGTGCGTAAGAGAGATGGAGATGAAAGAAACCACATACGCTGATATAATGAAAATCCTAATCCCTCCAATCTTTGAAGACGATAATTGGCATGAACCATACCAAAATGAAAGTCTAAGCGAATGCTTAGCACTTACACCCAACCATATGCCATGCCCAAAGAAACCTAACTTGGAATTAAAAGCACTACCAAAGAACCTAAGATACAAATTCCTTTGACACTGAACTGAAAAGACCAGTAATAGTCAACGCTGACTTGGGACAGATGGAAACTGAAAAGTTACTAGATGTCTTAAGAAAATATCCAACTGCGTTAGGATATAACATCGCCGATCTAAAAGGAATAAGTCCTCATATCTATATGCATCGCATTATGCTGGAGAAGATTGGAAAACCTCTAGAGAACACCAGAGAATGATCAACCCAATCCTAAGTACGGTAGTCAAGGATGAAGTAAAGAAACTTCTAGATGCTGGAATCATATACCCGATCTCCGATACTCAATGGGTTAGCCCCGTTCATGTAGTACCCAAGAAAGGGGGTGTTACAGTTGTTAAGAACGAGAAGGGTGAATCTATAGCACAAAGAGTTATGACCGGAAGTAGAATGTGCATCGACTATAGAAAACTAAACAAAGCCACTCGGAAAGATCATTTCCCTCTACCCTTCATTGACCAAATGTTCGAACGATTGGCTAAGGATTCTCACTTCTGCTATCTAGACAATTATTCAGGATTCTTTCAAATCCCAATCCATCCTGACGACCAAGAAAAGACTACCTTCACATGCCTTTATGGTACATTCGCTTACCGACGAATGCCATTTGGATTATGCAACGCTCTCGTAACATTTCAAAGATGCATGATGGCAATCTTCTCCGATTTTATAGACGATATCATGGAAGTCTTTATGGACGACTTTTCTGTTTGTGGGTAGAGTTTTGAAGGATGTCTATCAAACCTTGAAATGGTACTCGAAAGATGCATGAAAGTAAACCTCGTTTTAAACTGGGAGAAATGCCATTTCATGGTTCAACAAGGAATCGTGTTAGGTCACGTGGTATCTGATAGAGGAATTAAAGTAGACAAAGCTAAGATCGAAACCATAGAGAACCTTCAACCTCCGAAAACCGTACGAGAAATACAAAGCTTTTTAGGACACGCCGGTTTCTACCGATGTTTCATTAAAGATTTCTCGAAAATTACCAAGCCACTTACGGGTTTATTAATGAAAGACGCTGATTTTATATTTGATGAAAAATGTTTAACAGCGTTCAACCAATTGAAAACATATTTAATCACCGCACCCATAATGCAACCACCTGACTGGAGATTACCTTTCGAAATCATGTGTGATGCGAGTGATTACACAGTAGGCGCAGTACTAGGACAAAGAAAGGATAAGAAGCTTCATGTTATTTACTATGCAAGTAGAACACTAGATCCAGCCCAGATGAACTACGCCACCACTGAAAAGGAACTTTTAGCCGTCGTGTTCGCCTTGGACAAATTTCGTTCCTACCTAGTAGGGGCGAAAATTATCATCTATACCGATCACGCCGCTATTAGATATCTGCTAAGTAAGAAGGATGCCAAACCAAGACTTTTAAGATGGATTCTGCTCTTACAAGAATTTGACTTAGAGATAAAAGATAAGAAAGGTACTAAAAACATAGTAGTAGACCACTTATCATGAATCGAAGGGAATAAACCTGAACAAATTCCATTTAATGAGATTTCCCTTACGAATGACTCATAGCCCAAATGGAAAGCGATATGTCTGAACTAACATTAAACGATACAGAAATAGAAGAATCTGTGGAAGAACTACATGCGAATGCAACTCTGCCATGGTATGTGTTGATTCTAAATGTTAGCAGCAATTTTGGTAAAACAAAGAGTGTTCACAAGATGTTATGTGTGATGTCTTAACATAAGATATCCTATGTACCTGCTGGAGTTCAAGAACATGGTCTTGCAGGATTGTTTCAGAATGTCATACACAAGGTCATGGCATCTGATATATGTGTACCTGCTGGAGCTTAAATGAAAGACATGTTCATGCAGGATTGTTCAAGATGTCATACACAAGGTCATGGCATCTGATATGGTTGTACCTGCTGGAAATTAATAATGGAATTATGGAATTATGCAGGATTTTTCCAGGATGTCAGACCCGATGTCATGACATCCTGTACACAGAACATTCAGTATGAATGTCTGGTGTTTTGTGATTGCACAATTAATGGCAATCTATGTATGATTGAAGATTTGATTTGCAGGCGCATTCAATCATGGATTACAACCTGATTTACTTATTTTCCAAAGAGATCTAACCAACTGTCATGAGATGATTTGATTGGAAAATAGATTTAGGGTTTTCAAGATGTCCAAGCCCAGCTGAAAGCTTCTATAAAAAGGGACTTAGAAAACCTGTTTTACAACACAACCAATACTGAGCGAAATATAGAGAGAGAGCTAGGGTTTGTGTCTGTTTAGTCGTGAGACTTGTAAGCCATTCAAGTCATCTTTTGATGATTGAATTGGACTAATTTGTGGTTGTAATTTGTCACTCTAAAGTTGTTAAGCAAGAGTGTGTGTCTACTTGATCAAAGCTGTGAAGCAAGATCAAGTGTGTGTCTTCTTGATCAAAGCTGTTAAGCAAGATCAAGAGTGTGTCTTCTTGATTGAAACTGTGAAGTAAAATCAAGAGTGTGTTATTGAAAAGTGTTTTCTTTTCTCAAGGGATTGTTGTTTAAGATCACAGGTGTGATTGTAGGGAAGTGAGTAGGTTCTCATATCTAAGAGTGCTTAGGTAGAAATTGCACGGATAGAGATTAGGTGAGAAAGATTGTAACTTGTTGAAGTGTACGGAGAGTCTTTGAACTGATTCTATTTTAGTGAATTTCCTTCCTGGCTTGGTAGCCCTAAGATGTAGGTGAGTTGGACTGAACTGGGTTAACAATTGCTTGTGTATCTTTCATTACTATTCTCTATCTTTATTCTGTTTGCTTTACTCAGATATTAGTGTCATGACATTACCTTCGACATCTCATATCTGATACCAGAATTTCAATTGTTATCAGAGCAGGCATCTTGCTCTGGTTCTGGGTGAGATCTAGGGGAAATACTTTCTGGTACAATGGAGAGAGATGGAGGATTTGTTCACAAGCCACCAATTTTGGGTGGATCTAACTATGACTATTGGAAACCTCGAACGGTAGCCTTCTTAAAATCTATGGATAATAAGGCCTGGAAGGTTGTGTTAACAGGATGGGTTCATCCAGTAATTACTAAGGAAGGAGCAGCCACAACTGACAAGAAGCATGAAGAACAATGGTCCAAGAAGGAGGAGGATCTAGCCCTTGGAAATTCTAAAGCATTGAATGCAATATTCAATGGGGTAGACAAGAATATTTTCAGGTTGGTAAACAACTGTGAAGTGGCCAAAGATGCTTGGGGCATTCTCAAGACCACTCATGAAGGCACCTCTAGGGTAAAGATGTCTAGACTTCAGCTGCTCACCTCCAAGTTTGAAAATTTAAGGATGAGAGAAGATGAAGACATTCATGAATTTCACATGAGTATCCTTGAAATTGCTAATGCCTTAGGAGCCCTGGGAGAGAAGATGACAGATGAAAAACTGGTAAGAAAAATACTCAGGTCACTCCCTAAGAGATTTGTTATGAAGGTGACTGCCATAGAAGAGTCTCAAGACATTTCCAACATGAGGGTTGATGAGTTAATTGGTTCCCTCCAAACATTTGAGATTGGATTAAATGATGGTTTTGAAAAGAAAACTAAGAGCATGGCTTTTATGTCAAACACAGAAGAGGAAAAGAGTCAGGAGGTTGATGAAGATTTGGTCAATGAAGTAGCAATGCTGGGAAGACAGTTCAATAAACTGTTGAAAAAGATGGATGTAAGATCTAAGGCAAATGTCAAGAACATCTCATCTAACATCAGTAAATCCAACAATGCTGGAAGAAAAGCAAGATCAGATGAGAAGCCCAAAGAAGGAAAAGAGGTACAGTGCTATGAATGTGATGGGTATGGACACATCGGGACTGAATGTGGAACCTACCTCAAGAAGCAGAAGATGAGTCTTGCTGCCACTTGGTCTGATGAGAGTGAAACAGAGGAAGCTGCAAATCTTGTGACTTCTTTGACAGGACGATGGGGATCTGATGAAGACTCAAGTGATGATGAAGTAACCTTTGAAGAATTGGCCCCTACTTATAGAAAGTTGTGTCACAAAAGTGTAGAGTTGTGCAAACAGGTTGAAAGCCAGAAGAAGGAAATAACTCAACTTGAGAATGAGAAGGTAGAATACTTGGAAACCATCTTCAAATTACAAACAGAAGCAGTGGTTCTAATACCAAGCTAGATGGAAATCAACAAGCTGAAAGTCAGAAGATAGCACAACTGGAGAGTGAGAAGGCAGACCATGTGAAAACCATCTCTAAGTTGAAAACCGAAGCCATGTTCCTAAATTCTAAACTAGAAGAGATGACCAAGTATGTAAGAATGTTGAGCAATGGATCTGACTCCTTAGACAAGATTCTCCAAACTGGACAAATGACAGGAGACAAAGCTGGCACTGGGTACAATGACTCAAAGCCTGAGAGCAGTTACACTAGTGCCAATCCTCAAGCCAAACCTAAGTGCATCCATAATAAAAGTAAACTTGTGATGTCACATCATATGTCACAACACCAGAGGAGAAAATAGCAGAAGGGGAAACACCAAAGATGGAGATGCCATTATTGTGGGAAATATGGTCATCTGAAGCCTTTCTGCTATGAGCTGTATGGTTATCTTAGCCCTGTTCATCATCAGAATCACTATCAACCCAGACCCAAACAGCACAGTCCTATCATCAAGAAGCAATGGATTCCTAAGACTAATGTTACAAGTCTAATAGCTCACATTCCCCTCAGAATCTCATTCAAAGAAGAGTGGTATTTTGATAGTGGATGCTCCAGACACATGACTGGAAACCAAGACCTGCTAACTAACCTGCATCATCATACCATAAACCATGTAACCTTTGGAGATGCAGCAAAAGGTGAAATCAAGGGAACAGGTAAGCTTGATTGTCTTGGAGTTCTTAAACTTGACAAGGTTCTACTTGTTAAGGGTTTGACTGCAAATCTAATAAGCATCAGTCAACTATGTGATTAAGGTCTGAATGTTAACTTCACCAAAATTGAATGTCTAATTTTTTAAAAAGATAGTGAAGTGATTATGAAAGGAATTAGGACCAAAGACAACTGTTACATATAGAGCTCTCAAATGGGTTATTCCTCAAAGTGTTCCTATGTCAAAGAGGAAGAGATGAAGATAAGTATAGCTGCTAGAAGAACCCTCAAGAATAATGAGAGACAAGGTTGTGGGAAATGTCAGACAAAGATGTCACACAAGAAGCTCAGACTTAACCTCACTTCCAAAGGAGAAAATGTCATGATGGCCCAAACCACTGAGAGGTTAGATCAAATAGGTGGACATGTGACTAGTTATATGAAGTCTGAAATTGGAGAGAGCCTTGTTGGAACTGGACCACAAAGAACTGTGTGTCTATCTCAAAGGAAAAGTACCAAGAACAATGTGGAGAAGATTGAGATGGAGAGTGAAAGGACTCTTGCTCCTATACATTTGAAAGATGAAAATGGGGTTGATGATGAAAATATATCAGAAGAAAGCAGTTGTTGTCAACTAAGTTGGATGGAACTGCTAATAATTGCATACAATGTCACACACGATGTCATGACATTGTATTATGACAACCTGAATATTGCAACAATGTCCAAAAATCATAGTCAGTACTTTGTTTGTTGTCAACACTCTATTAGAAAATGTGTAAAAGATAAATTTATAAGTCTAAAGCATGAAATGCAATCAGCTGACAAGTTTGCAAGGGATTTGATTGATAATCAATTTGAATATGTAAGAGGGAAATTAGGGACTTGGATTCTTGAGAAAATATGGCAATTACTGTGGAGTGGAAAAGGTAACAAAAATATTGTCTGCCCAATTAAAAGAAAGTGCCACATTAATAAAGAATCATTCCCTAGTATTGGAAATAGTATTTATGCCATTTGCACGCTCTACCTGAACACAGCTCCTTCCATCTTCATCAAACTACTCAGAGAACCTCTGCTAGGGCAAAGAAATTTTCTTCAAAAGTTCAACAACATGTCTCAACCTCCATCATCATCTAGCTCAAAACCCTTTCATCATACAAGAACTCCCTCCATGGTGTTTCTAGATGAAGATTTGATGGACATGACTCTTCTGTGTATGATACCAGGTGACGCCCCAGGCCCCTCTTCCATGGCTGGAACTAAGCAAGGTAACATTCCTGAAAAATCTCCTAATAAAGAGGACATGCACTTTACTGATCGTACCATAAGAAACCTAGTTACTAGGATTCTGAATGAAGAACATGGAGTCAAGGATACTTTTACCCCTCTGTCCAGAAGGGACCCCTCTCCTGAGGTGGAAACTCAAGCTGAGAAAGATGATGACTCATCTAAGACAGAAAAGGAAGTAGATGCTGAGGGATTATGTTCTCTTGGGAAAATTTTACCTAGCAAGAAACCAGCTAGCATGTCTCATGATACTGCTGAGGATATTATTGATTTGGAGGAAGAGAGTTCAGAGGAAGAGGATGACACTTTGGTTCACCATGTGAAACAAAGTGCTGCTAGGAAATTGAAGACTAGGAAAGGAAAAACTGTGGCTGCAATGATGACATCCAGGACTAGGAAGAAGACTACTGGTGTAGGACCCTCCAAATCATGGAGAAAGGTTGAGGTTAAGAAGAGGAAAGAAAGTAAGAGTTCTGACTCTGATGAGGATGTCGAAGACGATGTCCCAGACATCTCCCCTGCAAAAAGGCATGTTGTTAAGAAGTGTCCAGGCAAAGCTACAGCTGTACACTTAGACAACATCTTTTTTCACTTAGAAGACGGTGCTACAAAATGGAAGTTTGTCATTCAGAGGAGGGTAGCGGTTGAAAGAGAGTTGGGAAAAGAGGTTGTTGAAGTAAAGGAAGTTATGGATTTAATCAAGAATGTTGGATTGATGAAGATTGTGGTTGCTCTGCCCCAATGCTATGAGGGGTTGGTAAAAGTATTTATTGTAAATATCCCTGAGGAGATTTCTAAAAGGAGCAGCAGGGAATTTTGCAAAGTCTTTGTAAGAGGTAGGTGTGTGAGATTCTCACCAACCATCATCAACAAGTTCCTAGGGAGAGGAACTGATGGAGGAGTGGATCTAGAGACTACAGACAATGAGGTCTGTAGGATTATTACAGTTGGCCAAGTTAAGGAATGGCCTAGTAGGAATCACCTATCAGCTAGCAAGCTAACTGTCAAATATGCCATCTTGCACAAGATTGGTTCAACTAATTGGGTGCCTACTAATCATATCTCTACCATCTCCATTAGTCTTGGAAGAATCATTCATGCAATTGGAACCAGGATTAACTATGATTTTGGAAAGTTTATGTTTGACCAAATTATCAGACATGCCTCCACAAATGCTGTGAAGCTACCCATTGCCTTCCCATCCATTATTTGTGGTATTATCTTGAGTCAACAACCAGGAATACTCAATGAAAATGACATTCCAAGCAGAAGAAAGCCCCCACTGTCCATTCATTATAAGTTGTTTGAGGGAAGTCATGTCAATGATGTTGTCATGACATCTGCCAGAAAGGAGCCTGCATCTCAAGGGAGTTTAATTGATCAGTTGAAGGAAACCTACAAAGAACTGGAGAATGGTATTAGGGTTTCCAAAGCAAGAAAAGAGGCTTTGGAGGCTCTTATTAGTGGCCTAGAGAAGGAAGAGGTGGAGAAGGCTGGTGAAGATTCAAATGCCAATACCTCAAGAGAGAGGTCAAAAGTTCAATCCAGTGGCAGCTCTGAAAGCTCTGAAGGTGAGGGTGATACTTCTTCCTCTGATTGATGGTTCCCCCTTTTGTGTTGAAGACTGGTATGTTGTGGTGAAATCTGTGAGGTGTGCTGTGAAAATTGTTGTTTTGGAAGCTGTTTTGGTGCTGCTGTGTTTGGATGCTGAAGTTTTATTATTTATTTTTTGAAAATTGTGTAATTTGTGGCAGTCCTCATTGATACTTGTTTGTAATATTTTGGGCTCTTAATGAGTTCCATGGATTTGTTCATTATCTCAGCTATCACAGTTGTGTATGATGATGGTTTGTATCTCCTGAACAATTATGTTTTAACATTTTTAATGTTATAACATCTGTCCTGACATTCTCTGCTAGGCTAATTGACATTTATTTTGTCTAATTGGTCACCTTTGGTCAATTTTAACTAAAAAGGGGGAGAAGTGTTTATATGGAGCTGGAGCTGTGAGGAGATGTATGTGGTTGGACACATGGACATCTATTGTTAAATAGAATGTTGTTCTGTTTACAGATGTCAAAAGGGATGTCTGATATGGTGATACACAGGTGGTGATGTTGAAGCAGATGTCAGAATGACATTCTAATTGTTACAGGTGTTGTGGTTACAGGTGTTGTTATTTTCATGGAGATGAATGCACAGTTTTAGGGGGAGAAGTAGTACCCTTGTGCATTTGTGTGTCTTACTAGTTGCATCCATAACTAGTAATTTTGTTTTTGTTGCACAGATTTAGGGGGAGGAGAAGTACCCTTGTGCATGTGTGTATTACTAGTATCTATTTCTAGTAATTGTGTTTGCTTCTACTGCTGTTTAAACTGTTGTTTAACTGCTGATAGTTTCTCTTGTGAACAAAAATGACAGATATATGTTTTAGCAAAAATTTGCCAAAGGGGGGAGTTTGTTGATTCTAAATGTTGGCAGCAATTTTGGTAAAATAAAGAGTGTTCACAAGATGTTATGTGTGATGTCTTAACATAAGATATCCTATGTACCTGCTAGAGTTCAAGAACATGGTCTTGCAGGATTGTTTCAGAATGTCATACACAAGGTCATGGCATCTGATATATGTGTACCTGCTGGAGCTTAAATGAAAGACATGTTCATGCAGGATTGTTTCAAGATGTCATACACAAGGTCATGGCATCTGATATGGTTGTACCTGCTGGAAATTAATAATGGAATTATGGAATTATGCAGGCTTTTTCTAAGATGTCAGACCCGATGTCATGACATCCTGTACACAGAACATTCAGTATGAATGTCTGGTGTTTTGTGATTGCACAATTAATGGCAATCTATGTATGATTGAAGATCTGATTTGCAGGCGCATTCAATCATGGATTACAACCTGATTTACTTATTTTCCAAAGAGATCTAACCAGCTGTCATGAGAAGATTTGATTGGAAAATAGATTTAGGGTTTTCAAGATGTCCAAGCCCAGCTGAAAGCTTCTATAAAAAGGGACTTAGAAAACCTGTTTTACAACACAACCAATACTGAGCGAAATATAGAGAGAGAGAGAGAGCTAGGGTTTGTGTCTATTTAGTCGTGAGACTTGTAAGCCATTCAAGTCATCTTTTGATGATTGAATTGGACTGATTTGTGGTTGTATTTTTTCACTCTAAAGCTGTTAAGTAAGAGTGTGTGTCTACTTGATCAAAGTTGTGAAGCAAGATCAAGTGTGTGTCTTCTTTATCAAAGTTGTTAAGCAAGATCAAGAGTGTGTCTTCTTGATTGAAACTGTGAAGTAAAATCAAGAGTGTGTTATTGAAAAGTATTTTCTTTTCTCAAGGGATTGTTGTTTAAGATCACAGGTGTGATTGTAGGGAAGTGAGTGGATTCTTATATCTAAGAGTGCTTAGGTAGAAATTACACGGGTAGAGATTAGGTGAGAAAGACTGTAACTTGTTGAAGTGTACGGAGAGTCTTTGAACTGATTCTATTTTAGTGAATTTCCTTCCTGGCTTGGTAGCCCCCAGATGTAGGTGAGTTGGACCGAATTGGGTTAACAATTACTTGTGTATCTTGCGTTACTATTCTCTATCTTTATTCTGTTTGCTTTATTCAGATATTAGTATCGTGACATTACCTTCGACATCTCATATCTGATACCAGAATTTCAGTATGCTGATTTTGTCAACTACCTAGCTGTTGGAGTACTTCCACTGGACCTATCTTACCAACAAAAGAAGAAATTCTTTCACGATTTAAAACAATACTACTAGGATGAACCTCTGCTCTTCAAAAGAGGTACAGACGGTATTTTCCGTCGATGTGTTCCTGAGGATGAAATAGATGATATAATCTCTCATTGCCATTCCGCTCCCTAAGGAGGGCATGCAAGTACCTCAAAGACCTGTACTAAGATCCTGCAATCGGGCCTCTTTTAGCCCACTCTATGGAAAGATGTCCATAACGCGGTTATAAAATGCGACCGGTGCCAACGCACTGGCAACATCTCAAGACGCGATGAAATGCCACAAACAGGAATCTTAGAAGTAGAAGTCTTCGATGTATGGGGGATTGACTTCATGTGACCATTCCCAGCTTCTTTTGGTAATAAGTACATACTCGTTGCGGTCGACTATGTTTTAAAATGGATCGAGGTTGTAGCCTCTTCGACAAACGACACACGAGTAGTGATTAAGCTGTTCAAGAACATCATCTTTCCTAGATTCGGTGTGCCAATAATAATAATTAGTGACGGTGGCTCCCACTTCATATCAAACATCTTTGGAAAACTTCTTCTGAAGTATGGAGTCCAACACCGTGTAGCAACACCTTATCACCCACAAACTAGCGGGAAAGTCGAAGTCTCGAATCGAGAAATCAAACAAATTCTTGAGAAAACTGTAGGAATATCCAGAAAAGACTTGTCATCTAAACTAAACGAAGCTCTGTGGGCCTATAGGACGGCTTACAAAACCCCAATAGGAACCACACCCTTTAAACTAGTCTATGGTAAATCATGTCATCTCCCTGTGGAATTAGAACACAAAGCATATTGGAAAATTAAGACCCTAAATATAAACTATACTTCCGCAGGCGAGAAACGAATTCTGGACATTCACGAATTGGAAGAGCTGAGACTGGACGCCTATGAGAATGCCAGGATATACAAGGAGTGAACCAAAAGATGGCATGACAAACGCATTTATAGGAAGGAGTTTAATGTCGGTGACATAGTGCTACTATTCAATTCAAGACTTAAACTTTTTCCAGGAAAACTTAAATCTAGGTGGTCCGGCCCTTTCGAGATCACCAAAGTCCTCAAAAGCGGTGCGATAGAAATAAAAGGTAGAAATAGTGAACCTTTTATAGTAAACGGGCAGCGATTAAAACATTACCATAATATTGAAAATAGAGACTATTTAAACAGTCTCAGGCTCATAAAGTTGCCTGCTCAACCCCAAACCTAGTACACCGCGACGCTACTGTCGAACTTACGACATTAAACAAAGTGCTTAGTGGGAGACAACCCATGTGTTCTTTTATTTGTTATCTTTGTTACAAAGTATTTCCCTTCTTTGATTTTATTCTTTATTTTTTGCTCCCCTCTTCTTGATTCTTTGCAGTCATTCTTGTTGCTTCTAGTTACTAACTTAGAAATATTGGATACTGATAAACAGGAAAATTACTAACTAGTTAGTTACTTACTTTCATCATGCAACAAGTAGATACAGTTTTCAGAGGCAGAGTTCAGAGAAGGCGGTATGATTATCTAGCTCGGAAGGATATGGCATTATCGATTTATTATGATGGACCTACCATGGATAAGTTAGGTATCCGAGATAGCATCCTATTTATGTTTAACCAGCTAGGGTAGGAGAATGCAGCTATTAAGAGACGGTTTGTCACTTACCGTGAACTAACCTTAGAATTCCTTAGCTCCCTAGTTTACAACCCCGAGCATGGTTACAGACTTAACAAAGGGTTGATATCCTTTAGGCTGTTTAGCATGGACTTCACCTATAACCGTCGAGACCTTGCTGACCTCCTAGGATTTCCTAGTGGCCCTTTCGTTTTTACTACCCGCCAAGAGGAGCTAATCGATGACATCGACCTATATGACTTTTGGGGTAGCTTAACTGGAGACTTAAACCCTAACCCGAATGACACGCACTCGCAAATGATCCATAACCCTGTTATCCGCTACTTCCATAAAATACTGGCCCACATCCTGTTTGGTAAGGAAGAGAACAACACCATAGTATCCCGCGATGAACTTTTCATCTTGCTATGTGTCGATCAAGGTCGACATGTCAATGTCATGACATTCATGATGGAGAGGTTCGTTCACCTTGCTAAGAACAATCGTACCCCAATTATAATAGGTGGCCTAGTAACCATGATAGCAGACGCCATTGGACTTAGACGCCCGCTTTACGAGCACGTACCATTTGGAAACATCCGACCCATGGATATCGAATTTTGCTTTAACCGTAGAATCATAGGAAACCTTGGGCCAGATACTTTTGATTATTTAACCAATAATGAAGTGGTCCGACTATTTACCTTGCCTAACCATGAGAGAACGAGTGTTCACAACCGCAATAACTGACTCTATGACTTAGATGAACACCCAATCGATCCATCTTCACCTCCCGAGACACCGCCTAAATATGAGTATATCAATGATTCTATCCATGTGGAAGAATCTGACCCTGAAACACCTCCCAACTACTATAACATTGATGAACCAGTTCCTCCATCATATGCTGATAATCTTGCCATGCTTCTTACCCGTCTGAATGATTTCCAAGCTGACATCACAACTGTGAAAGACGAGATAAAGATCATATGCTTTGATGTCTTCGGCCTGATGGATATAGTCGTCGAGCAGTTTCATCACCTGAACCAGGCTGTAGCTGCATTGGGACAAACTGTGGCTAATACTACTGACCACTGATTTCTCCTACTCGCACTAAGCAATGAGGATACTGCTTTGTTTTGTGTGGAAAGGGAGCACATTTATTTTATTACTTTTGTCTAATTATTTTATTACTTTTGTTTAATGCTCTGTTATCGTTATTATTTTTTTCCTATGTTACATTTAATTTCAACCTATTAATTCAATAATATTGCTATTCATTTATTTATGCCTCTATATTTATTTATTTTTTTACTCATTTATGATTTTAAATTCAATTGCTCAGTTATCATATTATATTGTTATCATATGCTACTGTAATTAAAACGGATGCAACCTTTGATGAGAAAATTGAAAATAAGCGTGTGACGACCGTCACATATAGTGTGACGCCCATCTCACAGACGTGACGATCGTCACAGATCTACCACGATCGTCACACGGCATACAAATGACCGTTACAAACATCTGACCGTTGCAGACGATCGTTACGCACCCGTTGCGCGTGACAACTGTCACACCCCTGTGACGACCGTCACGAAATCCAGAGAGCTCGCTTATAAATGCAGGCGCTCTTCCTCTCTTCTTCCTCATCAATAACCATACTCATACCATTCTTCTCTCCATTATTCAATTCTTTACATTTTTTTCAAGCGTGTAACTCACAATATTCCATCTCACCCACCAACACCAAAAGTTTCATAAACCTTATTAATGGCCCGTCAAGAAAGAGCTACTCCCGACCTCTCAACCGTCGTATTCAGAAACAGAGAAGCCGGCGAACGGCAAAGAGATAACTACCTCAAGTTCTACCAACACTCCCTTCAAGCCACGAGGTATGTTGATATTGAATGCCTGACGGAGCTAGGACTTTTGGAGGGCATGGAGTGGATGCTGACAAACTCCAGCTTGACGCAACTGTGTACCACACCGTAACCAACCTACGAAGCGCTGACCCTGGAATTTCTGAGTTCCTACTCCTATATCACACCCCCTGGTGCAACTCAGTTTCTCACCGGAGTCGCCACATTTAGAATGTTCAGCACCGAGTATTCCCTAAATCAAACTCAGATTGCGCGAATGCTTGGTTTCCGACATGGAGAAGGAATTCACTGTTGTATCCTTGACGGATGGTCAGAGGTAGCATTTCAAGTTTGGCATGGCCTCACCAACATGAACGCCATGAGTTGGGATACGCTAAACGCGACATGTATTCACAACCCAACCATTAGATATTTCCACCGAGTCCTGGGGCACACAGTTTTTGGAAGAGTCAACAATCATAAGGTAAACTCCAAGGAACTCTTCCTTCTTCACTGTGTGTTTACCTCAATTGCGTTCAATGTCACTCCCTTCCTACTAGCCAACATCTAGGCTGCATGCATGAGAGGCAGTCAGGCGTTTTGTTTTGGGGGAATCGTCACCTCCGTAGCACTAGGCTTGAATATGGGAGATAGGCTCGCCAACTTGCCAGCTTTGCCATTCGAATTCCTCGACATCGACTACTACCGCGCTTCGCACCTGATCAAAGCAAGAGACGACGGGAAGTATCATCCTGTTGTCAGAAATAAGATAGTTCGAAGCATCATCATGCCAAACAGGAACCGTACAGATCCGAAAAATATGGCAAATTGGATTTTTGATATGGATGCCCCCGAGGAAAATGAAGGAAATCCTAGTAATGGAGCAGATGAAGTCGAGGAGGAGCTTGACCGAGGCGTGCCACAACCACCTCAGAAGTACGCTGCAGAGACATCTTCCCGAGGACAGCGAGGAAGCGAGCAAAGACCCGCCACCATGGAAAACATCTACGCCGAGATGCCGCGACACAACCAAAGAATGGAAGAACGCCAGACGGAACTGATGCAAGCGATCCAGCAAATACAGCGGGATCATCACGATTATGCAAACTGGCATGATCAGGGGATGGCGGAGCTTTCAGACCAGACGAGTGCCCTGACATATCCTGTAGATGCCATCCAGGAGTACACTTAGCATGTAGGGTTGGATCCTACCCAGCGAGGAAGAGGTGAGCGCGCAAGAGTAAGAGCCAGAGCACGCAGAAGCCAATAGCATAACGACGAGTAGTGACATTTGTTTCTTTCTTTTTATTCTGTATACTGTCGCATTGAGGACAATGCATTGATTAAATGTGGGAGGAAATTCTTATCACTCCTCTACTTGTTTCTATTGTTAGTATTTTCAGCCAATACAAAATTTTTTGTTTGTCCTTATCAATCATTTATACACATTTTGGCATAACAATTTTTTTTCCTTAACATTAAATGCATACCCTACGAGTATATAGGTTGACTTGCAGTGGTTTTGTTAGGAAAACTGAGAAAGATCTAACAAGATTGATACCGTCCCGACACCCTATATCCCTCACTTCTACGAGATCAGTTTGAATAACCATTATACCGACACCTTAAGTCTCCATTCTAGATTAACCCCTTGTAGTTTATACTAGCAGTCAACACCGTCTCAAGCGTAAACCACGTGGAGAGCCGATGAATATAAGTGTTTGATGCCTACAAATTAAGAAATTTCTTCATACTATTGCTATCAAGAAATTGATAAACAAACCATTACAAAAGGTTAAAAGGATACACAAAAAGAAGGAACAGAAACCCCAGTTGGTTGGTCCAGAGGTACTTGGTACTGGACTCGGTAGGGCGAACTACGACTCGATCCCCCATAACATTCAAAAAGGGGATATATAAAGGGGTACCGCACTAGTGTACCAGACCCCCGTGCTAAGGAAAGGATCAAAGTCACTAACCGGCTACTTCACTAAGTGCGTGCGGAGGCAAAGGGCTTAATGTGATTGCGCTAGAATGAAACCGGGTGAAATAGGAACAAAGACACTAGGTTGAGCTATAATAGCATGATTCAAACTGGCTTGTGCAAAGGAGAGATCTACGCTAATGCTTAATGCTCGTGTCGTCACAGTATCTTTAGTGTTTTACTTGAATATCGGCCATCTTAACAATCAACCTGACAACCACGTACGAATGGGTAATGTATTTGCGTTTAACTTTGTTTTCAAATTGTATTTGCTTGAGGACAAGCAAAGATTCAAGTTTAGGGGAGTTTGATAACGCGAAAATGCATCAGATATTTACCGTGACTTACACTCAAAGATCATACCACTTTAATAAATATTCTGATTATTCTGCAAGTATTCTAGTTGTTTTTGCAGGTATTTAAATCTCCAAGCATTAATGAGCAAAATGTAGAAAAGGAAGAAAAGAAGAAGAAACAGATGAGAAAGCACAGAAAAAGCAGAAAACCAGAATGCAGAATTTGCTGATGTGACGACCGTCACAAGCTTCATGACGACCGTCACGACCCAGCCTGTGACGACCGTCACAGGCCCATGACGAGCGTCACACGACCAGATTTTACGCTTTGAAATAGTCAATCAGAGGCACCCAAACGTGCCTAAATTCTCTCCAACAGCATGACTCCCCCATGGATTCCTCATTCAACCGGTCTTCCTTAATTTTCTCAACCGCCAAGACCTATCAAAGCAATATATAAAGGACATAAGTTGGAAAAATTGGGAACGCCTACATACACACTTACGCTTTGCAATTGATTTTTTACAGCATTCTAGCTTTTTAGTTATTTTCTTTTCAGCAACTTTGTTTCCGTTGCCTTAGTTCATTTGCCATTCTTTTTAGAATTTCCTTTTCCCTTTTCCTTCCCGTTTTTCGGTTAGCCATAGTAGTAGTTTCCTACACTGGGGAACTACTACACTTTATTTAATCTAAGCAATCGTATTGAAGAAGCAGAATCCTACCGACTTGTGGAGGACTGCTTAAGTACTCCAAGATTCGCCGTACTCTGTTACTTCAATTGCCAGGTTTTTATTACATTATTATTATTATTGCCCAGTTATTATTATAATTATATTTGTCGCAATGTTAATCTGTTTATGCTCTGTGTTTGCTTTATTTAACATGTCCGGCTAAATTATCGGTATCGGTATGTAACAATTTAATTAGATGGGATTTAATAATAATCGGTGAAAACTCTTTTTCTCAAACAATCTTTTAGGCTGATGTTTTTAATTTAAATTTAATTAACTTTATTAAAAAAAATATGAGAAGCTATTTAATACAATTTTGCCACGAGAGTGGGAAATTAACTAAGGTAAGAACCAACAATCGCGAGAGCGTGAGGCTCGAGCTGAATAGTAAAAACTAGGCATTGAGTTTAAAAACAGCGAGAGCACTTTAAAAGCAATTAGAACTTATTTATTTTCAAAAAGTAATTTTAACTTCAAAAGGGACAGCGAGAGCGTACAATTTGACTTAAAGCTATAGGCCGAATCAACAATCACGAGAGTGTGAGATAAAGCTTTTTAAATAAATATTTTCTACTGAGAGATATTTGGCATTTAAACTATTCACCGGTGACTTATCGAATCCCTAACAATTAATGTGTTGCATACTGATTCCTTCCATCAATTCTTTCTTAAAACTAAATTTCCCCTAATATTCTGCATCTGAACTTCTACTAATCATTCCCTTAGCTAAACATAGTGACGTTAGTAACACTAGTTTGACCATAGGTCCCTGTGGGATCGATATCTTTTAAAACTAAAGTGACTGGACTGTGCACTTGCAGTCAAGTACACGATAGACTATATTTTATATATAGTCACGACAAACATCAAGTTTTTTGGCGTCGTTGCCGGGGAAATGCCACAAAAAGGAATCTTAGAAGTACAAAAAGAATGGGAGTTTGATAACGCAAAAATGCATCAGATATTTGCCTTGATTTACACTCAAAGATCATACAACTTTAATAAATATTCTGATTATTCCGCAAGTACCCGATAGACTATATTTTATTACTTTTATTTAATGCTTTGTTATCGTTATTATTTTTTTCTTATGTTACATTTAATAACATTGCTATTCATTTATTTATGCTTCTATATTTATTTATTTATTTACTCATTTATGCTTTTAAATTCAATTGCTCAGTTATCATATTATACTGTTATCATATGCTACTGTAATTAAAACTGCTGAAACCTTTGATGAGAAAATTGAAAATCAGCGTGTGACGACCGTCACATATAGTGTGACGCCCATCTCACAGACGTGACGACCTTCACGGATCTACCACGATCGTCACACGGCATGCAAATGACCGTTACGAGCATCTGACTGTTACGCACCCGTTGCACGTGACGACCGTCACGAAATCCAGAGAGCTCGCCTATAAATGCAGGCGCTCTTCCTCTCTTCTTCCTCATCAATCACCATACTCATACCATTGTTCTCTCCATTATTCAATTCTTTACATTTTTTTCAAGCGTGTAACTCACAATATTTCATCCCACCCACCAACATCAAAAGTCTCATAAACCTTATCAATGGCCCGTCAAGAGCTACTTCCGACCTCTCAACCGTCGTATTCAGAAACGGAGAAGTCGGCGAACGCCAAAGAGATAACTACCTTAAGTTCTACCAACTCTCAGCTCAAGCCACGAGGTATGTTGGTATTGAATTCCTGACAGAGCTAGACCTTTTGGAGGGCGTGGAGTGGATGCTGACAAACTCCAGCTTTATGCAACTGTGTACCACACCGCAACCAACCTACGAAGCGCTGACCCTGGAATTTCTGAGTTCCTACTCCTATATCACACCCTCTGGCGCAACTCAGTTTCTCACCGGAGTCACCACATTTAGAATGTTCGGCACTGAGTATTCCCTAAATCAAACTCAGATAGCGCAAATGCTTGGTTTCCGACATGGAGAAGGAATTCACTGTTGTATCCCTGACGGATGGTCAGAGGTAGCATTTCAAGTTTGGCATGGCCTCACCAACATGAACGCCACGAGCTGGGATACGCTATACGCCTACATACACACTTACGCTCTGCAATTGATTTTTTTACATACATACTTCCGCTTTAGACAAATTATGTTATAGATGCGTTTGAACAATTGTAAACATCTTTAATCACCGCACCTATCATGCAACCACCTGACTGGAGATTACCATTCAAAATCATGTGTGATACGAGTGACTATGACGTTGGCGCAGTGCTAGGACAAAGAAAGGATAAAAAAATCATGCGATCTACTACGTAAGTAGAACATTAGATCATGCCCAAATGAACTACGCTACCACTGAAAAGGAACTTCTAGCCGTTGTGTTCGCTTTAGACAAATTCCGTTCCTACTTAGTATGAGCGAAAATCATCATCTATACTGATCACGCTGCTATTAGATACTTGCTAAGTAAGAAGGATGCCAAACCAAGACTCTTAAGATGAATCCCACTCTTACAAGAATTTGACTTAGAAATAAAAGATAAGAAGGGTATTTAGAACGTAGTAGCAGACCACTTATCACGAATCGAAGGGAATAAGCCTGAACAAATTCCAATCAATGATGATTTCCCTTACAAACAAATTATATCCCAAATGGAAAGTGTAAGACCCTAATTTTGACCCTAAGATCCCTCATGGCATCATAACATTGCATTTGCATAGCCTCAAGGATCATAAGCATCTTGGTTCCCTTAACCTTTGGGTGGGATCTCTTGTGAGTGGTTTGAGATCACCAAGCATGATTGAATTGTATATTTGCTTTTCTCATTTTTATTCACTAACCAAAAGCACAAAAATATGTCACTAACATCTTTTGTTTGTAGCTTGAGCAGTCACAAGGTCAAAAGCTTCTAGGAGATCCTATGTGCATTGATTTGGTCAAGAGAAGATGAAAGCAAACATGGAAATGGTTCCCAAAGCTCTCATCCATCAAATATGCCTCCCAAGTATCTCAATTAATCATTTTGATCAAGCAAATCAAAGGGTTTAAGGTTTGTTTCCCAAGGAAACCCTAATTCATCTGTTCATCAATTGTGCCTTGCTCATGAAGCAACCTCAACCCATGATCAAATGCAATCAATGGAAGTTCTTTAATTCATAATTTAATGCATATTTGAACTTATTTTAGGGTCCTCAATCATCCATTCATCAAGATATGAGTTTTGGACTTGAGAAGTTGATCAGTCAATTCATCTGACTATTTTGAAATACACTGAGACCTAACTTTTTATGTGTTGGTCAAATGGAGATGACTCTAAGATAAAACATGTTCTTAATAACCATATGAACAACTTTCATGTTCATCAAATTTTGATTTGAAGCTTGGAAGGTCATCATCCATTCCAAGACATTATAGGTCATTTTGACTGAAACCCTAATTTTGGGTCAACTTCCCAAGAACATAACTCATTCATTTTTCCTGATTTTGAGGTGAAACTTCATTCATTGGAAATATTAATGTGTATAATTCAAATTTTATGTTGAGAAAAATTGCAAAATCTCAAAAGAAATACATGTGATAATGCAAAACATTATAGGTCACTTTGGACCAAATGCATTGAAATGTGAAAAAGTCCAACTTCAAGTGCCCATAACTTCTTCATCAAAAATCAAAATGATGCAAAATTTAAGTCCAAATTAGTTTCCTTGAAAATACCTACAACTTTCATGTTGAAGATTTTGTCATTTGGAGCTTGCATCGTTGAGAGAGAAGGGCTTGAACATGGGCCAAATTTGGAAACTTCAAAATATGCATGTTTTGCACCCTACACTTCAAGCTCAAATTTCATTAATTTCCAAGGCCCAAATGAAGTTTTGATCAACATGACATTTGTTCCTTATGCAATAAGATTTCCAACCATTACTCATAAGGTTACATTTTGATTTTGGACATGGCATTTTCGAAGGCTTCAATGTAATAGTGCATTTTATGAAAATCATTCCAATTGCCATGTATGGTCCATTAACATCCAATATGCACGCCCAGTTCATATTTGGTGATGTGTATCTTGCAATTCCAATCAGAATTGGGCCCTCCATGCACCTGTACAGGCCCATGCATGGAGACCCTATTCTCCCATGCACACGATTTTGATGATGCTTGCAGCTCCCTTCATCTATAAATACAAGGCCAATGCTCTTCAATTCTTCAACCTTAAGGCGCCCTACATGCTATGCAACTGAAATCCCACCCTCACACCAAAGGAACAATCTCAATTTTCTCTCAAATTTCAGATTTGAATTTTGATTTCCTCGATTGAAATTTCAGATCTAAAGTTCCTGAACCTTCTTCTCCTTCATCCATAGATCACACTGCAAGCTTAAGCATCAAGAAATCGTGCTCTCAAACTCTCCATTTCAGAGGTTTACTTCAGACTTTGATCTCTTCGAATCTCATTATACATTGCTTGTTTCTTGTTATTGTGGTGTTGTCTGAAGTCCTCTTCATAGAGGCAATCATTATGAGCTTTAAATTGTTGAAATCCATCAAGTTCCAGTTGGACACCATAAAATTCAAGCTCTGATTCCTCTTGCTATGGAAGTCTAGAGTTGAATTGGTTGGTATAGGGGTGATCTACATCACCCCAGCTTTCATTTGGTACCTAGATCACGCATTTTCATGCACATTTATTTCTCTACAATTTCTGGTCTCCACCGGAGCTAGCCGGAGAAGACGGTGGCGCTGGCCACCGTCTGTTTGCCAGTTTTAATATGGGTCGTTGGATCATGCTTCCAGATCTAATCAGATCCATTAGATATTATGACTTTCTTTTAATATTCGTGTTATTCAGTTGACCCTGGACTTTGGTGGGCGCGCGCTTAAGGAACGTTTGATGTGCCAGCTTAATTAATGAGTCTGATCCAACGCCTCACGTTTTTCCTTATTTTTTAATTCTGATTTTAATTTCCATTTTATTTTTTAATTCCATTTCATTTTCTAAAATTCATATCTCTCTCATTATTGGTCCAAAAATTATGGGGCCAATTGCATTATTTCTCTTTTAATTTCTAGATTCTAAAAACAATTTTTAATATTTTTTATTTTATCATTTGCTATTTTTCATGAATTTTCTCTTTTCTGGTCATTTTTAATTCATTTTAAATAATTTTTGATATTCAAAAAATACAAAAATATTTTTCCAACCTCTTTGAATGATGATAGATCTATGAAAAATATTCTCATCAATTTATTAATTGATTTGAGATTTATTTAAGATTTTAGTTCAATTAGGTTATTTTTATGCATTTTTAATGGATTTAAAATAGTTTCTGACTTCTAAAAATGTTGAAATTTTTTGTCAAACTTTGTTTGACCTTGTTGAACTTGGGATAATTCACTTGGACTTTTCAAAGTTGATTTGAAGTGAATTTGAAGTTTGATTAGTACATACCATTTCATTTAATGCACTTTAATTTCTTCATTTTCTTCTTCTCCTCCTTCTTTTTCTTTTTTTGATGAATGAGTTAAAGATTGGTGGTTAGCATTGATAGAGGGAGGTTTAATCTTCCTTGATTCAAATCTAATTCATCTTGATCATGGATCAAGTGAATGGCTTTGCATTAAGGATAGATTGCTTCCTAAATCATGCAAAGGACCTAAATCAATACAAGATCATTTCTCATCTTCTTTTTGGCATGGCAAGTTGTTGGAGTTTGATTCACTAATCAAGACCTCTAACTTGTGTTGTTGCCTACATTATTATTGACCGACCTCAGATAGTTGTGACTTCTACATAAGTCCAATTACGATTACTTAACATAGCGCTAAATTTGCCTTATGGAACACTAACTACTAACATTAACCATTAACCATTAACATTTAATTCTTGCTCTTTACATTTGTGCAATTTACTATTCTTGTACATATTATTCATTTGCTTTTCCCTTTGCTCATTTGAGCACATGTTTATGTTAATGCAATTTTCCTTTTGCTCATTTGAGCACATAATTATGTATATATCATGGTGCTTGTGTTTGGTTTTGATTGTTGTGGACCAAATGCAAAGAAAATGGACAAAATGGACTTAGACTTTAGGACTTTCCCTATGCAAATTTGGAGTCAAAGAGCAACTAGGCATTGGGCCTTTAGAATGCTATAAAAGTCAAAGAGCAACTAGGCATTGGGCCTTTAGAATGCTATAAATGTTGAAGAGGACTTTGAAAGGACCCATTTTCTAAACTCCTTCTTGTTCATTCTTGATTGTTTGATGGAACTTTTTAATGTGTGTGTTCTTGTGCTAGGGATTCCAACATTGAGCCTAAGTGAGGAACCATTGCCATGAGCTTCTAAGAGAAAGAGAGAGATCTAAGAGCCATTGAGGAACTTTCCAAGAGCTTAATTGATTGTTGATTGCTTGAGATTACTATTATTTTGCTTGCATATTCCAAAGGATGGGAGCTACTTGGATCATCAATATGATCTCAAGAGAGGAATTCCATTTGTGGTCTTGTTTCTTATCCCTTATCTCTTGTATGATTTAGGACTTTAACCCTTCTTCTTCTTCCCTCCACTCTAACCCAAGCCAAAACTTTTGTGCAAACATTTAACACTTCTTTTCAAACATTAGAAACCTAAGCCTTATGCTTTTGATTTTCAAACTTTCTTTTCATAATAATTATTTTGAATTGAACTCTTAAATCAACTTTGACCATATTTTGTAAATACTTTTCATTGGTAAATATAACTCATTCAAATACTTTTGTGGTTTCAATGACCACTTCCTTAATCAAAACTTTTCATAACCTTTAGATATTAGGTTTGAGTTATCCTTGAGGTAGATATAATACTCACCTATATCCTTAGTGATGGACAATGAGTCTTCCATGCTTATTATATGGTTAACCCCTCACTAGCATGTTGAAGCTATCCTCACATGGTGGATTTGTGGTTTTAGGTTGAGTTTTCTCCCTTGGATAACAAAAGACCTTAAGGATTTTGGATCAATCAATTCACCAACTCATTTTTTTGAGAATTTTACCCCGAACTACGAGGTTTTGATCCCAAACTTTTTAAGATGGTACGTAGGCAATGGGTTTATCCATCCAAACACAAAAATGTAAATAATTTGTATATTCTCTTCTCATCTCTTCAATCATGTTTGCACAAATAAATTTTCACAAAATACCAACCTTACAACAAGTATGAAAAGGGCTCCCTAGGAGTACCTAGGATGTTTTGGGTGCTTAACACCTTCCCATTGCATAACCAATCCCCTTACCCCGATCTCTGACATTTTTACTAGTTTTTGATTCGATAAATCTTTTAGGTTTTTGTTCGCTTTCTAACCATTCCTTTGGATAAATAGAAGTGCGGTGGCGACTCGACTTGTATGGTTTACCTTAGATTTAGTCAATATGTCTAATGGTAACGAATACCCTGCTACAGAAAGCGACATGTCTAAACTAACCTTAAATGATACAGAAATAGAAGAATCCATGGAACAAAAGAGCGATACTTGAAAAGGTAGTGTAGGTAATACCACATATACTACTATATCCGATGTTATGTTAGTTGATGGCCTTAAACATAACCTCCTTAGCATTAGTCAACTATACGACAAGGTGTAGTGGTAAATTCATGACCATCAAGATATTGGTTAGCACAACGTCAATAAAATCATAGTCGCCACCGCGCTTTTATTGTTTCCAAAGGAAAAGGGAAAAGTACGAACAAAACCCAAAGATAAGAAGTTTTCAAATCAAAACTAATAAAATGTCAGAGATTACATGTAAGGGGGTTGGTTACACAGAGGGAAGGTATTAGCACCCAA
The DNA here is from genome assembly GCF_024323335.1 of Lathyrus oleraceus. Classification (NCBI taxonomy): domain Eukaryota; kingdom Viridiplantae; phylum Streptophyta; class Magnoliopsida; order Fabales; family Fabaceae; genus Lathyrus; species Lathyrus oleraceus. Next base: position 1,733,957 of record NC_066580.1, read on the forward strand.
AGTGTCTTAGGTACTCCTAGGAAGCCCTTTTTTGTGTGCAAGTGTTTTAGTTGAAAATGATATTTGATAAAAAGGAATGAGGGGATGAGAAAAGAATTCATTAATTATATTTTTGTGTTTGAAAAGACCTTCAGTCTTATGCCTACGTACCAACATAAAAATGAGGGATCAAAACCTCGTAGTTTATGGTAAAAAATTCAAAGTGGGTGGTGTAAGACCCCAATTTTGGCCCTAAGATCCCTCATGGCATCACAACATTGCATTTTGCAAAGCCTCAAGGATCATAAGCATCTTGGTTCCCCTTGCCTTTGGGTGGGACCTCTTGTGAGTGGTTTGAGATCACCAAACATGCTTGAATTGTATATTATTGCTTTTCTCATTTTATTCACTAACCAAAAGCACAAAAATATGTCACTAACATTTCTTGTTTGTAGCTTGAGCAATCACAGGGTCAAAAGCTTCTAGGAGATCCTTTGTGCAATAAGAAGATGAAATCAAGCATGGAAATGGTTCCCAAAGCTCTCATCCATCAAATATGCCTCCCTAGTATCTCAATTCATCATTTTGATCAAAGCAAATCAAAGGGTTTGAGGTTTGTGTCCCAAGGAAACCCTAATTCATCTATGTACCAAGTGTGCCTTGCTCATGAAGCAACCTCAGCCCATGGTCAAATAAAATCAAGGGAAGTTCTTTAATTCATCATTTCATGCATATTTGAACTTATTTGAGTGTCCTCAATCATCAATTCATCAAGATATGAGTTGTGGACTTGAGAAGTTGATCAGTCAATTCATTTGATTATTTTGAAATGCACTGAGACCTAACATTTTGTGTGTTGGTCAAATGGAGATGATCCCAAGAGCGAAACTGTTCTTAAGGACAATATGAACAACTTTCATGTTCATCAAAATTGGATTTAAAGTATGGAAGGTCATCATCCATTCTAAGACATTATATGTCATTTTGATTGAAACCCTAATTTTGGGTCAACTTCCCAAAAACATAACTCATTCATTTTTTATGATTTTGAGGTGGAACCAAATGCATTGGAAATATTATTGTGTCTACTTAAAAAGTTATGGTGAACAAAATTTCAAAATCTCAAAAGAAATACATGTGATAATGCAAAACATTATAGGTCACTTTGGGCCAAATGCATTGAAATGGAAAAAAGTCCAACTTCAAGTGCCCATAACTTCTTCATTAAAAATCCAAATGATTCAAAATGTAAGTCCAAATTTATTGTATTGAAAATATCTACAACTTTCATGTTGAAGGTTTTATCATTTGGAGCTTACATCATTGAGACAGAAGGGCTTGAACATTGGCCAAATTTGGAAACTTCACTTTTGCATGTTTTGCACCCTATACTTTAAACTCAAAATTCACTAATTTCAAAGGCCCAATTGAAATTTTGATCAACATATCATTTGTTCCTTATGCAATAAGCTTTCTAACCATTACTCATGAGGTAGCATTTGGAGTTTGGAAGCACCATTTTCAAAGACATGAAGATTGAATGCATTTTGTGAAATTCCATTCAAATTTCCATGCATTAGCTGTTTATACTTAATGTACACGTCCATTTGCAACTCACATGAACTCAACAGCTTGTTTCAGTCTTCATTGGACCTTCCACATGATCACACAAGCCCATGCAATGCAAAATCCATTTGCCATGCACATGAGTAAACTCATGCACTCAGCCATTTCCAGCTATAAATACATGTGTTATGCTTCATAATTCTCCAACCTAAAGGCGCCTGAAATGCTGCAAGAGTGAATCCCTAACCATACCAAAGGAACTAAGTTCATCTTTCTTCAAAAATTCAGATCTGAAATTCAATTGCATTTGGTTGAATTTTCAGATCTAAAGTTCCTAAACCTTCATCATTTGATTCATTGAAGTTCTATTTTGCAAAAGGAACCAAGGAAAGGGACTCAAAGCTTCACAACCCAAAGGTTTTGATCAACTGTTTTTTGCTTCGAATCTCTTTATGCTTTGATCCATTGGCCTTGATATTGTATTGTCTGAAGTCCTCTCTATAGAGGCATCATTATTGTATGCTTAATTGTTGAAATCGAGCAAGTTCATGATGAACACCATCAAACTTCCATCTCTGATTTCTCTCTTAATAGGAATCTAGAGTGGAAGTGAGTGGTATAGGAGTGATGTACATCACTTCACCTTTCAAGCGGTGCCTGGATCGTCCACTTTAATGAGCATTTGAATCTCTGCATTTTTTTGGCCTTCGCCGGAGCTCACCGGAGAACACGGTGGCGCTGGCCACCGTCTCATTGCCAGATTGTATCTGGACCGTTTGATCACTTTCCCAGATTGAATCATGGCCTTTGTTTGTTATGACTTTTTTAAATGCATTGTGTGACGCGTTTGACTAAGACATTTGGTAGGCGCGCGCTTGAGATCCATCTGATCTTCCAGGCCAATTAATGAACTGGATCCAACGCCTCTCCTTTTTTCTGATTTTTCTAATTTCCATTTTATTTCTTTTATTTCATTTTATTTCAAAAATTCATAACTCTCTCATTTTAATTCCAAAAAATATGGGACCAATTGCATTATTTCTCTTTTTAATTCTAGTTTCTAAAAATGATTTTTAATATTTTTTATTTTGTCATTTGCTATTTTTTAATAATTTTCTCTTTTCTGGTTATTTTTAATTCATTTTAAATAGTTTTTGATATTCAAAAAATACAAAAATATTTTCTCAACCTATTTGAATGATGATGGATCTATGAAAAATATTCTCATCAATTTTTTAATTGGTTTGAGATTTATTTGAGATTTTAGTTCAATTAGGTTATTTTTATTCATTTTTAATTGATTAAAAATAGTTTCTGACTTTTAAAAATGCTGAAATTTTTTGTCAAACTTTGCTTGACCTTGTTGAACTTGGGATAATTCACTTGGACTTTCCAAAGTTGATTTGAAGTGATTTTGAAGTTTGACATTTCTTTAATATTTTAATTTAAGTTTATTTTCAAATATTAAAAATGCCAAAAATACTTTGTTTATTTCTTGACTTCCATTCTTCATCCCACTTCTGTTTTTGATTGTTTGACCATGATCCTCAATGTCTTTGGTCAACTCTTAATAGATTGGTACATTCCATTTCATTCCATGCACTTTAATTCTTCATCTCCATTATTCATCTTCATCTTCTTCTTCTTCTTCTTTTCTTTTGGATCAATGAGTTAAAGGTTGATAAGTTAGCATTGATTAGGGAGGTTTAATCTTCCTTGATTCAAATCTAGTTCATCTTGATCAATTGATCAAGTGAATGGCTTTGCATTAAGGATAGATTGCTTCCTAAATCATGCAAAGAACTTAAACCAATACAAGATCATTTCTCTTCTTCTTTTTGGCATGGCAAGTTGTTGGAACTTGGTTCACTAATCAAGACTTCTAACTTGTGTTGTTGCCTACATTATTATTGACCGGCCTCAGATAGTTGTGACTTCTACATAAGTCCAATTATGATTGCTTAACATAGCGCTAAATTTGCCTTATGGCACACTAACTACTAACATTAACCATTAACCATTAACATTTACTTCTTGCACTTTACTTTTATGAAATATATTATCCTTATACATATTATTCACTTGCTTTTCCTTTTGCTCACTTGAGCACATGTTTATGTTAATGCAATTTGCCTTTTGCTCACTTGAGCATATAATTGTGTATATATCATTGTGTTTGTGTTTTGATTGTTGTTGACCAAATGCAAAGAAATGGACAAATGGACTTAGACTTTAGGAATTTCCCTATGCAAATTTGGAGTCAAAGAGCAACTAGGCATTGGGCCTTTAGAATGCTATAAAAGTCAAAGAGCAACTAGGCATTAGGCCTTTAGAATGCTACAAATGTTGAAAAGGACTTTGAAAGGATCAATCTCTAAAACTCCTTCTTGTTCATTCTTGATTGTTTGATGGAACTTTTTAATGTGTGCGTTCTTGTGCTAGGTATCCCAACATTGAGCCTAAGTGAGGAACCATTGCCATGAGCTTTTAAGAGAGAGAGATCCAAGAGCCATTGAGGAACTTTCCAAGAGCTAACTTGATTGTTGATTGCTTGAGCTTACTATTATTTTGCTTGCATATTCCAAAGGATGGGAGCTACTTGGATCATCACTATGATCTCAAGAGAGGAACTCCATTTATGGTCTTGTTCTCTTATCCCTCACCTCTTGTATGTTTAGGATTTAGCCATTCTTCTTCTTCCCTCCACTCTAACCCAAGCCAAAACTTTTGTGCAAACATTTAACGTTTGTTTTCAAACATTAGAAACCTAAGCCTTATGCTTTTAATTTTCAAACTTTCTTTTCTTAACACTTATTTTGAATTGAACTTCTAAATCAACTTTGACCATTTTGTGCATACTTTTCATTGGTAAATATAACCCATTCAAATGTCTTTTTGTGATTTCAATGGCCACTTTCTTAATAAAACTTTTTCATAACCTTTAGCTATTATGTTTGAGTTATCCTTGAGGTAGATGTAATGCTCACCTATATCCTTAGTGATGGACAATGAGTCTTCCATGCTTATTATAGGGTTAACCCCTCACTAGCATGTTGAAGTTATCCTCACATGGTGGATTCGTGGTTTTAGGTTGAGTTTTCTCCCTTGGATAACAAAAGACCTTAAGGATTTTGGACCAATCAATTCACCCACTCATTTTGAGACTTTTACACCGAACTACGAGGTTTTGATCCTAATCTTTTTTAAGATGGTACGTAGGCAATGGGTTTATCCATCCAAACATAAAATGTAAATAAACTTGTATATTCTCTTCTCATCTCTTCAATCATGTTTGCACAAATAATTTTTCACAAAATACCAATCTTACAACAAATGTGAAAAGGGCTCCCTAGGAGTACCTAGGATGTTTTGGGTGCTTAAAACCTTCCCATTGCATAACCAACCCTCTTACCCAGATCTCTGACATTTTTACTAGTTTTTGATTCGATAAAACTTTTAGGTTTTTGTTCGCTTTCTAACCATTCCTTTGGATAAATAGAAGTGCGGTGGCGACTCGACTTGTATGGTTTACCTTGGATTTAGTCAATATCTCTAATGGTAATGAATACCCCGCTACAGGTGGATTGATTTTAACAAAAGCTTAAAAATATTTTGTTATCAAAGGGAGAATACTCAACCAAACATCCACCGAAAATGAATGCTTTACAACATTTCAGAGGGAGGGCTCCAACTTTGATTAAATCAACATGTATGCCACTGACCCCTAATAAATGGAAAGGCTTATAATCAAATATCATGGAAATGAGAGAATTATAGGGTTAAAGCACTGTTTAAAAACATCTTTAATCACCGCACCTATCATGCAACCACCTGACCGGTATCAAGTGTTGGTTTGGCTCTGACTTGATAGGGTTAATTTGACAAACACATCAAAATTTATATCTCAATGGTGCTCAGTTTAGTCAGATGACTTGACTAGTCAACTTTTCAAAACCAAGCTTCCAATCTTGATCAATGAATGATTTAGGATCCTCAAATAGGTTCATATATGCATAAAGTAATGAATGAAAGAAATTCCCTTGATTGAATTTGATCATAGGTTGAGGTTGCTTCATGATCAAGGCACAGTTGAGGCACAGTTGAATTAGGGTTTCCTTGGGAAACAGTCCTCAAGCCCTTTGGGTTATCCTGATCAAATTGGAAAAGTGAAATACTTGGGAGACATATATGATGATTAGGAGCTTTGTGGATCAGTGTCATGCTTTTTCTCATCTTCATCTAACCATATCATTGAGCTTAAGAGCCTCCTAGGAGCATTGGAGTATATGATCACTTGAGCTTCAAAACAAAAAGAGTTAGTGACATATTTTTGTGCTTTTGGTTAGTAATCAAAATAAGAAAAGCAATAATATACAATACAAGCATGCTTGGTGGTCTCAAACCACTCACACAAGTCCCACCCTAGGGTTAAGGAACCAAACATGCTATAATCCTTGAGGCAATGCACTGAGTAAGGATATGATGCCATGAGGGATCTTAGGGTCAAAATTAGGGTCTTACAAATGTGTTACCCAAATCAACTTTGGCAAGAGTGTCTTATCAAGGCGCACCTATGAGGTACAATGGTGTGGTAGTAAAAGCGTTCAACGGTTCTCGAAAAACTATCATTTGAGAGGTGGACCTTCTAGTCAAGATTGGTCCGAGTGAATTTCATATTACTTTCCAAGTAATGGACATTCACCCGACCTACAACTGTTTACTGATGAGTTATTCCGTTTGCTTGAGCACGAGGAGAGAACCATTCAGCAATTTGAAGAGAAAACTAAATTAGTCAACTTGGGTTCCGAGGATGATATCAAGGAAGTCAAGATTGGGTCGCAACTTTGTCCGGAGGTTAAGAAGGGGTTGGTTTATCTTCTCCAAGAATATTCAGATGTGTTTGCTTGGTCCTATAAAGATATGCCAGGTCTTTATACCAATATTGTGGAGCATAGATTATCGTTGAAGCCATAATGCCCGTCGGTCAAGCAGAAGTTAAGAAGAACTCATCCTAATATGGCAGTGAAAATTAAGGAGGAAGTGCAGAAGCAAATTGATGTCGGTTTCCTTGTTACCTCCGAGTATCCGCAATGGATGGCCAATATTGTGCATGTTCCTAAGAAGGACGGAAAAGTCCACATGTGTGTTGATTATAGAGATTTGAATAAAGCCAGTATGAAAGATGATTTTCCTCTGCCACAAATTGATATGTTGGTAGACAGTACAACTAAATTCAAAGTCTTTTCTTTTATGGACGAATTTTCCGGTTATAATCAGATCAGGATGGCACATGAAGATATGGAGAACACCACATTCATTACGCCTTGGGGAATATTTTGTTATCGAGTGATACCTTTCGGTTTAAAGAATGCTGGTGCAACGTACCAGAGAGCTATGACCACTCTTTTCCATGATATGATGCATTAAGAGATTGAGGTCTATGTTGATGATATGATTTCCAAATCAAAGACTGAAGGAGAGCATGTTAAGCATCTGTTGAAGTTATTCTAGCGCTTTAGGAAATATAAACTCCACTTGAATCCGAATAAGTGTACTTTTTATGTTCGCTCTGGTAAGTTGTTGGGCTTTATTATCAGCGAGAAGGGTATTGAAGTTGATCTTGCCAAGGTCAAAGTAATACAAGAGGTGCATATGCCAAAAACTGAGAAGCAAGTCAGAGGTTTTCTCGGCCAATTAAACTATATCTCAAGATTTATATCGCATATGAGTGCCACATGTGCGCTTATATTCAAGCTCATTTAGAAAGATCAGTCTTGTGATTAGACCGAAGATTTCCAAAAAGATTTTGACAGTATCAAAGAGTATTTGCTTGAGCCTTTGATTTTGTCTCCACCTGTTGAAGGAAGACCTTTGATCATGTATTTGATTGTGCTTGAAGATAGTATGGGTTGTGTTCTTGGTCAGTAAGATGAATCTGGGAAGAAATAATATGCAATTTACTACCTCAGTAAGAAGTTCACCGACTGCGAGTCTCAGTACTCTGTGCTTGAGAAGACATGACGTGTTTTAGCTTAGGCTACTAAGCGTCTGCACTAATATATGTTGAATCATACTACTTGGTTGATATATAAAATGGATCCAATCAAGTATATATTTGAAAATCCTGCTTTAACTAGGAGGATTTCCCGTTGGCAAATGTTTTTATCTGAGTATGATATTGAATATCGAGCTCATAAAGCTATTAAAGGTTGTGTCTTAGCTGACCATTTGGCTCACCAACCTATTGAAGATTATCGGTCAGTGCAATTTGATTTTCCTGACGAAGAGATTTTTTATTTGAAGATGAAAGATTATGATGAACCATTGCTTGAAGAAGGGCCAAAACCTGGTTCCCGTTGGGGTATGGTATTTGATGGAGTTGTTAATTCATATGGTAATGACATTGGGGCAGTGATTATTATTCTTCAAGGCACTCATTTTCCGTTTATAGATAGATTGACCATCAAATGTACAAACAATATGACTGATTATGAAACTTGCATTATGGGGCTTGAAGAAGCCATTGATCTCAGAATTAAATATCTTAACATCTATGGAGATTCAGCTCTGGTTGTTAATCAGATCAAAGGTGAACGAGAGATGAATCAACCCGGTCTGATACCATATAGATATTATGCGAGGAGGATATCAAATTTCTTTACAAAGGTTGAGTTTCATCATATTCCTCGAGATGAAAACCGGATGGCAGATGCTCTTACAACGTTGGCTTCCATGATTGTGGTAAAGTTTTGGAATAAAGTTCCCAATTTGACTGTGATGTGTCTTGATAGGACAACTCATGTGTTTGCTATTGAAGAGAGCAAGGATGATAATCCATGGTACTATGATATCAAATGTTTCCTCCAAAAACAGATTTACCCTCTTGGGGCATCTTTAAAAGATAAGAAGACTTTGAGAAGATTAGCTGGAAACTTCTACCTGAATGGTGATGTGATGTACAAGAGGAACTTCGATATGGTTTTGCTCAGATGCGTGGATAAACATGAAGCAGACTTATTGATGACAGAAGTCCATGAAGGTTCCTTTAATAGCCATTCCAATGGACATGATATTGTAAAGAAGATGTTGAGAGTGGGTTACTATTGGTTGACAATGAAATCTGAATGTTACAAGTTTGTGAAGAAATGTCATAAGTGTCAAATTTATGCAGATAAGATTCATGTTCCTCTGACACTTTTGAATGCCATTTCCTCTCCATGTCCCTTCTCCATGTGGGGAATTGATATGATTGACATGATTGAGCCCAAAGCATCGAATGGATATCATTTCATTCTGGTGGCTATTGATTACTTCACAAAATGGGTTGAAGCGGCATCATATGAAAATATGACCAAGAAAGTTGTTGTAAGGTTTATCAAGAATCAGATTATATGTCGTTATGGTGTGCCAAGTAAGATCATTACTGATAATGGATCGAACTTGAATAACAATATAGTGGAAGCTCTTTGCAAAGACTTCAAGATCGCACATCATAATTCTTCTCCCTATAGACCTGAGATGAATGAGGTTGTTGAAGCTGATTCCAGCAAAGACAAGACAGACCAAGAAGGCAGTTTACCAAGCTTAATATGACTTTAGCACAAGCACTACAAAGTATGCTAAAGGCGAACTTAATCACTCTCAGAGGTCCTCCTGCAAATGTCAACACTGCTTCGCCTCGTTATAATCCCAATGCCAGGTGTGCATATCACTCCGATAGCCCCGGGCACAATACAAACGATTGCTGGCTGTTAAAGAATAAAATTCAGGATATGGTCGACGCTGGGGAAATTGAGTTCGAGCCTCCGGAGACTCCTAATGTCATCACTGCTCCTATGCCTAATCATGACAAGGCTGTTAATGCTCTCGATGACAATCCTCTCATCACTACCGTAGCGGACTTAACATCTCCTCTCCCGGTCATAAAGAGGAATTTATTGCAAGCTGGTTTATTTCCAGGTTGTACTGAAGATTGCAATCTCTGCATACTCCGGCCCGAAAACTGTTTGAAATTGAAGAATGGTATTCAACAGCTGATGGACGATCGTACAATTCTCTTTGAAAGGGTCTCTAAGGCGGAAAACCCTATTGAAGAAGTATCTGTGATTGCAAGGTCCAAAGGTCCAGTGAAGATTACTGCTCCCAGAGTACCTGTGAAGATTACTGCTAAGCCCAGGGTTGCTCCCCTAATCATTACTGCACCTGGCCCGATCCCGTATTCTTCAAGCAAAGCAGTTCCGTGGAATTATGGAGGTGATGTTTATGTCCATGGCGTAAAGCAAGTTGGTAATTCTGCTAATCCTAATGACATTGTTGGGACTAGTAAAGTTACCCGGAGCGGAAGGATCTTCTCCCCAGAAATCTCACCTCCGATTCCTGAAACTCGAGGAAAGGAACCAGTCAATCCTTCCCAGTCAGAGATACCGATCGAAGCTACTACTGAAGACGTTGCCAAACAAGAAATGGAAGAAGTGCTGAAAATCATTCGCAAGAGTGATTTTGATGTGGTAGAACAGTTGGGGCATACTCCGTCTAAAATTTCAATGTTATCCTTATTGTTATCTTCTGAGTCTCATGCCAATGCATTGATAAAATTCCTGAAGACCGCTCATGTACCTCATGAGACATCCGTCGATCAGTTTGAAAACTATGTAGCCAACCTGACTGTTGACAATGGCCTAGGCTTTTCCAATGCTGACCTGACACCCGCGGGAAAGAACCACAATAAAGCCCTGCATATCTCCATTGAGTGTAGGGGAATCACTTTGTCTCATGTGTTGATCGATAATGGCTCTTCCTTGAATGTGCTGCCGACAGCTGTGCTGGATAAGCTGGATTGTAAAAGCATTGAACTGAAACCTAGTGACATTGTGGTACGTGCTTACGATGGTGCGAAGAGTGTTGTCCATGGCGAAGTAGTCCTTCCTATCAAGATAGGACCTCAAGTCTTCAATACTACCTTCCATGTAATGAACATTCGTCCTGCCTATTCCTGCTTACTGGGACGCCCTTGGATTCATGGGGCAGGCGCTGTAGCCTCGTCTCTCCATCAAAAGTTGAGGTATCCCACAAAGGGCAAAATTGTCACCGTGTGTGGAGAAGAAGAGTACATTGTCAGTAGTGTGCATACCTTCAGATACGTCGAGATGGATGGTGAATTCATTGAGACTCCTTGTCAGTCATTTGAAGTAGTTCCTCCGACCGATCCTGTCCTTAAGCCAACTTCCTGTGTGCCCAAGGTTATTCGTGTTCCTCCTGCTATGATTTCTCTGAAGGACGCTCAAGCCGTGGTTGAAGATGGTGGTCGTACTGGCTGGGGTCAATTGATCGACGTACCATACAAGTCTGACAAATTTGGCCTAGGGTTCAGCTCTGACAAGAGTCAAATTAATGCTGTAGAAGATGCTGACAGTGATTGCGACCTGGATAGCTGGATCTACCCAACAATTAGCGACGGACTCAATAATTGGAAGGCTGAAGACACTATCCCGATCTCCTTTAGTCAGGAGTAATTGTTATTTTTAGTCTTTAATTTTTCAACTGAACTTCTTAAAGCATTGTGTCTACGCCCGGGGCACAATAGCTAATTTGTTAAGGGTTTTGTCATTTCATAAGCATATTCATATTCAATAAATCAATGGACTTTTTCGCATTCAAATATTGCGCTCTTTATTTTTCCTGTCGTCTTTCAAACAAGCTATGCTTTCTTACACACACTCACGTAACAAATTGCAGATCCGTATCCACTCTGGATCCTATTGATAATAATTCCGCTACTGTTCATTATGACTTTGAAAATCCAATCTACCAAGCCGAAGATGGAAGTGAGGAAGATTGTGAAGTCCCTGGAGAACTTGCCAGACTGCTACTGCAAGAGGAAAAGACTATACAACCGCATGAAGAGTCACTCGAAATCGTAAATCTAGGTACTGAAGTGGACAGAAAAGAAGTCAAAATAGGAGCAGGTTTGGAAAACAGTGTCAAGGAAAGATTGGTTCAGATGTTACGCGACTATGTAGAGATTTTCGCTTGGTCTTATGAAGACATGCCGGGATTAGATACTGACATAGTAGTGCATCGACTGCCAACGAGGGAAGACTGCCGTCCTGTCAAGCAAAAGGTTCGCCGCATGCGTCCTGAAATGTCTGAGAAAATCAAAGCCGAGGTTATGAAACAATTTAACGCCGGTTTCCTAGCCGTTACTTCTTATCCTCAATGGGTTGCCAATGTGGTGCCAGTGCCAAAGAAGGATGGTAAGGTGCGAATGTGCGTAGATTACAGAGATTTGAATAAAGCGAGTCCCAAAGATGACTTTCCACTCCCGCACATCGATGTCCTGGTAGATAACACCGCTCAACACAAAGTATTCTCATTCATGGATGGATTCTCGGGTTATAATCAGATTAAGATGGCACCTGAAGACATGGAGAAAACTACGTTTGTGACACAATGGGGCCCTTTCTGTTACAAAGTAATGCCATTCGGCTTAAAGAACGCCGGGGCAACGTACCAGCGTGCTATGGTGGTTTTGTTCCATGATATGATCCATCATGAAATAGAAGTATATGTGGATGACATGATAGCTAGATCTCATACTGAAGAAGAACATCTCGATCATTTAAACTGTTCGAGAGGTTGAAGAAATACAAGCTAAGATTGAATCCGAGCAAATGCACTTTTGGAGTAAGATCTGGTAAACTCCTGGGCTTTGTTGTCAGTGGTAAAGGAATTGAGGTTGACCCAGCTAAAGTGAGGGCTATTCAAGAAATGCCGGTTCCCCGTACGGAGAAAGAGATTAGAGGCTTCTTGGGACGCTTGAACTACATTGCTCGATTTATCTCCCACTTGACCGCTACCTGCAAACCCATCTTCAAATTACTGAGGAAAAATCAAGAAATGATATGGAATGACGAATGCCAAGAAGCTTTTGACAAAATCAAGAAGTACCTCCAGGAACCTCCGATTCTGATACCACCAGTTGAAGGAAGACCTCTAATCATGTATTTGACCGTATTAGAAAATTCAATGGGGTGCGTATTGGGGCAACATGACGAGTCTGGTCGAAAAGAGCATGCCATATACTACCTGAGCAAAAAGTTTACCGACTGTGAAACAAGATACTCACTGCTCGAGAGAACTTGCTGTGCTTTGGCCTGGGCTGCTCGCCGACTAAGACAGTATATGTTGAATCATACCACTTTATTGATTTCTAAGATGGATCCTATCAAATACATATTTGAGAAGCCTGCCCTCTCCGGAAGAATAGCGAGATGGCAGATGATCTTAACAGAGTACGATATCCAGTATACTACCCAGAAAGCAATCAAAGGAAGTGTGCTCGCTGATCATTTGGCTCATCAAGCGGTGGATGATTATCAATCTATGAATTTCGAGTTCCCAGATGAGGATGTCATGCTTGTTACTGATGATGAAAAACCTAAACCGTATGAAGGACCCGAACTGGGATCCCGATGGACTATGGTTTTCGATGGATCTTCTAATGCATTGGGCCATGGTGTTGGGGTTGTACTCATTTCTCCCGAGGGTTACCATACGCCTCTCACAGCTAGACTATGTTTTCATTGTACCAATAATATGGCTGAGTATGAAGCATGTATTTTTGGACTCAAAGCTGCTATAGATTGGCGAATCAAGTTTTTGAGTGTGTACGGAGACTCAGCATTAGTAATCAGTCAGATCAAAGGAGAATGGGACACTAAGCACCCGAATCTCATCCCTTACCGAGAACGGGTGATGACGTTGATCCCATACTTTGAAGAGATTACATTCGAACATATCCCACGAGAAGAGAATCAGTTGGCAGACGCATTAGCTACCATGTCATCTATGTTCAGAGTCAGATGGGGCAGCGAAGCTCCCATGATTACCCTTGGACGGTTAGATGAACCGGCATACTGTTATGAACTTAACACTGAGAGGGTACAGGAGAAACCTTGGTTCCACGACGTAAAAAGATACTTAGAAGATCAGGAATACCCTGAAGGGGCATCCATCAATGACAAAAAATTCCTGAGGAAATTCTCCGCTAAATTCTTTCTGAGTAATGGAGTATTATACAAACGTAATCATGATTCAACTTTGCTTCGCTGTGTGGATAAAAAGGAAGCCGAAAGGATTATGGAAGACATGCATGACGGTATTTTTGGGACTCATTCTAATGGACATACAATGGCCAAGAAGATTCTGAGATCAGGGTATTATTGGTCTACCATGGAAGCTGATTGCCACCATCACTCCAGAACCTGTCATAAGTGCCAGATCTATGCGGATAAAGTACATGCACCTCCTGCTCCATTGAACGTGTTGACAGCACCTTGGCCTTTTGCAATGTGGGGCATTGATATGATTGGAGAGATTAAACCTACGGCTTCTAATGGACATCGCTTCATTCTCGTCGCTATTGATTACTTCACAAAGTGGGTAGAGGCAGCCTCATTTGCTTCTGTCACCAAGAATGTGGTGGCACGGTTCATCAAGAATAGCCTTATTTGTCGATATGGCATCCCTGAAAGAATTATCACTGACAATGGTACTAATTTGAACAACAAGATGATTACTGAACTCTGTACGCAGTTCTACGTAAAGCACCATAACTCTTCTCCGTACCGACCAAAGATGAATGGCGCTGTAGAAGCTGCTAATAAGAATATCAAGAAGATCATACAAAAGATGACGGTGACATACAAAGACTGGCATGAGATGTTACCCTTTGCTCTTCATGGTTATCGCACTTCAGTACGCACTTCGACAGGAGCAACTCCTTTCTCTTTAGTCTACGGAATGGAAGCCGTTTTACCAGTGGAAGTTCAGATTCCCTCTCTACGAATCATGAAGGAGGCGGGCTTAGATGAAGATGAATGGATTCAGACTCGACTCGACCAGATAAACTTGATCGATGAGAAGAGACTTGCGGCTGTGTGTCATGGACAGATATATCAGAAGCGCATGACCCAGGCATTTAACAAAAGAGTCAAGAGACAGGTGTATCGGATTGGCGACTTGGTGGTAAAACGCATCATTCTACCACAAGGTGATCCCAGAGGCAAATGGACTCCCACATACGAAGGGCCATTTGTAGTTAAGAAGGTATTCTCTGGTGGAGCCATGATACTTGCTACGATGGATGGCGAAGACTTCCCACATCCCGTGAACGCGGACATAGTCAAAAAATACTACGCATAACAGAGACCCGCTAGGTCGACGTACCTAGGCAAAAGTAAGGGCATCCCGGCGAACCAAAAGGGTTCGGGCAAAAATTAGGGATGAATATATAAAGACGTATACCCGGCAAGTCGAAAACCTGAAAGGGCGGCTTGGGCAAGAAGGGGTATCCCGGTGGACTGAAAACCCGAAAAGGCGGTCCAGGCAAAAATTAGGGATTAAAGCGTACGACTATGTCCCGTTTTCTGTCAGCTTCAACCACGTTCCAAGGGACTGAACAAGCCAACCACCTCTATCCGACAGCAAGGGATGAGATGCTTGAAGACATAATGGCAGTAGTGGAATTAAAGTCAATAGGACGTTTCCGGCATAGCTTTCTCTTTGTTTCTTGACAATTTCCTCTTACTAGGATTTCTGTCTCCTTGTACACAGATTGCCTGTTCATAGGCCCTCTTTCAAAATCAATGCAATTTTATTTTTACTTTCCCGTTTTGTTTGCACGAACGTCCATTGATTTAATTTGAATTGATATATGCGTTTGAATATGATCAATGTTTATCAAAAATACATGCATAAAATAACAATGACAATTACTACACGACTTCAGGATCGAAGAGAAGGTCTAACCAGGCTTTCCAATGAATCCGTTGCTAATTCGATTCCCCGGCAACGCCAATTATTCCCCAGAAGAGGTTGGCGTCACCAGACAGACTAGTCATCTCTTCCACTCCCAGCCAGGCTCTGTCGAATATTTCTACCATCAGACAAGGATCAAGTATCCCTA
This sequence comes from Lathyrus oleraceus, assembly GCF_024323335.1. Lineage (NCBI taxonomy): Eukaryota > Viridiplantae > Streptophyta > Magnoliopsida > Fabales > Fabaceae > Lathyrus > Lathyrus oleraceus. Next base: position 1,749,468 of record NC_066580.1, read on the forward strand.
GCTAAGGAAGGGTCATCAATACAAATGTCTCCAACCAGAAGAATGAGATTTATTTTCCCAGTAGAGTCCCCTGGAAGAACGTTTCAGACACATAGTGCATTCATTACATCATTTCACATCACATACCTACATACAATTTTCGTTCCGCATCATATACATTACATCATTTCATAACATGCACATGTATACAATGCTCTCATTTATTCCAGACGCATAATTCACTCATTACATCATTTCACAGCAAACGCATGCATACAACATTTGCATCTCATGCATCATGACACGGCATGAAGCTAACTTTATTTTTCAGGTTAATTATCCTCTTGATACGGTCAAAACAAAGGCCCATTCAGACAGACATCTTTATCAATTACATTCAAGATTCAACTATATCCCTCAGATACTGCCTAGCATATGGTACATTCCGAGGTGTAGTCTAGCGTACGACTACTTTCTTCTTCAGATACATCTTTCAGATATACTCCATGTCAACATTCATTCTGACATCCTCCTAACGATGGCATCTATAAGCCCATCCCAAATATTCATTGCAAATACAACATATACAAATACTATCAGATATAGCCTAGCATACGGTTCATTCTGATTCAGCTCATCATATAACTCCTTCCACTCAGATACGATCTAACGGACGATCCATTCTGATCTTCAACTACTCCCAACACGGTCTAATGTATGACCCAGTTGGACCTTCAACAACTCAGATACGATCTAGCGTACGATCCATTCTGACCTTCTTCAACTCGAATACAGTCTAATGTACGACCAAGTTAGACCCTCATCCCTTGCTCAGGTGCTACCTTCGGACAGGTACATTCCTGAATGGTAGTCTGGTATACGGCTACTCCCCTTGCTCAGGTGCTACCTTCGGACAGGTACATTCCTGAATGGTAGTCTGGTATACGGCTACTCCCCTTGCTCAGGTGCTACCTTCGGACGGGTACATTCCTGAATGGTAGTCTGGTATACGGCTACTCCCCTTGCTCAGGTGCTACCTTCGGACAGGTACATTCCTGAATGGTAGTCTGGTATACGGCTACCCCCTTACTCAGATGCTACCTTCGGACAGGTACATTTCTGAATGGTAGTCTGGTATACGACTACTCCCTCTTCAAGCAGATTCAGCCTAATGGACGGCTCATTCTGCAATTCAGAACCGATCTAGCGTACGATCCGTTCTGATCTTTCATCCCCATCAAAGTCATCCGCCTAACGAACAGCTCACTCTGATACCCAGATATGGTCCAGTGTATGATCCATTCTGATCCCTTATCCCCAGCAGCATATAGCATACTCTGACTCCCCAGCGAAGTCAACAGCATGATGGATGATTCACTATACGGTCTAGCGTATGACCCGGTATGACGTCCATGTCTTCAGACATTGTCTAACGTACGACACAATCTGGAAATCTCCTCATCAAACTACCTGGATGGCATCTTTAAGCCCATCTCCACCAAGACTAATTGGCAAGTGCAAATTTTTGGGGCATTCTAGTGTTCAATAATCTTTCACCTCCAGACCACGAACGGTACACACCATTCTAACTCTCTCGGTTCAAGAATATTGAACAGGGGCAGCTGTCATACCCCAAAATTTGCCCATTTATATTTCAAGACATTTTTCAAGGCATTCCGACTCATTTTCATGACACTGATCTTACGGGAACGAAGGCCCAGCTCGCGAATGACCCAAACTGACCTATTCGCTACACGCTCGCCTAGTGATAACATGAAAGTGGTTTATTTGGAAGCACAAGTAAAAATGGAGGAGAAGAGGTGCAAAAAGGAGAGAAAACGAACCGAATAGCAAAGCCCAGCCCAAAGCGCAAGCCACAAATGCTGTGCTTGTGACGGACGTCACGGAGGGCGTGACGAGCGTCACGCAAAGCAGCCTTGTGACGGACGTCACACATGGTGTGACGAGCGTCACACCACTACCCTACTTCTTGGGCGCAAGTAACGCCTCAGAGACTTGAAGAGACGTTGAGGAGTGTTGGGCCCTATATCCACGCCATGAAATTAGCCACGTTGAAGAGCTCTTGGCATCAAGTAGTTACTTAATGGTACCAATATAAATAGCCACGAAGAAAACCTAGAAAGGGGGGCTTTTTCCACATTTTTCCTTTGCCGTTTTCACTTTTGCATATTTTCTTTTCCAGCAGCTTAGGCATTGTTTTTCCTACGAGTTCTACACTATTTTCCTTGCAATTTCCTATTTCTTTTTCAGCATTTAGTTAGTTCTATTCACACAATAGTTTCTACAAAGGAAACTATTGTGTACCTTTTTACCGGATCCAACCTTACGTTAGGATCTAGTTTATTTTCTTCGCTTTAATTTGTTGTTTATTTGACGAATCCAAGGACAAATCCTGCCGGCTTGTGGCGGAGTGTTCAGGACTACTGTTTAACTTATTCCGAGTAACCCTAAAGGAAACCCGGAAGGAAAAGCCTACGGCAGCAAGGTCACTTCCGCTCAATTCGATCCGATCGGCCAATTCGAGGTTGCAATTCAATTGCCAACAGGTTTGCGTTACTATCACCGCTTTATGTTCCTAATGCACATGTGATATCATAATTGAATTCATAAATACATTTGAGGTTTTGCATGTGGACTTAAGTATGCCTGGATACCTTGAATTGTTGTAATGGAGGCCGCTGTTTCGCTCTGTTTTGATCTTTACCCATCCGACTTATCTTATTATAACCAGGCTTAGTTTACCTGATACTATTACTGCTTTGGTGCAACTCTTGATTGCACCCTGATTTGGTACTCTAATCCGTTTGCTGAATTTTGTAAAGGTTCACCTGTCCCAGGAAAGGATTGCTGTCTAGGTCTTCCACTTTATTTGTGGGATACCCTTGTGGAGATTCGCCCTAAATTACTTGATTAATTTTAATGTGTTAATTTTAATGTATTAATTTTAATGTATTAATTTTAATGTGGAGATTCACCCTAATTACTTAATTAACTTTAAAATATGGACTTTCAATATGTGATCTTGGACCTCTCTTTTGCCTTACGATTACGGTATTACGGTCATGTCCCGCGAATGTGGGGATACCCTTAGCAAAGACCCTTCGATTAAATCATCATGTCCCTTTAAAATAAATCATAGTCCCTCGGATGTTGCCTTCGAATATATGATTTTGTCCCTCGATGACCCTTCGGTGTAGCCTACGGTTAAATGATGATCGTCCCTCCGAATGCTAAGGTATCCTTACAACTGTTGCCTTCAATGACCTATCGATGACCCTACGATGACCCTTTTACATCCAAAGGATAAAACTACTTACTTCTCAATAGTAAGGACAGTTTTACCCTCATAAGGATTGGAAATGCCCATAAAGACCCTAGGAAGGTATGACTCTCAACTGCTGGATCATAATCTAAAACATTTTCCATCCCTCACACTTTGCAAATCCTAGAAAATCACCACTTGGTATACATTCATACTAGAATCATTACCAAGTTATATTTTTTTCTAAATCGTTTTCAAAATCAAACGAGATAAATACTTTGTATACATTCATACGAGAATCATTACAAAGTTGAATTCTCTTTTCAAAACATTTTTAAGCAATTCACCCACACTTTTTCAGACAAAAACATAAGTGATCCAGCAATTAAGAGCCCATGGATAACCATGGATACAAAGGGTGCTAATACCTTCCCTTTGTATAATGTACCTCCCGAACCTAAGAATCTAAATTAAGGTCTTTCCTGTTCTTTTCCACCTTTCCTTATTGGATAAAAGAAAAGTCGGTGGCGACTCTTGCTATCCGCGACATTGCGATAAAAAAAACACAAAAAGTCAGTTCACCGTATGACAGAACTGGCGACTCTGCTGGGGACTTTAAAAAGAGAGGTTACCATAAAAACAAGATCACTTATTTAAAATTGTCTGATTTACTTTTAAGGGATTGCTTGGGTATTTTGGAGTGAAAGATCCTACACCCGGATCTAGTGTACCTTAGGTAAGTAGCAATAGATCATCGCGACTATCCGGCGTATACTGGAATGGTTAAAATGATGGCTACGGTTAATGTGACACTTTGGTTGTCCTGATGTTCCTCATGTTACTTGAGGAAAAATTTGGCTTCCGCGTGGTGTCATCAAAGCATTAACCAGACCTTTAGAACCCTAATTGACTCATCCTGGCCATTAGAAAGTAGTGAGCTAACTGACTTCGGTTCCGACTGGGGCTTGGTTGAGACTCGATACTACACTCCTTGAGATTGGACTTTAGGGAAGCTTCGGTCAACCACTTGGTGTTGCACTGAAGTGGACTTAAAGGAAGGTCAATGATTGGAGATCCTTCTAGAACCCGGTTACTATTCTAGGACAGGTTGAACCAACTAAACTTCAGTGGGGAGGGTACTTACCTATGGAACTCATGCAAGCCTTAAAACCTAGGAATGATGGTTGTGTGACTTGTTTGTGCTTGTTGTTTACTTAACATCATAACATCGTAACATCGTAACATCATAACATCATAACATCATGGCATTGTACTAACCATTTCGAGGACTTAGGGATTTAACTTTGCTCTGTTTTGTAAAAAAAAAAAAAAAAAAAAAAAAAAAAAAAAGTTTCCTTTTTTGTTGGCTTACGTAAAGTTAAATTCCAAAAGTCCTTGAAAACATTTCATACATTGCATAGCATAACATAACATTGCATGACAGGTGTTCCAAAGGACCATATTCTCACGGTCTGCCTCTTAAACAGAAAAATGGATCTCGAACAAACTGTCAAAGATCTCCAGACTCAAAATGCTCAGTTCAAGGAGATGATGCTAAGCCTATCCAAGGGGCAGGAGGAACTGAAGGCTCTTTTGGTCAAAAAGAAGAAAGACAAGAAGGCTGTGAGTTTCATTAACCCAGGAAGAAGGCGTAAAGGACAGGCTACGGGAATCAAATTTGGAATCCCGAACGGTCCAGAGGATGAGGCGGAGAATGATTCAGAGGAAGAGGATGCTGATTTCTCCAACCCTGAGGATGATGATGAGAAGTATGAAAATGAACAGTACTCTCCGAGAGATGATAAGTACAAGTTGTTGGAAGAACGTATGCTAGCTATGGAGGGTCAGAAGGCGCCTGGTCTGGATTTCGAAAGTTTGGGTCTGGTCTCCGATGTGACCATTCCTCGCAAATTCAAAATCCCCACTTTCACTAAGTACGATGGTGCATCCTGCCCTCAGATGCATTTAAGGGCTTATGTGAGAAAGATTCAGCCGCATACCACTGATAAGAAACTGTGGATCCACTTCTTCCAAGAAAGTCTGTCTGGCACTCAGTTGGAATGGTATTATCAGCTCGAGAGCTCTGACATCCGCACCTGGACTGATTTAGCAACAGCTTTCTATAAGCAGTACCAGTATAATTCTGAGCTAGCGCCTACTCGGTTACAGTTGCAGAATATGGCTATGGGATCTAAAGAAAGCTTCAAAGAATATGCTCAGAAATGGAGAGATTTGGCCGGCCGGGTCAAACCCCCTATGACTGACCGAGAATTAGTAGACCTGTTCATGGGTACCCTGACTGGCCCATTCTACAGCCACCTACCGGGGAGTTCTTCATCCGGTTTCACTGAACTTATATTGACAGGTGAACGGGTGGAGAGCGGCATTCAAAGTGGAAAGTTACAGGCAGCTACTTCTACAAGCAGTAAAAAGTCCTATCACGGGAAGAATGAGTCAAATGCTGTGTACGGTCAAAAGAATCATAATAAGAAAAATGGTGACCACGCCGTTGGAGCAGTGACGATCGCAGCCCCACCAGCTCAAAACTTCCAGCAAAGACAAGACAGACCAAGAAGGCAGTTTACCAAGCTTAATATGACTTTAGCACAAGCACTGCAAAGTATGCTAAAGGCGAACTTAATCACTCTCAGAGGTCCTCCTGCAAATGTCAACACTGCTTCGCCTCGTTATAATCCCAATGCCAGGTGTGCATATCACTCCGATAGCCCCGGGCACGATACAAACGATTGCTGGCTATTAAAGAATAAAATTCAGGATATGGTCGACGCTGGGGAAATTGAGTTCGAGCCTCCGGAGACTCCTAATGTCATCACTGCTCCTATGCCTAATCATGACAAGGCTGTTAATGCTCTCGATGACAATCCTCTCATCACTACCGTAGCGGACTTAACATCTCCTCTCCCGGTCATAAAGAGGAATTTATTGCAAGCTGGTTTATTTCCAGGTTGTACTGAAGATTGCAATCTCTGCATACTCCGGCCCGAAAACTGTTTGAAATTGAAGAATGGTATTCAACAGCTGATGGACGATCGTACAATTCTCTTTGAAAGGGTCTCTAAGGCGGAAAACCCTATTGAAGAAGTATCTGTGATTGCAAGGTCCAAAGGTCCAGTGAAGATTACTGCTCCCAGAGTACCTGTGAAGATTACTGCTAAGCCCAGGGTTGCTCCCCTAATCATTACTGCACCTGGCCCGATCCCGTATTCTTCAAGCAAAGCAGTTCCGTGGAATTATGGAGGTGATGTTTATGTCCATGGCGTAAAGCAAGTTGGTAATTCTGCTAATCCTAATGACATTGTTGGGACTAGTAAAGTTACCCGGAGCGGAAGGATCTTCTCCCCAGAAATCTCACCTCCGATTCCTGAAACTCGAGGAAAGGAACCAGTCAATCCTTCCCAGTCAGAGATACCGATCGAAGCTACTACTGAAGACGTTGCCAAACAAGAAATGGAAGAAGTGCTGAAAATCATTCGCAAGAGTGATTTTGATGTGGTAGAACAGTTGGGGCATACTCCGTCTAAAATTTCAATGTTATCCTTATTGTTATCTTCTGAGTCTCATGCCAATGCATTGATAAAATTCCTGAAGACCGCTCATGTACCTCATGAGACATCCGTCGATCAGTTTGAAAACTATGTAGCCAACCTGACTGTTGACAATGGCCTAGGCTTTTCCAATGCTGACCTGACACCCGCGGGAAAGAACCACAATAAAGCCCTGCATATCTCCATTGAGTGTAGGGGAATCACTTTGTCTCATGTGTTGATCGATAATGGCTCTTCCTTGAATGTGCTGCCGACAGCTGTGCTGGATAAGCTGGATTGTAAAAGCATTGAACTGAAACCTAGTGACATTGTGGTACGTGCTTACGATGGTGCGAAGAGTGTTGTCCATGGCGAAGTAGTCCTTCCTATCAAGATAGGACCTCAAGTCTTCAATACTACCTTCCATGTAATGAACATTCGTCCTGCCTATTCCTGCTTACTGGGACGCCCTTGGATTCATGGGGCAGGCGCTGTAGCCTCGTCTCTCCATCAAAAGTTGAGGTATCCCACAAAGGGCAAAATTGTCACCGTGTGTGGAGAAGAAGAGTACATTGTCAGTAGTGTGCATACCTTCAGATACGTCGAGATGGATGGTGAATTCATTGAGACTCCTTGTCAGTCATTTGAAGTAGTTCCTCCGACCGATCCTGTCCTTAAGCCAACTTCCTGTGTGCCCAAGGTTATTCGTGTTCCTCCTGCTATGATTTCTCTGAAGGACGCTCAAGCCGTGGTTGAAGATGGTGGTCGTACTGGCTGGGGTCAATTGATCGACGTACCATACAAGTCTGACAAATTTGGCCTAGGGTTCAGCTCTGACAAGAGTCAAATTAATGCTGTAGAAGATGCTGACAGTGATTGCGACCTGGATAGCTGGATCTACCCAACAATTAGCGACGGACTCAATAATTGGAAGGCTGAAGACACTATCCCGATCTCCTTTAGTCAGGAGTAATTGTTATTTTTAGTCTTTAATTTTTCAACTGAACTTCTTAAAGCATTGTGTCTACGCCCGGGGCACAATAGCTAATTTGTTAAGGGTTTTGTCATTTCATAAGCATATTCATATTCAATAAATCAATGGACTTTTTCGCATTCAAATATTGCGCTCTTTATTTTTCCTGTCGTCTTTCAAACAAGCTATGCTTTCTTACACACACTCACGTAACAAATTGCAGATCCGTATCCACTCTGGATCCTATTGATAATAATTCCGCTACTGTTCATTATGACTTTGAAAATCCAATCTACCAAGCCGAAGATGGAAGTGAGGAAGATTGTGAAGTCCCTGGAGAACTTGCCAGACTGCTACTGCAAGAGGAAAAGACTATACAACCGCATGAAGAGTCACTCGAAATCGTAAATCTAGGTACTGAAGTGGACAGAAAAGAAGTCAAAATAGGAGCAGGTTTGGAAAACAGTGTCAAGGAAAGATTGGTTCAGATGTTACGCGACTATGTAGAGATTTTCGCTTGGTCTTATGAAGACATGCCGGGATTAGATACTGACATAGTAGTGCATCGACTGCCAACGAGGGAAGACTGCCGTCCTGTCAAGCAAAAGGTTCGCCGCATGCGTCCTGAAATGTCTGAGAAAATCAAAGCCGAGGTTATGAAACAATTTAACGCCGGTTTCCTAGCCGTTACTTCTTATCCTCAATGGGTTGCCAATGTGGTGCCAGTGCCAAAGAAGGATGGTAAGGTGCGAATGTGCGTAGATTACAGAGATTTGAATAAAGCGAGTCCCAAAGATGACTTTCCACTCCCGCACATCGATGTCCTGGTAGATAACACCGCTCAACACAAAGTATTCTCATTCATGGATGGATTCTCGGGTTATAATCAGATTAAGATGGCACCTGAAGACATGGAGAAAACTACGTTTGTGACACAATAGGGCACTTTCTGTTACAAAGTAATGCCATTCGGCTTAAAGAACGCCGGGGCAACGTACCAGCGTGCTATGGTGGTTTTGTTCCATGATATGATCCATCATGAAATAGAAGTATATGTGGATGACATGATAGCTAGATCTCATACTGAAGAAGAACATCTCGATCATTTATGCAAACTGTTCGAGAGGTTGAAGAAATACAAGCTAAGATTGAATCCGAGCAAATGCACTTTTGGAGTAAGATCTGGTAAACTCCTGGGCTTTGTTGTCAGTGGTAAAGGAATTGAGGTTGACCCAGCTAAAGTGAGGGCTATTCAAGAAATGCCGGTTCCCCGTACGGAGAAAGAGATTAGAGGCTTCTTGGGACGCTTGAACTACATTGCTCGATTTATCTCCCACTTGACCGCTACCTGCAAACCCATCTTCAAATTACTGAGGAAAAATCAAGAAATGATATGGAATGACGAATGCCAAGAAGCTTTTGACAAAATCAAGAAGTACCTCCAGGAACCTCCGATTCTGATACCACCAGTTGAAGGAAGACCTCTAATCATGTATTTGACCGTATTAGAAAATTCAATGGGGTGCGTATTGGGGCAACATGACGAGTCTGGTCGAAAAGAGCATGCCATATACTACCTGAGCAAAAAGTTTACCGACTGTGAAACAAGATACTCACTGCTCGAGAGAACTTGCTGTGCTTTGGCCTGGGCTGCTCGCCGACTAAGACAGTATATGTTGAATCATACCACTTTATTGATTTCTAAGATGGATCCTATCAAATACATATTTGAGAAGCCTGCCCTCTCCGGAAGAATAGCGAGATGGCAGATGATCTTAACAGAGTACGATATCCAGTATACTACCCAGAAAGCAATCAAAGGAAGTGTGCTCGCTGATCATTTGGCTCATCAAGCGGTGGATGATTATCAATCTATGAATTTCGAGTTCCCAGATGAGGATGTCATGCTTGTTACTGATGATGAAAAACCTAAACCGTATGAAGGACCCGAACTGGGATCCCGATGGACTATGGTTTTCGATGGATCTTCTAATGCATTGGGCCATGGTGTTGGGGTTGTACTCATTTCTCCCGAGGGTTACCATACGCCTCTCACAGCTAGACTATGTTTTCATTGTACCAATAATATGGCTGAGTATGAAGCATGTATTTTTGGACTCAAAGCTGCTATAGATTGGCGAATCAAGTTTTTGAGTGTGTACGGAGACTCAGCATTAGTAATCAGTCAGATCAAAGGAGAATGGGACACTAAGCACCCGAATCTCATCCCTTACCGAGAACGGGTGATGACGTTGATCCCATACTTTGAAGAGATTACATTCGAACATATCCCACGAGAAGAGAATCAGTTGGCAGACGCATTAGCTACCATGTCATCTATGTTCAGAGTCAGATGGGGCAGCGAAGCTCCCATGATTACCCTTGGACGGTTAGATGAACCGGCATACTGTTATGAACTTAACACTGAGAGGGTACAGGAGAAACCTTGGTTCCACGACGTAAAAAGATACTTAGAAGATCAGGAATACCCTGAAGGGGCATCCATCAATGACAAAAAATTCCTGAGGAAATTCTCCGCTAAATTCTTTCTGAGTAATGGAGTATTATACAAACGTAATCATGATTCAACTTTGCTTCGCTGTGTGGATAAAAAGGAAGCCGAAAGGATTATGGAAGACATGCATGACGGTATTTTTGGGACTCATTCTAATGGACATACAATGGCCAAGAAGATTCTGAGATCAGGGTATTATTGGTCTACCATGGAAGCTGATTGCCACCATCACTCCAGAACCTGTCATAAGTGCCAGATCTATGCGGATAAAGTACATGCACCTCCTGCTCCATTGAACGTGTTGACAGCACCTTGGCCTTTTGCAATGTGGGGCATTGATATGATTGGAGAGATTAAACCTACGGCTTCTAATGGACATCGCTTCATTCTCGTCGCTATTGATTACTTCACAAAGTGGGTAGAGGCAGCCTCATTTGCTTCTGTCACCAAGAATGTGGTGGCACGGTTCATCAAGAATAGCCTTATTTGTCGATATGGCATCCCTGAAAGAATTATCACTGACAATGGTACTAATTTGAACAACAAGATGATTACTGAACTCTGCACGCAGTTCTACGTAAAGCACCATAACTCTTCTCCGTACCGACCAAAGATGAATGGCGCTGTAGAAGCTGCTAATAAGAATATCAAGAAGATCATACAAAAGATGACGGTGACATACAAAGACTGGCATGAGATGTTACCCTTTGCTCTTCATGGTTATCGCACTTCAGTACGCACTTCGACAGGAGCAACTCCTTTCTCTTTAGTCTACGGAATGGAAGCCGTTTTACCAGTGGAAGTTCAGATTCCCTCTCTACGAATCATGAAGGAGGCGGGCTTAGATGAAGATGAATGGATTCAGACTCGACTCGACCAGATAAACTTGATCGATGAGAAGAGACTTGCGGCTGTGTGTCATGGACAGATATATCAGAAGCGCATGACCCAGGCATTTAACAAAAGAGTCAAGAGACAGGTGTATCGGATTGGCGACTTGGTGGTAAAACGCATCATTCTACCACAAGGTGATCCCAGAGGCAAATGGACTCCCACATACGAAGGGCCATTTGTAGTTAAGAAGGTATTCTCTGGTGGAGCCATGATACTTGCTACGATGGATGGCGAAGACTTCCCACATCCCGTGAACGCGGACATAGTCAAAAAATACTACGCATAACAGAGACCCGCTAGGTCGACGTACCTAGGCAAAAGTAAGGGCATCCCGGCGAACCAAAAGGGTTCGGGCAAAAATTAGGGATGAATATATAAAGACGTATACCCGGCAAGTCGAAAACCTGAAAGGGCGGCTTGGGCAAGAAGGGGTATCCCGGTGGACTGAAAACCCGAAAAGGCGGTCCAGGCAAAAATTAGGGATTAAAGCGTACGACTATGTCCCGTTTTCTGTCAGCTTCAACCACGTTCCAAGGGACTGAACAAGCCAACCACCTCTATCCGACAGCAAGGGATGAGATGCTTGAAGACATAATGGCAGTAGTGGAATTAAAGTCAATAGGACGTTTCCGGCATAGCTTTCTCTTTGTTTCTTGACAATTTCCTCTTACTAGGATTTCTGTCTCCTTGTACACAGATTGCCTGTTCATAGGCCCTCTTTCAAAATCAATGCAATTTTATTTTTACTTTCCCGTTTTGTTTGCACGAACGTCCATTGATTTAATTTGAATTGATATATGCGTTTGAATATGATCAATGTTTATCAAAAATACATGCATAAAATAACAATGACAATTACTACACGACTTCAGGATCGAAGAGAAGGTCTAACCAGGCTTTCCAATGAATCCGTTGCTAATTCGATTCCCCGGCAACGCCAATTATTCCCCAGAAGAGGTTGGCGTCACCAGACAGACTAGTCATCTCTTCCACTCCCAGCCAGGCTCTGTCGAATATTTCTACCATCAGACAAGGATCAAGTATCCCTAGCTAAGGAAGGGTCATCAATACAAATGTCTCCAACCAGAAGAATGAGATTTATTTTCCCAGTAGAGTCCCCTGGAAGAACGTTTCAGACACATAGTGCATTCATTACATCATTTCACATCACATACCTACATACAATTTTCGTTCCGCATCATATACATTACATCATTTCATAACATGCACATGTATACAATGCTCTCATTTATTCCAGACGCATAATTCACTCATTACATCATTTCACAGCAAACGCATGCATACAACATTTGCATCTCATGCATCATGACACGGCATGAAGCTAACTTTATTTTTCAGGTTAATTATCCTCTTGATACGGTCAAAACAAAGGCCCATTCAGACAGACATCTTTATCAATTACATTCAAGATTCAACTATATCCCTCAGATACTGCCTAGCATATGGTACATTCCGAGGTGTAGTCTAGCGTACGACTACTTTCTTCTTCAGATACATCTTTCAGATATACTCCATGTCAACATTCATTCTGACATCCTCCTAACGATGGCATCTATAAGCCCATCCCAAATATTCATTGCAAATACAACATATACAAATACTATCAGATATAGCCTAGCATACGGTTCATTCTGATTCAGCTCATCATATAACTCCTTCCACTCAGATACGATCTAACGGACGATCCATTCTGATCTTCAACTACTCCCAACACGGTCTAATGTATGACCCAGTTGGACCTTCAACAACTCAGATACGATCTAGCGTACGATCCATTCTGACCTTCTTCAACTCGAATACAGTCTAATGTACGACCAAGTTAGACCCTCATCCCTTGCTCAGGTGCTACCTTCGGACAGGTACATTCCTGAATGGTAGTCTGGTATACGGCTACTCCCCTTGCTCAGGTGCTACCTTCGGACAGGTACATTCCTGAATGGTAGTCTGGTATACGGCTACTCCCCTTGCTCAGGTGCTACCTTCGGACGGGTACATTCCTGAATGGTAGTCTGGTATACGGCTACTCCCCTTGCTCAGGTGCTACCTTCGGACAGGTACATTCCTGAATGGTAGTCTGGTATACGGCTACCCCCTTACTCAGATGCTACCTTCGGACAGGTACATTTCTGAATGGTAGTCTGGTATACGACTACTCCCTCTTCAAGCAGATTCAGCCTAATGGACGGCTCATTCTGCAATTCAGAACCGATCTAGCGTACGATCCGTTCTGATCTTTCATCCCCATCAAAGTCATCCGCCTAACGAACAGCTCACTCTGATACCCAGATATGGTCCAGTGTATGATCCATTCTGATCCCTTATCCCCAGCAGCATATAGCATACTCTGACTCCCCAGCGAAGTCAACAGCATGATGGATGATTCACTATACGGTCTAGCGTATGACCCGGTATGACGTCCATGTCTTCAGACATTGTCTAACGTACGACACAATCTGGAAATCTCCTCATCAAACTACCTGGATGGCATCTTTAAGCCCATCTCCACCAAGACTAATTGGCAAGTGCAAATTTTTGGGGCATTCTAGTGTTCAATAATCTTTCACCTCCAGACCACGAACGGTACACACCATTCTAACTCTCTCGGTTCAAGAATATTGAACAGGGGCAGCTGTCATACCCCAAAATTTGCCCATTTATATTTCAAGACATTTTTCAAGGCATTCCGACTCATTTTCATGACACTGATCTTACGGGAACGAAGGCCCAGCTCGCGAATGACCCAAACTGACCTATTCGCTACACGCTCGCCTAGTGATAACATGAAAGTGGTTTATTTGGAAGCACAAGTAAAAATGGAGGAGAAGAGGTGCAAAAAGGAGAGAAAACGAACCGAATAGCAAAGCCCAGCCCAAAGCGCAAGCCACAAATGCTGTGCTTGTGACGGACGTCACGGAGGGCGTGACGAGCGTCACGCAAAGCAGCCTTGTGACGGACGTCACACATGGTGTGACGAGCGTCACACCACTACCCTACTTCTTGGGCGCAAGTAACGCCTCAGAGACTTGAAGAGACGTTGAGGAGTGTTGGGCCCTATATCCACGCCATGAAATTAGCCACGTTGAAGAGCTCTTGGCATCAAGTAGTTACTTAATGGTACCAATATAAATAGCCACGAAGAAAACCTAGAAAGGGGGGCTTTTTCCACATTTTTCCTTTGCCGTTTTCACTTTTGCATATTTTCTTTTCCAGCAGCTTAGGCATTGTTTTTCCTACGAGTTCTACACTATTTTCCTTGCAATTTCCTATTTCTTTTTCAGCATTTAGTTAGTTCTATTCACACAATAGTTTCTACAAAGGAAACTATTGTGTACCTTTTTACCGGATCCAACCTTACGTTAGGATCTAGTTTATTTTCTTCGCTTTAATTTGTTGTTTATTTGACGAATCCAAGGACAAATCCTGCCGGCTTGTGGCGGAGTGTTCAGGACTACTGTTTAACTTATTCCGAGTAACCCTAAAGGAAACCCGGAAGGAAAAGCCTACGGCAGCAAGGTCACTTCCGCTCAATTCGATCCGATCGGCCAATTCGAGGTTGCAATTCAATTGCCAACAGGTTTGCGTTACTATCACCGCTTTATGTTCCTAATGCACATGTGATATCATAATTGAATTCATAAATACATTTGAGGTTTTGCATGTGGACTTAAGTATGCCTGGATACCTTGAATTGTTGTAATGGAGGCCGCTGTTTCGCTCTGTTTTGATCTTTACCCATCCGACTTATCTTATTATAACCAGGCTTAGTTTACCTGATACTATTACTGCTTTGGTGCAACTCTTGATTGCACCCTGATTTGGTACTCTAATCCGTTTGCTGAATTTTGTAAAGGTTCACCTGTCCCAGGAAAGGATTGCTGTCTAGGTCTTCCACTTTATTTGTGGGATACCCTTGTGGAGATTCGCCCTAAATTACTTGATTAATTTTAATGTGTTAATTTTAATGTATTAATTTTAATGTATTAATTTTAATGTGGAGATTCACCCTAATTACTTAATTAACTTTAAAATATGGACTTTCAATATGTGATCTTGGACCTCTCTTTTGCCTTACGATTACGGTATTACGGTCATGTCCCGCGAATGTGGGGATACCCTTAGCAAAGACCCTTCGATTAAATCATCATGTCCCTTTAAAATAAATCATAGTCCCTCGGATGTTGCCTTCGAATATATGATTTTGTCCCTCGATGACCCTTCGGTGTAGCCTACGGTTAAATGATGATCGTCCCTCCGAATGCTAAGGTATCCTTACAACTGTTGCCTTCAATGACCTATCGATGACCCTACGATGACCCTTTTACATCCAAAGGATAAAACTACTTACTTCTCAATAGTAAGGACAGTTTTACCCTCATAAGGATTGGAAATGCCCATAAAGACCCTAGGAAGGTATGACTCTCAACTGCTGGATCATAATCTAAAACATTTTCCATCCCTCACACTTTGCAAATCCTAGAAAATCACCACTTGGTATACATTCATACTAGAATCATTACCAAGTTATATTTTTTTCTAAATCGTTTTCAAAATCAAACGAGATAAATACTTTGTATACATTCATACGAGAATCATTACAAAGTTGAATTCTCTTTTCAAAACATTTTTAAGCAATTCACCCACACTTTTTCAGACAAAAACATAAGTGATCCAGCAATTAAGAGCCCATGGATAACCATGGATACAAAGGGTGCTAATACCTTCCCTTTGTATAATGTACCTCCCGAACCTAAGAATCTAAATTAAGGTCTTTCCTGTTCTTTTCCACCTTTCCTTATTGGATAAAAGAAAAGTCGGTGGCGACTCTTGCTATCCGCGACATTGCGATAAAAAAAACACAAAAAGTCAGTTCACCGTATGACAGAACTGGCGACTCTGCTGGGGACTTTAAAAAGAGAGGTTACCATAAAAACAAGATCACTTATTTAAAATTGTCTGATTTACTTTTAAGGGATTGCTTGGGTATTTTGGAGTGAAAGATCCTACACCCGGATCTAGTGTACCTTAGGTAAGTAGCAATAGATCATCGCGACTATCCGGCGTATACTGGAATGGTTAAAATGATGGCTACGGTTAATGTGACACTTTGGTTGTCCTGATGTTCCTCATGTTACTTGAGGAAAAATTTGGCTTCCGCGTGGTGTCATCAAAGCATTAACCAGACCTTTAGAACCCTAATTGACTCATCCTGGCCATTAGAAAGTAGTGAGCTAACTGACTTCGGTTCCGACTGGGGCTTGGTTGAGACTCGATACTACACTCCTTGAGATTGGACTTTAGGGAAGCTTCGGTCAACCACTTGGTGTTGCACTGAAGTGGACTTAAAGGAAGGTCAATGATTGGAGATCCTTCTAGAACCCGGTTACTATTCTAGGACAGGTTGAACCAACTAAACTTCAGTGGGGAGGGTACTTACCTATGGAACTCATGCAAGCCTTAAAACCTAGGAATGATGGTTGTGTGACTTGTTTGTGCTTGTTGTTTACTTAACATCATAACATCGTAACATCGTAACATCATAACATCATAACATCATGGCATTGTACTAACCATTTCGAGGACTTAGGGATTTAACTTTGCTCTGTTTTGTAAAAAAAAAAAAAAAAAAAAAAAAAAAAAAAAAGTTTCCTTTTTTGTTGGCTTACGTAAAGTTAAATTCCAAAAGTCCTTGAAAACATTTCATACATTGCATAGCATAACATAACATTGCATGACAGGTGTTCCAAAGGACCATATTCTCACGGTCTGCCTCTTAAACAGAAAAATGGATCTCGAACAAACTGTCAAAGATCTCCAGACTCAAAATGCTCAGTTCAAGGAGATGATGCTAAGCCTATCCAAGGGGCAGGAGGAACTGAAGGCTCTTTTGGTCAAAAAGAAGAAAGACAAGAAGGCTGTGAGTTTCATTAACCCAGGAAGAAGGCGTAAAGGACAGGCTACGGGAATCAAATTTGGAATCCCGAACGGTCCAGAGGATGAGGCGGAGAATGATTCAGAGGAAGAGGATGCTGATTTCTCCAACCCTGAGGATGATGATGAGAAGTATGAAAATGAACAGTACTCTCCGAGAGATGATAAGTACAAGTTGTTGGAAGAACGTATGCTAGCTATGGAGGGTCAGAAGGCGCCTGGTCTGGATTTCGAAAGTTTGGGTCTGGTCTCCGATGTGACCATTCCTCGCAAATTCAAAATCCCCACTTTCACTAAGTACGATGGTGCATCCTGCCCTCAGATGCATTTAAGGGCTTATGTGAGAAAGATTCAGCCGCATACCACTGATAAGAAACTGTGGATCCACTTCTTCCAAGAAAGTCTGTCTGGCACTCAGTTGGAATGGTATTATCAGCTCGAGAGCTCTGACATCCGCACCTGGACTGATTTAGCAACAGCTTTCTATAAGCAGTACCAGTATAATTCTGAGCTAGCGCCTACTCGGTTACAGTTGCAGAATATGGCTATGGGATCTAAAGAAAGCTTCAAAGAATATGCTCAGAAATGGAGAGATTTGGCCGGCCGGGTCAAACCCCCTATGACTGACCGAGAATTAGTAGACCTGTTCATGGGTACCCTGACTGGCCCATTCTACAGCCACCTACCGGGGAGTTCTTCATCCGGTTTCACTGAACTTATATTGACAGGTGAACGGGTGGAGAGCGGCATTCAAAGTGGAAAGTTACAGGCAGCTACTTCTACAAGCAGTAAAAAGTCCTATCACGGGAAGAATGAGTCAAATGCTGTGTACGGTCAAAAGAATCATAATAAGAAAAATGGTGACCACGCCGTTGGAGCAGTGACGATCGCAGCCCCACCAGCTCAAAACTTCCAGCAAAGACAAGACAGACCAAGAAGGCAGTTTACCAAGCTTAATATGACTTTAGCACAAGCACTGCAAAGTATGCTAAAGGCGAACTTAATCACTCTCAGAGGTCCTCCTGCAAATGTCAACACTGCTTCGCCTCGTTATAATCCCAATGCCAGGTGTGCATATCACTCCGATAGCCCCGGGCACGATACAAACGATTGCTGGCTGTTAAAGAATAAAATTCAGGATATGGTCGACGCTGGGGAAATTGAGTTCGAGCCTCCGGAGACTCCTAATGTCATCACTGCTCCTATGCCTAATCATGACAAGGCTGTTAATGCTCTCGATGACAATCCTCTCATCACTACCGTAGCGGACTTAACATCTCCTCTCCCGGTCATAAAGAGGAATTTATTGCAAGCTGGTTTATTTCCAGGTTGTACTGAAGATTGCAATCTCTGCATACTCCGGCCCGAAAACTGTTTGAAATTGAAGAATGGTATTCAACAGCTGATGGACGATCGTACAATTCTCTTTGAAAGGGTCTCTAAGGCGGAAAACCCTATTGAAGAAGTATCTGTGATTGCAAGGTCCAAAGGTCCAGTGAAGATTACTGCTCCCAGAGTACCTGTGAAGATTACTGCTAAGCCCAGGGTTGCTCCCCTAATCATTACTGCACCTGGCCCGATCCCGTATTCTTCAAGCAAAGCAGTTCCGTGGAATTATGGAGGTGATGTTTATGTCCATGGCGTAAAGCAAGTTGGTAATTCTGCTAATCCTAATGACATTGTTGGGACTAGTAAAGTTACCCGGAGCGGAAGGATCTTCTCCCCAGAAATCTCACCTCCGATTCCTGAAACTCGAGGAAAGGAACCAGTCAATCCTTCCCAGTCAGAGATACCGATCGAAGCTACTACTGAAGACGTTGCCAAACAAGAAATGGAAGAAGTGCTGAAAATCATTCGCAAGAGTGATTTTGATGTGGTAGAACAGTTGGGGCATACTCCGTCTAAAATTTCAATGTTATCCTTATTGTTATCTTCTGAGTCTCATGCCAATGCATTGATAAAATTCCTGAAGACCGCTCATGTACCTCATGAGACATCCGTCGATCAGTTTGAAAACTATGTAGCCAACCTGACTGTTGACAATGGCCTAGGCTTTTCCAATGCTGACCTGACACCCGCGGGAAAGAACCACAATAAAGCCCTGCATATCTCCATTGAGTGTAGGGGAATCACTTTGTCTCATGTGTTGATCGATAATGGCTCTTCCTTGAATGTGCTGCCGACAGCTGTGCTGGATAAGCTGGATTGTAAAAGCATTGAACTGAAACCTAGTGACATTGTGGTACGTGCTTACGATGGTGCGAAGAGTGTTGTCCATGGCGAAGTAGTCCTTCCTATCAAGATAGGACCTCAAGTCTTCAATACTACCTTCCATGTAATGAACATTCGTCCTGCCTATTCCTGCTTACTGGGACGCCCTTGGATTCATGGGGCAGGCGCTGTAGCCTCGTCTCTCCATCAAAAGTTGAGGTATCCCACAAAGGGCAAAATTGTCACCGTGTGTGGAGAAGAAGAGTACATTGTCAGTAGTGTGCATACCTTCAGATACGTCGAGATGGATGGTGAATTCATTGAGACTCCTTGTCAGTCATTTGAAGTAGTTCCTCCGACCGATCCTGTCCTTAAGCCAACTTCCTGTGTGCCCAAGGTTATTCGTGTTCCTCCTGCTATGATTTCTCTGAAGGACGCTCAAGCCGTGGTTGAAGATGGTGGTCGTACTGGCTGGGGTCAATTGATCGACGTACCATACAAGTCTGACAAATTTGGCCTAGGGTTCAGCTCTGACAAGAGTCAAATTAATGCTGTAGAAGATGCTGACAGTGATTGCGACCTGGATAGCTGGATCTACCCAACAATTAGCGACGGACTCAATAATTGGAAGGCTGAAGACACTATCCCGATCTCCTTTAGTCAGGAGTAATTGTTATTTTTAGTCTTTAATTTTTCAACTGAACTTCTTAAAGCATTGTGTCTACGCCCGGGGCACAATAGCTAATTTGTTAAGGGTTTTGTCATTTCATAAGCATATTCATATTCAATAAATCAATGGACTTTTTCGCATTCAAATATTGCGCTCTTTATTTTTCCTGTCGTCTTTCAAACAAGCTATGCTTTCTTACACACACTCACGTAACAAATTGCAGATCCGTATCCACTCTGGATCCTATTGATAATAATTCCGCTACTGTTCATTATGACTTTGAAAATCCAATCTACCAAGCCGAAGATGGAAGTGAGGAAGATTGTGAAGTCCCTGGAGAACTTGCCAGACTGCTACTGCAAGAGGAAAAGACTATACAACCGCATGAAGAGTCACTCGAAATCGTAAATCTAGGTACTGAAGTGGACAGAAAAGAAGTCAAAATAGGAGCAGGTTTGGAAAATAGTGTCAAGGAAAGATTGGTTCAGATGTTACGCGACTATGTAGAGATTTTCGCTTGGTCTTATGAAGACATGCCGGGATTAGATACTGACATAGTAGTGCATCGACTGCCAACGAGGGAAGACTGCCGTCCTGTCAAGCAAAAGGTTCGCCGCATGCGTCCTGAAATGTCTGAGAAAATCAAAGCCGAGGTTATGAAACAATTTAACGCCGGTTTCCTAGCCGTTACTTCTTATCCTCAATGGGTTGCCAATGTGGTGCCAGTGCCAAAGAAGGATGGTAAGGTGCGAATGTGCGTAGATTACAGAGATTTGAATAAAGCGAGTCCCAAAGATGACTTTCCACTCCCGCACATCGATGTCCTGGTAGATAACACCGCTCAACACAAAGTATTCTCATTCATGGATGGATTCTCGGGTTATAATCAGATTAAGATGGCACCTGAAGACATGGAGAAAACTACGTTTGTGACACAATAGGGCACTTTCTGTTACAAAGTAATGCCATTCGGCTTAAAGAACGCCGGGGCAACGTACCAGCGTGCTATGGTGGTTTTGTTCCATGATATGATCCATCATGAAATAGAAGTATATGTGGATGACATGATAGCTAGATCTCATACTGAAGAAGAACATCTCGATCATTTATGCAAACTGTTCGAGAGGTTGAAGAAATACAAGCTAAGATTGAATCCGAGCAAATGCACTTTTGGAGTAAGATCTGGTAAACTCCTGGGCTTTGTTGTCAGTGGTAAAGGAATTGAGGTTGACCCAGCTAAAGTGAGGGCTATTCAAGAAATGCCGGTTCCCCGTACGGAGAAAGAGATTAGAGGCTTCTTGGGACGCTTGAACTACATTGCTCGATTTATCTCCCACTTGACCGCTACCTGCAAACCCATCTTCAAATTACTGAGGAAAAATCAAGAAATGATATGGAATGACGAATGCCAAGAAGCTTTTGACAAAATCAAGAAGTACCTCCAGGAACCTCCGATTCTGATACCACCAGTTGAAGGAAGACCTCTAATCATGTATTTGACCGTATTAGAAAATTCAATGGGGTGCGTATTGGGGCAACATGACGAGTCTGGTCGAAAAGAGCATGCCATATACTACCTGAGCAAAAAGTTTACCGACTGTGAAACAAGATACTCACTGCTCGAGAGAACTTGCTGTGCTTTGGCCTGGGCTGCTCGCCGACTAAGACAGTATATGTTGAATCATACCACTTTATTGATTTCTAAGATGGATCCTATCAAATACATATTTGAGAAGCCTGCCCTCTCCGGAAGAATAGCGAGATGGCAGATGATCTTAACAGAGTACGATATCCAGTATACTACCCAGAAAGCAATCAAAGGAAGTGTGCTCGCTGATCATTTGGCTCATCAAGCGGTGGATGATTATCAATCTATGAATTTCGAGTTCCCAGATGAGGATGTCATGCTTGTTACTGATGATGAAAAACCTAAACCGTATGAAGGACCCGAACTGGGATCCCGATGGACTATGGTTTTCGATGGATCTTCTAATGCATTGGGCCATGGTGTTGGGGTTGTACTCATTTCTCCCGAGGGTTACCATACG
This sequence comes from Lathyrus oleraceus, assembly GCF_024323335.1. Classification (NCBI taxonomy): domain Eukaryota; kingdom Viridiplantae; phylum Streptophyta; class Magnoliopsida; order Fabales; family Fabaceae; genus Lathyrus; species Lathyrus oleraceus. The sequence continues at coordinate 1,771,535 of NC_066580.1, forward strand.
CCTCTCACAGCTAGACTATGTTTTCATTGTACCAATAATATGGCTGAGTATGAAGCATGTATTTTTGGACTCAAAGCTGCTATAGATTGGCGAATCAAGTTTTTGAGTGTGTACGGAGACTCAGCATTAGTAATCAGTCAGATCAAAGGAGAATGGGACACTAAGCACCCGAATCTCATCCCTTACCGAGAACGGGTGATGACGTTGATCCCATACTTTGAAGAGATTACATTCGAACATATCCCACGAGAAGAGAATCAGTTGGCAGACGCATTAGCTACCATGTCATCTATGTTCAGAGTCAGATGGGGCAGCGAAGCTCCCATGATTACCCTTGGACGGTTAGATGAACCGGCATACTGTTATGAACTTAACACTGAGAGGGTACAGGAGAAACCTTGGTTCCACGACGTAAAAAGATACTTAGAAGATCAGGAATACCCTGAAGGGGCATCCATCAATGACAAAAAATTCCTGAGGAAATTCTCCGCTAAATTCTTTCTGAGTAATGGAGTATTATACAAACGTAATCATGATTCAACTTTGCTTCGCTGTGTGGATAAAAAGGAAGCCGAAAGGATTATGGAAGACATGCATGACGGTATTTTTGGGACTCATTCTAATGGACATACAATGGCCAAGAAGATTCTGAGATCAGGGTATTATTGGTCTACCATGGAAGCTGATTGCCACCATCACTCCAGAACCTGTCATAAGTGCCAGATCTATGCGGATAAAGTACATGCACCTCCTGCTCCATTGAACGTGTTGACAGCACCTTGGCCTTTTGCAATGTGGGGCATTGATATGATTGGAGAGATTAAACCTACGGCTTCTAATGGACATCGCTTCATTCTCGTCGCTATTGATTACTTCACAAAGTGGGTAGAGGCAGCCTCATTTGCTTCTGTCACCAAGAATGTGGTGGCACGGTTCATCAAGAATAGCCTTATTTGTCGATATGGCATCCCTGAAAGAATTATCACTGACAATGGTACTAATTTGAACAACAAGATGATTACTGAACTCTGCACGCAGTTCTACGTAAAGCACCATAACTCTTCTCCGTACCGACCAAAGATGAATGGCGCTGTAGAAGCTGCTAATAAGAATATCAAGAAGATCATACAAAAGATGACGGTGACATACAAAGACTGGCATGAGATGTTACCCTTTGCTCTTCATGGTTATCGCACTTCAGTACGCACTTCGACAGGAGCAACTCCTTTCTCTTTAGTCTACGGAATGGAAGCCGTTTTACCAGTGGAAGTTCAGATTCCCTCTCTACGAATCATGAAGGAGGCGGGCTTAGATGAAGATGAATGGATTCAGACTCGACTCGACCAGATAAACTTGATCGATGAGAAGAGACTTGCGGCTGTGTGTCATGGACAGATATATCAGAAGCGCATGACCCAGGCATTTAACAAAAGAGTCAAGAGACAGGTGTATCGGATTGGCGACTTGGTGGTAAAACGCATCATTCTACCACAAGGTGATCCCAGAGGCAAATGGACTCCCACATACGAAGGGCCATTTGTAGTTAAGAAGGTATTCTCTGGTGGAGCCATGATACTTGCTACGATGGATGGCGAAGACTTCCCACATCCCGTGAACGCGGACATAGTCAAAAAATACTACGCATAACAGAGACCCGCTAGGTCGACGTACCTAGGCAAAAGTAAGGGCATCCCGGCGAACCAAAAGGGTTCGGGCAAAAATTAGGGATGAATATATAAAGACGTATACCCGGCAAGTCGAAAACCTGAAAGGGCGGCTTGGGCAAGAAGGGGTATCCCGGTGGACTGAAAACCCGAAAAGGCGGTCCAGGCAAAAATTAGGGATTAAAGCGTACGACTATGTCCCGTTTTCTGTCAGCTTCAACCACGTTCCAAGGGACTGAACAAGCCAACCACCTCTATCCGACAGCAAGGGATGAGATGCTTGAAGACATAATGGCAGTAGTGGAATTAAAGTCAATAGGACGTTTCCGGCATAGCTTTCTCTTTGTTTCTTGACAATTTCCTCTTACTAGGATTTCTGTCTCCTTGTACACAGATTGCCTGTTCATAGGCCCTCTTTCAAAATCAATGCAATTTTATTTTTACTTTCCCGTTTTGTTTGCACGAACGTCCATTGATTTAATTTGAATTGATATATGCGTTTGAATATGATCAATGTTTATCAAAAATACATGCATAAAATAACAATGACAATTACTACACGACTTCAGGATCGAAGAGAAGGTCTAACCAGGCTTTCCAATGAATCCGTTGCTAATTCGATTCCCCGGCAACGCCAATTATTCCCCAGAAGAGGTTGGCGTCACCAGACAGACTAGTCATCTCTTCCACTCCCAGCCAGGCTCTGTCGAATATTTCTACCATCAGACAAGGATCAAGTATCCCTAGCTAAGGAAGGGTCATCAATACAAATGTCTCCAACCAGAAGAATGAGATTTATTTTCCCAGTAGAGTCCCCTGGAAGAACGTTTCAGACACATAGTGCATTCATTACATCATTTCACATCACATACCTACATACAATTTTCGTTCCGCATCATATACATTACATCATTTCATAACATGCACATGTATACAATGCTCTCATTTATTCCAGACGCATAATTCACTCATTACATCATTTCACAGCAAACGCATGCATACAACATTTGCATCTCATGCATCATGACACGGCATGAAGCTAACTTTATTTTTCAGGTTAATTATCCTCTTGATACGGTCAAAACAAAGGCCCATTCAGACAGACATCTTTATCAATTACATTCAAGATTCAACTATATCCCTCAGATACTGCCTAGCATATGGTACATTCCGAGGTGTAGTCTAGCGTACGACTACTTTCTTCTTCAGATACATCTTTCAGATATACTCCATGTCAACATTCATTCTGACATCCTCCTAACGATGGCATCTATAAGCCCATCCCAAATATTCATTGCAAATACAACATATACAAATACTATCAGATATAGCCTAGCATACGGTTCATTCTGATTCAGCTCATCATATAACTCCTTCCACTCAGATACGATCTAACGGACGATCCATTCTGATCTTCAACTACTCCCAACACGGTCTAATGTATGACCCAGTTGGACCTTCAACAACTCAGATACGATCTAGCGTACGATCCATTCTGACCTTCTTCAACTCGAATACAGTCTAATGTACGACCAAGTTAGACCCTCATCCCTTGCTCAGGTGCTACCTTCGGACAGGTACATTCCTGAATGGTAGTCTGGTATACGGCTACTCCCCTTGCTCAGGTGCTACCTTCGGACAGGTACATTCCTGAATGGTAGTCTGGTATACGGCTACTCCCCTTGCTCAGGTGCTACCTTCGGACGGGTACATTCCTGAATGGTAGTCTGGTATACGGCTACTCCCCTTGCTCAGGTGCTACCTTCGGACAGGTACATTCCTGAATGGTAGTCTGGTATACGGCTACCCCCTTACTCAGATGCTACCTTCGGACAGGTACATTTCTGAATGGTAGTCTGGTATACGACTACTCCCTCTTCAAGCAGATTCAGCCTAATGGACGGCTCATTCTGCAATTCAGAACCGATCTAGCGTACGATCCGTTCTGATCTTTCATCCCCATCAAAGTCATCCGCCTAACGAACAGCTCACTCTGATACCCAGATATGGTCCAGTGTATGATCCATTCTGATCCCTTATCCCCAGCAGCATATAGCATACTCTGACTCCCCAGCGAAGTCAACAGCATGATGGATGATTCACTATACGGTCTAGCGTATGACCCGGTATGACGTCCATGTCTTCAGACATTGTCTAACGTACGACACAATCTGGAAATCTCCTCATCAAACTACCTGGATGGCATCTTTAAGCCCATCTCCACCAAGACTAATTGGCAAGTGCAAATTTTTGGGGCATTCTAGTGTTCAATAATCTTTCACCTCCAGACCACGAACGGTACACACCATTCTAACTCTCTCGGTTCAAGAATATTGAACAGGGGCAGCTGTCATACCCCAAAATTTGCCCATTTATATTTCAAGACATTTTTCAAGGCATTCCGACTCATTTTCATGACACTGATCTTACGGGAACGAAGGCCCAGCTCGCGAATGACCCAAACTGACCTATTCGCTACACGCTCGCCTAGTGATAACATGAAAGTGGTTTATTTGGAAGCACAAGTAAAAATGGAGGAGAAGAGGTGCAAAAAGGAGAGAAAACGAACCGAATAGCAAAGCCCAGCCCAAAGCGCAAGCCACAAATGCTGTGCTTGTGACGGACGTCACGGAGGGCGTGACGAGCGTCACGCAAAGCAGCCTTGTGACGGACGTCACACATGGTGTGACGAGCGTCACACCACTACCCTACTTCTTGGGCGCAAGTAACGCCTCAGAGACTTGAAGAGACGTTGAGGAGTGTTGGGCCCTATATCCACGCCATGAAATTAGCCACGTTGAAGAGCTCTTGGCATCAAGTAGTTACTTAATGGTACCAATATAAATAGCCACGAAGAAAACCTAGAAAGGGGGGCTTTTTCCACATTTTTCCTTTGCCGTTTTCACTTTTGCATATTTTCTTTTCCAGCAGCTTAGGCATTGTTTTTCCTACGAGTTCTACACTATTTTCCTTGCAATTTCCTATTTCTTTTTCAGCATTTAGTTAGTTCTATTCACACAATAGTTTCTACAAAGGAAACTATTGTGTACCTTTTTACCGGATCCAACCTTACGTTAGGATCTAGTTTATTTTCTTCGCTTTAATTTGTTGTTTATTTGACGAATCCAAGGACAAATCCTGCCGGCTTGTGGCGGAGTGTTCAGGACTACTGTTTAACTTATTCCGAGTAACCCTAAAGGAAACCCGGAAGGAAAAGCCTACGGCAGCAAGGTCACTTCCGCTCAATTCGATCCGATCGGCCAATTCGAGGTTGCAATTCAATTGCCAACAGGTTTGCGTTACTATCACCGCTTTATGTTCCTAATGCACATGTGATATCATAATTGAATTCATAAATACATTTGAGGTTTTGCATGTGGACTTAAGTATGCCTGGATACCTTGAATTGTTGTAATGGAGACCGCTGTTTCGCTCTGTTTTGATCTTTACCCATCCGACTTATCTTATTATAACCAGGCTTAGTTTACCTGATACTATTACTGCTTTGGTGCAACTCTTGATTGCACCCTGATTTGGTACTCTAATCCGTTTGCTGAATTTTGTAAAGGTTCACCTGTCCCAGGAAAGGATTGCTGTCTAGGTCTTCCACTTTATTTGTGGGATACCCTTGTGGAGATTCGCCCTAAATTACTTGATTAATTTTAATGTGTTAATTTTAATGTATTAATTTTAATGTATTAATTTTAATGTGGAGATTCACCCTAATTACTTAATTAACTTTAAAATATGGACTTTCAATATGTGATCTTGGACCTCTCTTTTGCCTTACGATTACGGTATTACGGTCATGTCCCGCGAATGTGGGGATACCCTTAGCAAAGACCCTTCGATTAAATCATCATGTCCCTTTAAAATAAATCATAGTCCCTCGGATGTTGCCTTCGAATATATGATTTTGTCCCTCGATGACCCTTCGGTGTAGCCTACGGTTAAATGATGATCGTCCCTCCGAATGCTAAGGTATCCTTACAACTGTTGCCTTCAATGACCTATCGATGGCCCTACGATGACCCTTTTACATCCAAAGGATAAAACTACTTACTTCTCAATAGTAAGGACAGTTTTACCCTCATAAGGATTGGAAATGCCCATAAAGACCCTAGGAAGGTATGACTCTCAACTGCTGGATCATAATCTAAAACATTTTCCATCCCTCACACTTTGCAAATCCTAGAAAATCACCACTTGGTATACATTCATACTAGAATCATTACCAAGTTATATTTTTTTCTAAATCGTTTTCAAAATCAAACGAGATAAATACTTTGTATACATTCATACGAGAATCATTACAAAGTTGAATTCTCTTTTCAAAACATTTTTAAGCAATTCACCCACACTTTTTCAGACAAAAACATAAGTGATCCAGCAATTAAGAGCCCATGGATAACCATGGATACAAAGGGTGCTAATACCTTCCCTTTGTATAATGTACCTCCCGAACCTAAGAATCTAAATTAAGGTCTTTCCTGTTCTTTTCCACCTTTCCTTATTGGATAAAAGAAAAGTCGGTGGCGACTCTTGCTATCCGCGACATTGCGATAAAAAAAACACAAAAAGTCAGTTCACCGTATGACAACAACAATCTAAGAATGTTAAGTCTTGATGTGTGAAGCATTGTTGTATTCCCCAAGTAGATTGTTGGTGATTTTACCTCCTCACCAGTTCGCTGTTCATCCCTAGCATGGTTGACGAGTTGCTTCCCAAGAAATTTATCATCCCTGGTGGAGCTGATGTGTTGTTCCATTTGCAGTTCATCCTTCCCTAGATGAGGCTCTAATGTTTTTGCATCCTTAGTTTGTATATTGGTGAATGAACCTTAGATCTCTGTGGAACCTTTAATTGGTTTTCAAATCCCCATCACGTCTTTATTTGGTTGTTGCCTAGCAGTGGCAGTTTCTCCCCTGCATGAGTCTGTAGAGCCGACTGATATATTTGGTACCTTGGAATTGGTTTGTTTTTGAATCTCCAAGAAGAGTCTGATGATTGTTTTTTTCTTTTGAGGAATTGGTTGCTAACTTGCATCCTCGTATGACCTTTGATTGGTGCTGGTAGATTTTTGAATTCCCGATATATTGTTTGGTTCCTCACTCAGGGTTTTACCTCTTGTTGTGACGTGAATCCCCGGCGGAGCTCCATCTTCTGAAAGAAGATCTCCTCATTCCATGCAGATTCTGAGCAGTATTTGATGTAGTTTTCCCCTATAGGGTTGTCCCCCATTTGATATGGTGTTGACCTAAAATTTTCCACACAGTGTTGACTTGTTGCTTTAAAGTGGTAATATATATATATATATATATATATATATATATATATATATATATATATATATATATATATATATATATATATCCCTCAATGTGAGATGTGAATCCTCAACATATCTCTGTTTATCCTTAGCATTTTGGTTGATATTCGCAACAGTGTTTGCGTCCCCGCGAAGTTGCCAAGCTATATTTTCCTCCTCTCCCAGAGAGTTTGAGTTCTAAACAATATCTTTGTCAATCTTGGCTTATCCCCTAGCAGGTTCTCTAGTTGGTGTTCCCATCTTGTTGAGATTAGCCGAGTATCTAGTTGTGATGATCAGATCTTCATGTTTGTATCCTTTAGGATCATTTTTCATCATAATCATATACATACTCATGCAAAAACGTGCATAAACATAGCATCAATTATTCATTGTGCATTTTTACACATTGACCTTTTTTCTGATCCCCGACTTCAGTGATATCATTTCCCCACGCAAATTTGGTGCATTTGTCCTCTTTCAATATAGCGTGTCAACCCCTTAAGCAGAAAGAGTTTATCCTTTCCTCTTCCCCACTGAGTTATTTCCTCATGCATGCTTGTTATTTCTGTTTCCTCCCTAGTTCATTATCTGGAATGGAGCCACTCCCCTTGAGTTATATCCTCATCGATTTGAGTCTTGTTTGACCGTTTCTTTCTAGTTCTTACATAGATAGATCTTTTGGTTCCCCAAGAGTTTATTACCCAGTAACCGGTAATATCCTTCTTGATGTTGAGTACTTTACCTTTGATTTACCCAGTAACCGGTAAAAGGAAATTTATTTCTTTGATTTCTCCAGCGAACTTATTTTTTTTGTTTCCCCAGCAAGTCTATCCTTGATATGTTCATCTTAACAGGTGACAGATATTCTTCCTGTTTAGTCTTCTACCCAGTAAAAAGGTAGTTGTAAATACTATTCGCGGTCTTCTACCAGTAAAAAGGTAGTTGTAAATCCTACTTGTTTGGTTTTCTACCCAATAAAAAGGTAGTTATAAATCCTTTACTCTCCCTTTGAGTTTATCCTTGATATGTCTACTTTAACCAGTGACAGATACTCTCTCTTTGGTCTTCTACCCAGTAAAAAGGTAGTTGTAAATCCTATTTTTCCCGGTAGTTGATCCTTGATATGTTCACCTTAACCGGTGATTGATATTTTTCCCTTTGAGTTTATCCTTGATATGTTCGCTTTAACCAGTGGCATATACTCTTTCTTTGGTCTTCTTCCTAGTAAATAGGTAGTTGTAAATCTTATTTATTTCTTTTTCCCAGTAGGTTATTCTTACCCAGTAACCGGTAATGAATATTCCTCATTTTCCCAGCGAGTCATCCTTGATATCTTTACCGTAACCGGTAACGGATGTCCCTCTATACGAGTATATTATCTTCTTACCCAGTAATCTATGGTAGATAATATATCTCATTTTACTCCTGCGTTGAAGTTTTTCTTCCCCAGTTGAGTTTGGGTTCATATTTCTTTATGAAATCGAATTTCCTTTTATTTGTTTGAGCATTTCAGCTTCGTTCTGATCTACTTTCTTCCCCTGCGAATATCTTTTGATGTATTGGTATTATCCCGATACATGCAGATTTCTTTCCCATGCAGTCGAGTCTTTCCATTGATTTATTTTCATGGAAATCCCATTGCATCTCCAACTATTTTTAAGTTGTAGTCTGGCCTACGCATAACTTTTATCCCCAGAATCTCTGTCTCCTCAGTGAGTGTTCCTCATGGAATATATTATGCTCATACGGGCTTTCAGTCTCTCTGGATTCTTTTCCTTTGTGGTAATATATCCCCCATAAAGATTACTTTTAAATTCATATCATATGCATCATGAGGTCTCTTAGGGACCAATTTTTTTTCTTGATGTTGTTATTTAAGTCCATTCTACCGAGTTGATATGAAGATTTTAACCTTCACATCCTCAGCTAGAATATCCTTAAATGGGGGCAACTGTAAGACCCAAATTTGGACCCTAAGGTCCCTCATGCCATCTCATCATTTGAATTTGCATTGGGAGAGATCACCAAGCATATTTGATTGTATCATACTTTATTTTCTTTATTCACTAACCAAAAATACAAAAATATTTCTAGCATAGTTTTATTTATTTTATAGGTAATGTATGCATCCACCTGTGCCTCATCAAGTTCACAACTAGGGTTTGAGACCCTCAGTGCAAGGGATCAAGTTATCAAAGGTTCACAATGATTATAATCATCATATATGTAGGTCATTTTTTATGGTGAAAGATTATAGGTCATTTTATTTGTGCCCTAAATGGAAGGTTAACTTCTAAAGACCATAACTTGCTTAATTTTTATTATATGAAGACAATCCAAGTTTCATGATCAATTTCAAGATCTAATCGCCAAATTTTTATCTTTGAGAAAGGTCAAATTCCACTTACAAAGGCATGTGCCAAGAGGAAACATTATAGGTCATTTTGGGTCATCATCATTGAACAAGCAATTTTCTTCAACTTCTAAAATCCATAACTCCTTCATGCAAAATCCGGATGGTGTCAAATTTGTAGCCAAATTTAATAGGGTTGAAAGTGCTACAACTTTGAAGAAGGAACTAAAGTCATTTGAAACTCATAGAAAAAGTTATTCAAGGTGGAAAAAGTGGTCATTTGACTTTTAACTTAGAAAAATTTCAACTATGTTTGATTCTTTCAACTTCCACACCAAAATTCGTCATGATCCAAGCTTCAAATGGAAAAAGTTTCAACAGCAAAGGTGTTCCTCTTCATGCTAGCTTTTCAAAGAGTCAAAGATCATGGCATTTGGATTAGTTTTGTGGGACTTGCGCATGGGTGAATTTCATGACCCTATTTGGAAACTTTTGTGCTCATTTATCAACCAACTTTGCATGGCTTCATGAAGTGAGTTCAGCATCAAGTGTGCACGAATTTGGACCTTTTGCAATCATCATTTGGGCCTTAATGCATACCCATGAAACCATGCATACCCAGTTACTATTTTTGACCATTTTTTTGAAAGTGTGTGGAAATGAATTCACAAGGCTATAAATACATGTCTACTGCCTCAGAATTGAGGACCCTTGGCCCAAGCTTTGACCTGCAAATTCTCCCAACCTCCATTGATAAAATACCTTGAAGGTTTCCTTTGGAAATCGAGTTTTGATTCCCATTCTGTTTTGGAATTGAAACTCCAAGGATTCAAAGCCTTTTTCATCCAAATCATCTCCTGCAAGCTAGTAGAAGCAAGGACGAGTGAATTGGAACCGAGATCAAACTTCATCACTGCAAACAGAAGGTGAATTTTCTTGAACTTTCCTTCTTAGATTCTCCATCAATTCTCCATCATTCTCTTAATTTCTGGTTGCTTGAATACCTACCAATGTAGGCAACAAGATTGAGTTGCTTTGAGGTTAAACCGAAGCAACTCAGTTCATCCACCTCATTTTTCAATTCCACATATCTCTTAGTATAGTGAGAATTGGAAGAAATGGAGGTCAGATTCGTGCTCCCCTTGGTTTTCTCTTTAAAACCATATGTGGATCTTCCATTTTGGTGAAGTTTTTAGTTGGACCAGTCCGGTGGAGGACACATAAGAAGATGACCGGAGCTAGGGCTCTGGTGATGTGCTGGAGAGATCCATGCCATCTGATCTGGTCCATGGCTTCTAATCTCGTCCCTTCATTCTAATTACCAAGTATGCAACGCATTTACTATGGAACACCATGGGCATCATGCGCATGAACATCAGAGCTGCCACCTCAATTAATGAGGAAGATCTGATGACCCTCGTTTTTTCTATTTTATTTTATTTTCTGATTATTATTTAAAATAGCTCATTTTTGTTAAATTCATAATAATTCCAATTTTGATCCAAAAGATATGGGACTTTCACACAAAAAAAAATTCCTCTTCTATATTTTGAATTAAAAACATTTTTTGGATTAGATTTGACATTTTTTGTGAATTTAATAGTTTTTTACTTGTTTTTAAATATTTTTAAATACTTTTAACTTTCTAAAAATTCCCAATTTTTTTGTCTAAGGTCCTTTGACCTTTTTTGACCTAGGATAAATCCCTTGGCCATTTATTTGGTGATTTGAAGGAATTTTAGGTTTTGCCCCTTTTAAAATATATTTTATTTCATTTTTAAATTGATTTTTAATTATTTAAATGTTTAAAAATCTTGTTGAGTCGTTTGGTTGACCTTGTGTTATTTCATATTCTCTTTGGCCTTGATCATGGTTGATTTGAACTTCCATTTGATCAATACTATTGGATTTAGGGGGTTGATGAAGTGTGAACTTCATCCCTCAAAATGAATGGATAGTATTAATCAGATGAAATTTCTCCCATGATCAATTTGGGTTCCCATCTCCATTTCACTTCATCTTCATCCCTCTTCTTCCCCAATCCTTCATTGACCAATGACTTCTCAGATAATCAAAGGCTAGTTGATTAACCAATGACCTTATGTCAGATGAATCAACATGAGCTTGATTGAGATAGGTTCATCCCTTTTTTATGTGTGTGGTATTCTTTAGGAGCTTGGTTCTTTGTAGCATGTCTCTAACATGCATTAACACCAATATTTTCATGTCTGGCCTCAGATAGTTATGAATTCTACATAAGTTCAATTACGATTGCTTAACATAGAGCTAAATTTGTCCCAAAGGCATAACATTCTTGTAAGTGAGATTGTAAGTCTCCCATTCATCATGGTATTGTGTGAAGACTTAACCTTTTTTCCGTTTGTGAAATCTAGTGGCATACTTGTTGATTTATCCAAGTTGGAGTCCTTCTCATAGATGATGTCTTGGTTCATGTCTTTATGATTGTGAGTTGATGGTTAAGTGTTCTCCAAAGACTGGCTTAAACAACTGAATCATTCACTAACATTTTACTAACATTTCTTTTTATTACTTTATCTTTAATGTCATTTACATAATGAAATTTAAATTTTAGTACATTTATCATTCATTGCCATTTACATTTCATGCAAGATGTTTATGTTTCAGTCAGTTTTACTTTGTTCACTTGAGCCATATCTTTGTGCTTGGATATATTGTATGCTTACATTCTTGTTCTCTTTGTGGTCTTAGGACCTTAAAATACCTAATAAAAACAAAAACCCTAAAAAGTATGTTGATGGAATGATGAACCTCTACCTTTGACTTGATCTGAGCTCTTGGACTTAGAATAGGTAACTTCCCCATGCTTTGAGGACTTGGTCAATCCCATTCATCTGATACCAAGCCTTGAGACCCCCATTAGTTTATTTCTTACTTTGTCTTTATGCTTAAGCTGTTATTTTGATCTTGTTGTTTTTATCTGATGATTGTTTCTGAGTTTTTCACAAGGAATATTTCATTTGATACTTTTTGAAGACAGTGAAGACTGCTTGCTTTTGGAGTGCTTTCTTGGATGTTGGCCATCTTTATTTAATGTATTTGATCTTCATATTGATTGCTTGGATGGTTATTCTTATTACTTGCTTAAAAGTCCAAAGAAAACGGGTTTCTATCCGACATTATTGTCTTGTGGATTGCATCCCATTGGTCAAATCTTTTCAACTCTAAACTTTTAATTTTTGTTTAGGATGGTCCCTTCATCTCCTCTCACTTCTTTAATTTCAAAATCTCTCCCTCATTTTAAAACCTTTTTTGCTTGTGTTTTCAACTTAGACTTGTTTTAATGGTTAGAAACCTTGGCCTTAGGACATTGAATTTTCAAATATTTTCTTAAATCAAACTTGTAAATAAACTTAATCATATTGGCCTTATTTTCAAAAAGACAAAAATAACTAACAATCTCATCTAATCCTTTTGGCCATTTTGTGCCCTTTTCTTTTAACCTTTTCAAAATAGAGCATTTATATTTGAGTTATCTTTGATTGAGATATAATTCTCTCATTTCCACGATATTTGATTATAAGCCTTTCCATTTATTAGGGGTCAGTGGCATACCTATTGATTGAATCAAAGTTGGAGCCCTCCCTCTGAAATGTTTTAAAGCATTCATTTTCGGTGGATGTTTGGTTGAGTATTCTCCCTTTGATAACAAAATATTTTTAAGTTTTTGTTAAAATCAATCCACCCACTTTGAATTTTTTACCATAAACTACGAGGTTTTGATCCCTCATTTTTATGTTGGTACGTAGGCATAAGACTGAAGGTCTTTTCAAACACAAAAATATAATTAATGAATTCTTTTCTCATCCCCTCATTCCTTTTTATCAAATATCATTTTCAACTAAAACACTTGCACACAAAAAAGGGCTTCCTGGGAGTACCTAAGACACTTTGGGTGCTAATACCTTCCCTCTGTGTAACCAACTCCCTTACATGTAATCTCTGACATTTTATTAGTTTTGATTTGAAAACTTCTTATCTTTGGGTTTTGTTCGTACTTTTCCCTTTTCCTTTGGAAATAATAAAAGCGCGGTGGCGACTATGATTTTATTGACGTTGTGCTAACCAATATCTCGATGGTCACGAGTTTACTGCCACACCTTGTCGTATAGTTGACTAATGCTAAGGAGGTTATGTTTAAGGCCATCAACTAACATAACATCGGATATAGTAGTATATGTGGTATTACCTACACTACCTTTTCAAGTATCGCTCTTTTGTTGTTTCTCCATAAGTAATGTAACCCTTTTTCTTTGGCACAAAGTCAATAAATAAAGATATGTCACATGTCATATGTCTTGAGCATCCACTATCAATGAACCAATTTTTCTCCGTAGAGTCAAGACATTCAACCTGTGGAATCAAACAAGAGAGATAGGTACCCAATTTTCATTGCGTCCTTTAGAGTGAGTGAAATCAATGTTGCATTGGGCAACCATTGAGAAACGCCTTTAGGAACAAAAAAGTCTCATAAACTTGCATTTTTCAATAGTATGACCTTTCTTGCAACAATAGTGACAAGATAAGTTGTGATGAGATGTACTTTTGTTATTTGAGTCCTTTTGACCATATTTATGCTTTTTATATGAAAGGTTCAAAGACCGTTTATACTTTGATGGATCAATAACAAATGCAATCTTTAGTTGTAATGCTTTGTCCAATTTGACTTGAAGAGTATTTATCTCTTTTTGCCAATTGTGACAAGATTCACAACCAAACCATGAAGGTTTTTCATCCTCATTCTTATCCTTTTGAATATTTATCATAGATTTCTTAAGAGCTTCCATCTTCTTTTTGGATTCTAGCATTTTAGCTTCTAAGTGTAAAAATATTCTTTCGTGTGAAGCTAACTTTTTAAAAGCATTTAAGGCTTCTATATGAAGATTTTCAAAAGCTTTTTGTAATTGAGAATAAGATGATTAATTAATAGATTCAAGTTTAGAAAGACTTACATTTTTCTTCTTCTTTTTATTTGCCATGAGGAAAATTCGGGTTGATTCAATGCTTGAACTTGAGCTTTCATCACTTGAGGAATCACTTGCACTCTCCCAAGCGTCACAGGCTTTTTTAAACTTACTAGATTTCTTGTGATGGCTTTTGTCTTTGTCTTTCTTGATCATATGATACTCCGGTCTATAATGACGACTTCTCCATATTTGTAGCACGAACTTCTAAGTTTACCTTTCCTATTCTCATATTACTTTGAGGAGTTAGATAGCCTTCTATATCTGGTTAGGTTCTTGTCGGAGTGCTTGACTCCATTTTTCCTTATATACATTTGGTATATTTTGACAAACAACCTCATATCTGTCATACCCCGATTTTGGTCCTGAATTTTTTATGTTTGTTTAGCATGCTTGGCCTAACCTTACTTTGGTTTTATTTGAGGATTGGTCTTGGTACAAAGTCATGGTGTTGTTCATGTGATTGTTAATACACATATGGTCTTGGTCATCCAAACAACCAACCTTCTTGTGTCACAAGCCAATTGCCAATCATGCCACTTGATTCATAAATATCCCTTTAAAATCCTAATCTTATACCATCATTTCATGGCCCTGTTAACATATGTTGCCTGTCAAGTTATGTCCTTTTTTTAAAAAAAAGTCAAGCATTCAAGTCATAAATAAACCGATGGTAAAACCGAAATTTCAAATCATTTTTCAAACCATTCCAATCCATTTCATGTCATTTTAAGCCATTACATTTGATTCCACACAAGAAAATACAAGTCTTGACATTTTTGAGCAAATGTTGATTTTGGTCACTAGTTGACTTTTCGGTCAACTTTGACCAAAGTCAATCAAAAAAAAAAAAAGCCCTAAATTTCACCATAACCATTTATTCAATGTCCATTTACAAAGAAACTACAAAGAAAATTGAATTTTAACCAATTGTTGACTTTGGTCAACAATTGACTTTTTGGTCAACTTTGACCAAAGTCAACCCTATGCCATTGGTCATCCCTAATCACTAAATGGCTGGCCATAACTCTCATTCCATTATCCATTCCCATATGCTCTTTGATTTAACCATGTGGACTTGTTTCTTCATGCTTGGTTATGCCTTGAACCTTTGGAATCTTGCTTTTCCAATTAACAATCCTACTGCATTCATCATGTTGCACCAACTTGTTCCAAGCCAAGTCAACCATGTCGCATAGCAAAACCACCCCAATGTTCAATCTGCATCAGCAGCAACAACAACATGAAAAATCAGTTGATACATTGCCATAAACCTCAAACAGAAACAAGGAAATGATGCATCATCATATTCCATCATCCAAAGGCATGAGCTAATGGATAAAGCTTACCTTGATCATGACTACATGGCCTGTGGTTTTGACCCATCCAACTGGTATTAAATCTGTAATCATAAGCACCATTCTCCATTATAAACATATGCCATCAACCTTGTTCGCCTTGCCACACTATACCCACACTTTGTTCTATTAAATCATCTAATCTTACAGGCGGGTCATGCCCTGTGAAGAATGATTCTACTTTTGAAAGAACAGTAAACACAAGTAAATTAGTTGAGGCCTGTATGAACTGTTGATCCACTTAAAGAGTGTTGCAGACCTGTTTGTCGGCCTGCAATTATGGATGCAGCGCTTCAGATTTCTGGCCGACAAATGATGATAAGCAATGACAATATGGCTGGGGAAATGAATCACACTGATTATCTAAATGATTGCAAAGGTGTTGTTTATTCTTACCTTTCCAAACAACTATCATCGGAGGTTGCAAATAAAGCATTCCGGATGCTATCTGCCTGCAAAGTCAACAAAGTTTGTCCTTTGACTTTTAAGGAGCCTTCAGATGTAATTGCTGTATGTAAGAATATAGCTGCTCCTAGTCCTACCTGCTGCAGTTCATTAAATACATATATTGCAGAGACACAACAAAAAATATTAATTACTAATAAACAAGCTATAATATGTGCAACACAATTTGGATCGATGTTACGTGGAGGTGGGGGGATGACAAATGTTTATGAGCTTTGTGATGTCGATTTGAAAGATTTCAGCATACAAGCATTTGGAGTACAAGATGCAGGATGTCTACTCCGAAGCTTGCCGGGAGATGTGATATTTGACAATTCATCTGGTGTTAGTTTTACATGTGATTTAAGTGACAATATAACTGCACCCTCTAGCTTAGCTGATATGGCAGCCAATCCTTTCCATGCACTGTTCTACCTGGTGTTTATGTTGTCAGCCTGTGCCTTGTTCTCCAAAACTTGGATTGAAGTCTCTGGTTCATCTGCTAGGGATGTTGCCAAGAAGTTGAAGGAACAACAAATGGTTATGCCTGGCCATCGGGAATCAAACTTGCAGAAAGAGCTTAACTGATACATTCCCACTGCTGCAGCATTTGGAGGAATGTGTATTGGTGCCCTGACAGTATTGGCAGATTTTATGGGGGCAATTGGTTCAGGAACCGGAATCTTACTTGCCGTAGCAATCATCTATCAGTACTTCGAGACATTTGAGAAGGAGAGAGCCATCCGTTCAAGCTGCAGTAGGCGAAAGAAATCAGTATCAACACACAATGGCCAAACGGAACCTTACGTTGGAACTTCAGATTTGGTGTTGTTTCCGTCCATTGTTGATGTGGCAGGGGTCAATAGTGTTAGTAGGGTGGTTTTTTTTTTCAATGTTGCTGCTGCTTTTGCTGGGATGGTTGTTGGAAGGCTTCGTAGTTTGAGTGATTCTTCTCGAGTTAATGATAAGCCTACTGTTGGTATAACTATGTTTGGGGTTACTACTCCTTGTGTTAATGCAGTTAGAGATAGGTTGCATCGAGAGGGTTATGAGAGCTTGGTTTTTTCATGCAACTGGAGTTGGTGGCAGAGCCATGGAGAATTTGATTAGAGAGGGATCTATCCAGGGTGTTTTGGACATCACAACAACAGAGGTAGCAGACTACATAGTTGGAGGCGTAATGGCTTGCGACAATTCTCGTTTTGATGTCATAATAGAACAGAAAATCCCACTGGTCTTGAGTGTGGGAGCATTAGACATGGTAAATTTTGGAGCAAAAGATACCATACCACAGACTTTTCAGCAGAGAAATATATATATGAACACAATAAGCAGGTTTCACTCATGCGAACAACAGTGGATGAGAACAGGAAATTTGCTGATTTCATAGCAAATAAACTGAACAGTTCATCATCTAAGATCTGTGTTTGCCTTCCCGAAAAGGGTATATCTGCTTTAGGTGCACCAGGTAAGCCTTTTTATGATCCAGAGGCAACTGGTACACTTCTTCATGAATTACAAAGGCTTATTCAGACTGATGATATTCGACAGGTGAAGGTGTATCCCCATCATATTAATGACCTTGAATTTGCAAGTGCATTAGTGGATGCGTTTTTAGAGGTTAATGAGAAGAAAGGTTCTACTCATCCACAAGTAGCCATTCCTGAATCTATTGAACACTTCCATGAGGATCTGGGTTCTGTTTCAAATAAATCAAGCTTTGGGGCTATTGTCTATGCACCTAATGAATTCCCAGATACAAAACCAGTACACAATTGAACCCAAACGTCCATAACAGACCATTGAACCTAAACCAAACCGCTCTTGAATCTTCAATAATCTTTTTACTGCGGTAACACAAAGTAATTAGCCAAAGCAGTGAAAAGTCAGAAAAATTCCCAAATTAGAATTAAGACAAAAATAAGGAAGAAAGCACGAGTTCAGATTACCATTTTCGAACCTAGCATCAAAGAGGTCAATCCAATTTCTGAACATCCAAAGTGCTTTGCAGAGTTACTCTTCTGGAATACCAAAAATACCAATTGAAACCCTATCTGCAAGAGATAAATAGAGAGGAAGAGAATCAGTGAGGGGGGTTCGGCAGCTACGAAATTTCTCATCAATCTCACAGTATCCTTTGGGACAGTGCATAAAAACTCAACCGAGTGAAATTACCTGGAGCGACGACTGCTAAGAGAAGGAGGCGGAGACAGTTCAGAGGAAGACCAAATCGACCAAATCGTCGTCACGTCCGCGGGTTCACAGGTAATCACTTTCTCTTTATACATGATGCGTTCGATTTTGTTTACCGCTATTTGTTTGTCGTTGTTCGAATCCATCACTGGTATCACCCTTTTTTCCATTTGCGTTGTATAATCGAAATTGGAAGCAAATGCCTTGGGGTTATCTCGTGGTGCTTCTGTACGGTAGGCGTTGTTGTTCTGTAAAAAGGGGGGAATGCTGATTTGGGAAAGAAGTAGGCGTTGGCTCAAACGAACCCAGTTTTGGGTTTATTATTTTTACTTGATTTGTCATGTTGTTGGGTTTCGTTTTTCACAAACCAAATAAATCCATACAGTCTGAGAGGCTATTGGGTGTTCATTCAGCCCAGGTGTTTGTAGCCCATGCTGACCTTTTTTTATTTATTTTATTTCATTTGTTTCTTTGGTTATATATTTGGGTCGTTATTAAGATTACAAGTGACCATCGGTGGTCCAGTGGAGGGGAAGTGGTCTCACCTCCCTTTGGGTAGTGGGTTCGATACCCATATATAGTATTTTACTTCTTTTAACATTCTTTCCTTTTTTTTATGTTTATGTGTCATTATAATCTGTTTTTCTTTTAATTTCATCATTTATTCAAAACCATTTTTAAACTATAAAAATCATATTTTTCTCGATTCAATATCGAGCCCATTTTCACACCCTTGTAAGTCGATTGCTTTTTAAGCATCGCCATCAACCTCACATAGCTTACTCTTGGGCTTTCTTACAATGAGCCGGTTCTCTTGCACTCACACTCATGCATTATTTGTTGTTTGGGTCCGATTTAATTATTTCATGATTTTGAATCCCCATTTGACAAAATGTACCCCACTTCCCCAATGTGTATATAATGTTGTATTGTTTTATTTCTCTATTTGTTTTAGATACTAACCAAAGAGTAAAATCCACCATTTCTGAAAAAATACAAAAATATGACTCGATCCAACGTCGAGTATTTTCTCAATAAACAAATCAATTCATTTCGCCCTCCTATTCTATTCCTTTTCTTTCAAACTTTCATCAAATGCTTGATTCAACGTCAAGCCATTTTCTCTAATAAAAACTCAAAAAATATTAATTCATAAGTCAAGACTTTTTCAATAAAGATGGAAGTGGAACGTGGTGTATACCACGCACTCCTGAGACTAGGATTCGAGATGTATATCTCGCCAATCCTAGCTCTCGCCATCATCCAATTTACCCACTTTGCTCTATCAAACACTCATTCAAATCTTTCTCAAACGTCCATCAATACTTGATCTAGGTCAAGTCATTTTCACAACAAAAACTCAAAATACCTAATTCTTATTTAACACTTTTTCAATAAAGGTGGAAATGGAACATGGTGTATACCATGCACTCCTGAGGTTAAGATTCGAGACGTATGCCTCGCCATTCTTAACTCTCGCCATCGCCTAAAATTGTCAATGCGGTTTCTCCAAACCCTTTCTCAATCAAATTCAAAACACTTAATCTCTATTAAACACTTTTGCAAATAAAGATGGAAATGGAACATGGTGTATACCATGCACTCCTGAGGCTAGGATTCGAGATGTATATCTCGCCAATCCTAGTTCTCGCCATCACTCAAAATACATCCAACCAATCAAACTCTTTTTCTCGCCGCCGTGCGACCAATCAAAAACCTTTTAAAATGAAAGGTATCTTGTCTTAAGAGACACAAAACATTGTTTCGGCCACGATTGTTGAGTAGAGATAGATGACGTTTTTCCGAGTGTAGATTTGTAAATCCTAACACCTAAGTACATATTGCATGACAACTCTAGGGCAGAGCTTCCCCATTTCTTTCAGACCTTTCGTGCGTCTCCGATCCTGTGGCATGTCAATCCGTCCTATTGCAAAGAGGTAACCGCCTAAGACTCGATTCAACGAGCTGCGACACCTACTGCTAGGACGTGAACACATTGCCCACTCTTCTTTGACACAACTGGTGTCCTCCTTTTGTAAGTCCATGTTCAGATGGCAATCCCTATGTAGCCGAACTACGGCAACTCTGATTCTCATGTTCAGATGAGATACGTAGGCACAAGATGCGATGTCTTGCCGAGTTTGACTAACGACTAACAACTAATCCTTGTTTGCTTTTGCCCTTGTTGCGATCCTTTCTCTCGCCCCCGTTGCGATCGAGACCTTCCCTTTCTCTTGCCCTAGTTGCAATCGAGACCCTTATTCCCGTAGTTAGTTTGAACTACGTTTTGCTCTGATTCTCATTCCCGATGAGATACGTAGGCATAAGACGCGATGTCTTAGCGAGCACACTTATCCTTAACCCTTAGGTAGCCGAGCTACGAAGACTCTGATTCTCATATTCAGATGAGATACGTATGCAATGGATGCAACATCCGTGCGAGTCATTTTCTTTGACCCTTTCTTTTAGTAAATAGTACATTAGATAAACATACACCCTTCAGACAAGAACAACAAGAGTGGATCCCGTAGAGTACTACGGATGCGTAGGGGTGCTAATACCTTCCCTTCGCATAATCGACTCCCGAACCCAAGATTTGGTTGCGAGACCTTGTCTTTTCCTTTCCTTTCTCCAGGTTTACTTCGAGCGTTTCCTTTCCCTCCTTTGGGATAAATAACGCACGGTGGCGACTCTTCTGTCATTTCTTTCTCGCCGGTTGTTTTTTCGCACCTCTGTATTTTTCAGGCTGCGACAGCTGGCGACTCTGCTGGGGAACCGGTTTCCCTAAGCGAGTCCTTCCTAGCTTTTGTAGGTTTCTTGTTTGTTGGGTGTTTATTCTTTTGTACAGTTATTTATTTTCAGCATTTACCTGCTTTACCTTATTGCATTCATGTACATATGCTTGTTGTATCTGTGGGTTGTTTGTTTGTTGGGTTGGGACTGTTCTATGAGAGATAAGCCCACTACCCAGGCTTGAGTGTACACATAGGTGTTAGAGTGGATAGTCATGAGGCTTCCGTGGCGTGTTGCTACGTTAAGTCGTTCATGAGACCCACATTCCAGACGAGGTTTCTGTTGGATATATTTTGTCCTATGGGTGTTCCATAACGATAGATATTCCTTTAGAAATCATCGACTCTGGTGACCATTTCCCGAGAACTCAGTCGAGGCCTCTCCTCCGAGACGCGTTTATGTTAGCTCTGGTGGGCGCATTCTCGCTGCTCAGTCCGAGGACCCCGAGACTGGGAACTTGCTTTAGGATGTCCTGTTGAGGGGAGTCAGTGGAGGTCTTTTATCCCGTAATAATGCCAAACCTTCAGTGGTAAACGTATTATTCTCGACTGAAGGGCTAAAGCTGACAAACTTCTGTTCTTAGAACCTACCAGTGAGGGGCGGGCTAAATTCAGGGAACCTTAACCTCCAACCAACCCGGTTTTCTGGAGCAGAGTTTTGGTCTTGTATTATATTCCTCAGTGGGTTTCTCTTCAGACAGTGCAACCCGACAGATGTTCAAGCAAATACAGCAGTCCCGATTTCCATGTCACTGCATTGCATCACATCATTTTACATTCAAATCATTCAACACATGTTTATCTATTCCCAGGGGCTGATATCTTCTTCTTGATTCTGGTCGGGGTTTTTCTTACACTTTTTATCTGACGAGAGATTGGAATCAAAGGGTTAGAATACCTTTTGGAATTGATAAACATGTCATTACATTTGCATATCCATAGCATGTCTTGCATAACAGGTACCGTCACGGTGTTCTCATTTTGTGGGGTGTTCCATTAGCAGGATAGCTGATTCAGGAATTCACCGGTACGGTACCCGCAGAAACCAGCAGAAAGCAATGGAGGGTCTACAAGCAGAACTTGCCGAGATGAGGGTCCGCATGAATCCCGCAAGAGATTAGACAAATGATACAAAGGAATCCCGCAACTACTCAACCAGAGGTCGTGACTGATCCTCCAATTGCAGAGGTTAATGGACCGGGGCCTGTCCCGATCCCGCATAACAACCACGACCAACAACCCATTCACGATGATCAAGATGATCAGTTCTTGCTGCCAGAAGACTTTGGTTTGGGCCATGGCATGGATCCCATGTTCAGGAGATTAGAGGAGAGATTGAAGGCGGTAGAAGGACAAAACCCCCTGGGGGTAGATGTTTCTGACTTGGGATTGGTCCCAGGCGTGAGGGTCCCACCGAAGTTCAAAGTCCCAATCTTTGACAAGTACAATGGTAGCTCTTGCCCGAAGACCCATGTGCAAGCCTACTTCCGAAAGATGGTTGCGTACTCTGATGACGAGAAGCTACTTATGTACTTCTTCCAGGACAGCCTAGCTGGGGCATCCCTGGAATGGTACATGAGGTTGGATAGAGCCCACATCCGTTGCTGGAGGGATTTGGCGGAGGCTTTTGTGAAGCAATACCAGTATAATGCAGACATGGCCCCAGATAGAACTCAACTCCAGAACCTGTCTCTGAAAAGCAATGAGTGCTTCAGGGAATACGCTCAACGTTGGAGGGAGACAGCTTCCCGTGTTCAACCTCCCATGTTGGAAAAGGAGATGGCCAACATGTTCATGAATACGTTGCCTGGACCTTACCTGGAGCGTCTGGTGGGGTGCAATGCCTCCAACTTTGCTGTTGTGGTCTCTACCGGAGAGAGGGTAGAGAATTACCTGAAGACCTACAAGAGCCACAATGGAGGTGGATCTTCATCAGGAGTAAAGAAGCCATTTATGGGAGGACCGAAGCAGAGGGAAGGGGGTGTGAATTCTGTGTCTTCATATCAATATAGGAATAACCAAGGGAATAACTTTCAAAACTATCATCGACAACCGTTTGTTGCAGCTGTGACTATTCCAGCTGCAGCACCACTACAACAACAACAACCACAACGTCAGCAAACTCAGTATCAACAACAACAACAGCCAGGTAACAGACCCGCCTACCAACAGAGGCAGAGGATGATGGACCGGCGTTTCGACACTCTTCCAATGTCGTGCGCTCAACTGCTTGCTAGTCTTCAGCAGCTACAACTTGTGCAGTTACGCACTCTGGCTCCTCCTGTTGGTAGACTTCCGGTGGGTTACGATGCCAATGCTAGGTGCAGCTTCCACTCTGGGGCACCTGGCCACAATATTGAGAACTGCAAAGCTTTTAAGCACGTAGTTCAGGACCTCATAGATTCAAAGGCTATCAGCCTTGCACCGGCTCCTAATGTCGTCAACAATCCCATGCCACAGCATGGTGGTGCAAACGTGAATATGATGGAAGAAGAAGCCAAGTCTGTTAAGGATGTGTTGAAGTTGAAGACTCTGTTGTTGGAAATTAAGGAATGCTTGCTGAAGGCCGATGTTTTCCCCGGTTGTGGGAAAGGTTGTTTGGATTGCGCTATACAGGGTAAGGATTGCTTGAAGCTGCAGCAGGGTATCCAGGTCTTGCTTGACAATGGTACCCTCCAAGTTGAAGACTTGTCTGTCAAAGAGTTTGTTGAAGGGGTAGTTGAAGAGGTGTTTGAAGATGCTGTTGAAGAATTCTCAGATGTTGTTCCTGCTGATTGTGTATTTCCCATTGATGTATTTAATTTTTCAAATGTTGTTGCTGATATACCAAACAATGTGTCTGATTTTGATGTAACTGAACTTGATTCCGGTGTTCCGGATGTTTTTTTTTCAATGAATGAAATTCCTGAGTATGACTATAATGTCGCTACTATCACCATCTTTTACCCGACTAATCATATCAGTGTGCCAGAAGCGCAACCAGTGCCACCAGTGCGACCGGCCGCTATGACAATCACAACCCCTGGTCCTTTACCTTTCACAAGCGATAAGGCCATTCCTTGGCATTATGGGGGGAGTGTATACACACACGATCATGGGGTGGAACAACCATTGAAGGTAGAAGAGGGTCAGAAGTCTGAACTCGAAGCTGAAGGTCCTGCAGTGGACAATGTTGGTGGAATCGGGCGATTCACCAGGAGTGGCAGACTATTCTCGCCACCTGTTACCCAAGCTGAAAGCACTGATGCCGCGGTTAAGGCCAAAGGCAAGCAAGTTGTAAATGAGGGCACTTCTGCACCCCAGACTGGCTCAGAGCCTACTTTCTCGAATGATGTGGACGAGCTCTTAAGAATTATAAAGAAAAGCGACTACAAAGTAGTCGATCAGTTAATTCAGACGCCGTCTAAGATATCCATTCTCTCACTCCTGTTGTGTTCAGAGGCACACAGGGAGGCACTTCTGAAGGTCCTTAATGATGCATATGTGCCTCAGGAGATCTCAGTAAACCAGCTAGAAGGGATCATTGCAAATGTTCATGCAAGCAACGGGCTGGGTTTTACTGATTCTGACCTAACACCAGCTGGACGCAACCATAACAAAGCTTTGCATATCTCAACGGAATGCAAAGACACCGTGTTATCTCATGTTCTGGTGGATACAGGTTCCTCTCTCAATGTGCTACCCAAGAGAGCCCTGTCAAGGTTAGAAGTAGAAGGTTTGGTCTTGAAGCCTTCTAATCTCGTGGTAAAAGCCTTCGATGGTTCTAAGAGGTCGGTGTTTGGAGAGGTAGAATTGCCAATTCAGATTGGATCACAAACCTTCAACACCGTATTCTATGTGATGGATATCAGTCCCTCGTACAGTTGCCTTCTGGGTCGTCCTTGGATCCACAATGCTGGGGAAGTCTCCTCAACACTGCATCAGAAGATCAAGTTCCCAGTCAATGGAAGAATTGTCACCGTCTGTGGTGAGGAGGACATACTGGTAAGTAACCTGTCTACCTTCAAGTACGTAGAGGTAGAAGGTGAAATTCATGAGACTCTCTGTCAGGCCTTTGAGTCAGTTCAGATCAAGGATGCAGCTCCGGTGGAAGGGGTTAAAGCAGAAGCCCCTATCTCATCTTTCAAGCAGGCGCAAGCCTTGGTGGATTCAGGTGTTGCTCCCGGTTGGGGGCGTCTGTTGGAGTTACCAATGAAAGACGACAAGTTCGGGATTGGGTATCAACCAGCGCTGACTTCTACAACTTTAGCACTTCAGACTCGTCAGGGGCCGATTACTTTCTCCAGTGCTGGCGTCATCCAATATGGCCAGATCTCTGCGATCAACGATGAAAATGGAGATAGTGATTGCGACATCGACAACTGGGTGCGTCCGAGGATCCCTGGTGAAGTCATCAACAATTGGTCTTCCGAGGAAATTGTCCAAGTCACTATTCTAGAGGAGTAATTTTTCTTTGTTTTATTCATGCATGTCCAAGTCTTACGTTCCGCCCAGGGCGTAATGACTCATTGTAGGGCTCATCTATGTGAATACCTGCATTGTTTATCATAAATGAAGGACGTCTTTTGCATTCAAATATTTTGTTCACTGTCTTTCTATTTTTTACAGTTTTCAAAATTTCAAAAGAATAAAAAATATTTGGCAATGTTTTGTTTAGTTTTCACTCATTGGTCACACTCATAAGCACATACCATCACTCATGCAGATGCACATCACCGGATCCTATTGATAACGATTCTGCTATGGCTTGCTTCGACTTCGAAAACCCAATCTTCCAAGCTGAAGAAGAGGGTGATGAAGACTGTGAACTCCCTGAAGAACTTGACAGGCTGTTAAAGCAAGAGGAAAGGGTCATTCAACCACATCAAGAGGCTACTGAAGTGATTAATCTCGGCACCGAGGGCGCCAAGAGAGAAATCAAGATAGGGGCTGCTTTGGAAGATGATGTGAAGAAGGGGTTGATTGAACTGTTTCAAGAGTATGTCGACGTCTTCGCGTGGTCTTATCAGGATATGCCAGGGCTTGACACAGACATTGTGGTACACCGTTTACCTCTCAAAGAGGGTTGTCCTCCGGTCAAGCAGAAGCTCAGAAGAACAAGACCAGAGATGGCTGTCAAGATAAAAGAAGAAGTGCAAAAACAGTTGGATGCAGGGTTCCTAGCGGTTACCAATTATCCGCCATGGGTCACAAACATCGTTCCAGTACCTAAGAAGGATGGAAAGGTACGGATGCGTGTCGACTACCGGGACCTGAACAGAGCCAGTCCTAAAGATGATTTCCCATTACCTCACATCGACGTTTTGGTGGATAACACAGCTCAGTTCTCGGTATTCTCCTTCATGGATGGTTTTTCTGGCTATAACCAAATCAAGATGGCACCAGAAGACATGGAGAAGACAACTTTCATAACCCCATGGGGCACCTTCTGCTATAAGGTGATGCCGTTTGGTCTGAAAAACGCTGGGGCAACCTATCAACGAGCTATGGTGACTCTGTTCCATGATATGATTCATCATGAAATCGAGGTTTATGTGGACGATATGATTGCCAAATCTCAGACAGAAGAAGAGCATTTGGTGAATCTGCAGAAATTGCTTGAACGGTTAAGGAAATTCAAGTTGAGGCTTAATCCGAACAAGTGCACTTTCGGGGTGAGATCTGGAAAATTGCTGGGTTTTATTGTTAGCGGAAAAGGAATTGAGGTGGATCCTGACAAAGTAAAAGCAATACAGGAAATGCCTGAGCCAAGAACAGAGAAGCAAGTTCGTGGTTTCTTAGGAAGGTTGAACTACATTGCAAGGTTCATCTCTCACCTAACAGCCACGTGTGAGCCAATTTTCAAATTGTTGAGGAAAGATCAGGCTATCAGGTGGAACGACGATTGTCAAAGGGCTTTTGAAAAGATAAAAGAGTATTTGCAGAATCCCCCTATCCTCATGCCTCCAGTCCCAGGGAAACCGCTGATTATGTACTTGACAGTACTTGACAATTCTATGGGTTGTGTTCTCGGTCAACACGACGAGACAGGTAGAAAAGAGCATGCCATCTACTACCTGAGTAAAAAATTCACAGACTGCGAGTCGAGATACTTAATGCTTGAAAAGACATGTTGTGCACTTGCATGGGCTGCTAAGCGATTGAGACAATACATGCTGACTCACACAACCTTACTGATCTCCAAGATGGATCCAGTCAAGTATATATTCGAGAAGCCAGCTCTCACCGGAAGGGTTGCTCGTTGGCAAATGGTATTGACAGAGTATGATATCCAGTATACATCCCAGAAAGCCATCAAAGGGAGTATTCTGTCAGACTATCTTGCTCAACAATCGATTGAAGATTATGAGCCGATGAAGTTTGATTTTCCAGATGAAGATATCATGTTCCTTAAGATGAAAGACTGTGAAGAGCCAGTTGTTGAGGAGGGACCTGATCCAGATGAAAAGTGGATTTTAACGTTTGATGGGGCCGTCAATGCCAGAGGAAGTGGAATTGGTGCTGTCATTACTACTCCGAAAGGTGCCCACATGCCTTTCACCGCTCGTCTGAATTTCGAGTACACCAATAATGAAGCTGAGTACGAGGCCTGTATCTTGGGTATTGAGCAAGCCATTGATTTGAGAATCAAGACTCTGGACATCTTCGGAGATTCAGCTCTAGTGATCAATCAAGTAAATGGTGATTGGAACACTCTCCAGCCTACTCTGGTCCCTTACAGAGATTACACGAGAAGACTATTGACTTTCTTCACAACAATAAAGCTGTATCATATACCTCGTGATGAGAACCAGATGGCAGATGCTCTTGCTACCCTATCCTCCATGATCAAGGTGATTCGGTGGAACCATGCTCCCAGGATCGATGTAATGCGCCTTGATAGGGCCGCGTATGTGTTTGCTGCTGAACTAATAGTCGATGACAAGCCCTGGTATCACGATATCAAGTGCTTTCTGAAGAATCAAGAGTACCCTACAGGGGCATCCAACAATGACAGAAAGACTTTGAGAAGGTTGGCAGGCAGTTTCTTCTTGAACAAAGACGATGTGCTGTATAAGAGGAACTTCGACATGGTTTTGCTCAGATGCATGGACAAACACGAGGCGGACATGTTAATGCAGGAAGTTCATGAAGGTTCCTTCGGTACTCATGCCGGCGGACATGCAATGGCTAAGAAATTGTTGAGGGCGGGTTATTACTGGATGACCATGGAATCAGATTGTTTCAAGTATGCTCGGAAGTGCCATAAATGCCAGATTTATGCGGATAAGGTGCATGTACCGCCGAATCCTCTGAATGTGATGTCTTCGCCGTGGCCGTTTGCTATATGGGGCATTGACATGATTGGAAAGATTGAGCCGATTGCTTCCAATGGGCATCGCTTCATCCTTGTTGCCATCGACTATTTCACCAAGTGGGTCGAAGCAGCGTCGTTTGCGAATGTCACCAGACATGTGGTTGCCTGTTTCATCAAGAAGGAAATCATTTGTCGCTATGGGATTCCCGAAAGAATCATTACTGATAATGGTTCTAATCTCAATAACAAAATGATGAAGGAGTTGTGCCAGAACTTCAACATTCAGCATCATAATTCTTCCCCCTATCGTCCTAAGATGAACGGTGATGTTGAGGCAGCAAATAAGAACATAAAGAAGATTGTGCAGAAGATGGTCGTTACGTACAGAGATTGGCATGAGATGTTACCCTTCGCCTTGCATGGGTACCGCACTTCAGTACGTACGTCGACCGGGGCGACCCCTTACTCCATGGTGTATGGTATGGAAGCGGTCCTGCCTGTCGAAGTGGAGATTCCTTCTCTAAGAGTCTTGTTGGATGTCAAGTTAGACGAAGCTGAATGGATTCAGACAAGGTTTAACGAGTTGAGTCTTATTGAAGAGAAGCGAATGGCAACCATTTGTCATGGGCAGTTGTATCAGAGTCGGATGAAGAGAGCCTTTGACCAGAAAGTGCGCCCTCGTTGTTTCCAAGTCGGAGATTTAGTGTTGAAAAGGATCCTTCCTCCTCAGACAGATCACAGGGGCAAGTGGACTCCTAACTATGAGGGACCGTATATCGTCACCAAGGTTTTCGATGGTGGGGCCTTAATGCTTACAACGATGGATGGTGAAGACTTCACTTCCCCGGTAAACTCAGACGCAGTTAAAAAATACTTCGCATAAAATAGACCCGCTAGACGGTAAAAAGGACAGTCCAGGCAAAAATGGGCATCCTGACGAACCAAGAAAATGAAAAGGTTCGGGCAAAAGTTAAGGATTAAAAATGAAAAGATCGTACACCCGGTAAGTTGAAAACCTGAAAAGGCAACTTAGGCAAAAATGGGTATCCCGGTGGATTGAAAACCCGAAAAGGGCGATCCAGGCAAAAGTTAGGGATTAAGCGAATGACTGCGTTCTGAGTAGTTCTAAATCTCATCTTGTGTCGATGACTGGAAACTTTCAAAGGATAGAAACAGTCCAATCACCTTTTTCAGAAGGCTGATCATCTGGAGGATCTTGAAGACGAGCAAGTCATAGCAGAATTGGAACCCAATAGAAATCCATTTCACACTGCCATTAGATTAATTTATATTTTATCTTTTGTGCAATTACCTCTTCCAGGGATTGCTTCCTGATGTAAATGCCTATTCAGAGGCCATTCAATCAATAAAATCAAGTTATTCAGTACATCTCTGTGTTCATTTTCATTTTACTGTTTTGTTTGCAAAAATGACGTCCGAATTTTTGATAAACATTGCATCATGAAACATAAGAGCTTTACAGGTACATGCTCAATGAACATTTAAAATTGTTGTAAATTTTAAGTACTTTGAATCATCTATTCAGAACAGGTACACTCGGGGCATTTCCTTAAGATTCCCAGCAGGTTCTCACTACTGTACTCCCCAAGCAGTTGTTTCAGACTATACACTCCCTAGTAGAGTTAACAGTGCCAGACTGTATATCCCCAGTAGAGTTGACAGTGCCAGACTACACTCCCCAGTGGAGTTGACAGTACCAGACTGTATCTTCCCAGCAGAAGCAGCTGCTCCTCAGAGTTCGATGCCAGATCGAGGATTTCAATCCCAGATCGATGATCTCTTTCCTGGAAGCATAACCTCGGTACCGTATCGGTGTTTGCCCCCCTGCTGAGTCATCTCTCGTAGATTATGGTTGCCAGAACCACTATCGCTTTCCCCAACAACAGGTTTCCAGCGCCGTTCTCTCCCCAGTCAGAGTCTCGGTATCTCGCCATTGCCAGAACACCGCGCGGCCGGTCATTTCCCCACATAGTTCATTATGCTGTGCATCTCCAACAGTAGTGCCAGGGTCTGGAAGATTATAATCATTTCCCCAACGGGATTCCTTGCTTCAGCTTGGCATTTTCCCCAGCATTTCGCATCCCTGCATGTAGAATCATATTGCATTGCATCCTCCCAAATCGCGTAGCATTTCCATTTTCATGGAGCATTACGCCATCGCAAAATTCAAACATACGCATGTAAGCATAAAACATTCTCGGTATCCCAAGTGATAAGCCAGAAGTTTTTTCTGGTATCTAGACCGAAGTGGCATTCAGGCCAGTTTCCGATTTTCAGATCGAAGAAGTTTCCGACATTCAGGTCGATGCAACTTGTGGCGTTTCGGCCAATTTTTCGGTATTCAGACCGAAGTGGCATTCAGGCCAGTTTTTCCGGTATTCAGACCGAAGTGGCATTCAGGCCAGTTTTTCCGGTATTCAGACCGAAGTGGCATTCAGGCCAGTTTTTCCGGTATTCAGACCGAAGTGGCATTCAGGCCAATTTTCCGGTATCCAGACCGAAGTGGCATTCAGGCCAGTTTTTTCCGGTATTCAGACCGAAGTGGCATTCAGGCCAATTTTCCGGTATTCAGACCGAAGTGGCATTCAGGCCAGTTTTTCTGGTATTCAGACCGAAGTGGCATTCAGGCCAATTTTCCGGTATTCAAACCGAAGTGGCATTCAGGCCAGTTTTTCCGGTATTCAGACCGAAGTGGCATTCAGGCCAATTTTCCGGTATCCAGACCGAAGTGGCATTCAGGCCAGTTTTTTCCGGTATTCAGACCGAAGTGGCATTCAGGCCAATTTTCCGGTATTCAGACCGAAGTGGCATTCAGGCCAGTTTTTCCGGTATTCAGACCGAAGTGGCATTCAGGCCAATTTTCCGGTATTCAGACTGAAGTGGCATTCAGGCCAGTTTTTCCGATATTCAGATCGAAGAAGTTTTCGACATTCAGGTCAATGCAACTTGTGGCATTCAGGCCAGTTTCCGGTATCCAGACCGAAGTGGCATTCAGGCCAGTTTTTCCGATATTCAGATCGAAGAAGTTTCCGACGATCAGGTCGAAGTACTTGTGGCATTCAGGCCAGTTTCCGGTATTCAGACCGAAGTGGCATTCAGGCCAGTTTTTTCCGATATTCAGATCGAAGAAGTTTCCGACATTCAGGTCAATGCAACTTGAGGTATTCAGGCCAATTTTCCGGTATTCAGACCGAAGTGGCATTCAGGCCAGTTTTTCCGATATTCAGATCGAAAAAGTTTCCGACATTCAGGTCGATACAACTTGTGGCATTCAGGCCAGTTCCCGGTATCCAGACCGAAGTGGCATTCAGGCCAGTTTTTTCCGATTTTAAGATCGAAGAAGTTTCCAACGATCAAGTCGAAGTACTTGTGGCATTCAGGCCAGTTTTCCGATTTCCAGGTCGAAGTGGTGTTCAGACCAGATTTCCGGTGATCAGACCAACATTTGATACTCTCATATTCCGATGCTTAGTGTTCAGACTAATGTGCGGCGTTCAGGCCATGGGTATTCTTGTGTTACCATTTATTTTGGTATCCATGTCAACTTTCTGTTTCGTTACTCAGGCCGATTTTCACCGTACCAGACGGATTCTTCTTTTGAGATTGCTTCTTTGCCGATTCTGTCAGGCATTGTTAATTATTTCATAGGGATTCAGGATCAAAATCCGGGTCTTCTTAATATTTAACCATCTCCCACTATGATCATATGAAGAACGTCCTGCTTCATATTCTCTAGTTGAAGACGCTTAAATAGGGGCAACTGTCATACCCCGATTTTGGTCCTGAATTTTTTATGTTTGTTTAGCATGCTTGGCCTAACCTTACTTTGGTTTTATTTGAGGATTGGTCTTGGTACAAAGTCATGATGTTGTTCATGTGATTGTTAATACACATATGGTCTTGGTCATCCAAACAACCAACCTTCTTGTGTCACAAGCCAATTGCCAATCATGCCACTTGATTCATAAATATCCCTTTAAAATCCTAATCTTATACCATCATTTCATGGCCCTGTTAACATATGTTGCCTGTCAAGTTATGTCCTTTTTTTAAAAAAAAGTCAAGCATTCAAGTCATAAATAAACCGATGGTAAAACCAAATTTCAAATCATTTTTCAAACCATTCCAATCCATTTCATGTCATTTTAAGCCATTACATTTGATTCCACACAAGAAAATACAAGTCTTGACATTTTTGAGCAAATGTTGATTTTGGTCACTAGTTGACTTTTCGGTCAACTTTGACCAAAGTCAATCAAAAAAAAAAAAAACCCTAAATTTCACCATAACCATTTATTCAATGTCCATTTACAAAGAAACTACAAAGAAAATTGAATTTTAACCAATTGTTGACTTTGGTCAATAGTTGACTTTTTGGTCAACTTTGACCAAAGTCAACCCTATGCCATTGGTCATCCCTAATCACTAAATGGCTGGCCATAACTCTCATTCCATTATCCATTCCCATATGCTCTTTGATTTAACCATGTGGACTTGTTTCTTCATGCTTGGTTATGCCTTGAACCTTTGGAATCTTGTTTTTCCAATTAACAATCCTACTGCATTCATCCTGTTGCACCAACTTGTTCCACGCCAAGTCAACCATGTCGCATAGCAAAACCACCCCAATGTTCAATCTGCATCAGCAGCAACAACAACATGAAAAATCAGTTGATACATTGCCATAAACCTCAAACAGAAACAAGGAAATGATGCATCATCATATTCCATCATCCAAAGGCATGAGCTAATGGATAAAGCTTACCTTGATCATGACTACATGGCCTGTGGTTTTGACCCATCCAACTGGTATTAAATCTGTAATCATAAGCACCATTCTCCATTATAAACATATGCCATCAACCTTGTTCGCCTTGCCACACTATACCCACACTTTGTTCTATTAAATCATCTAATCTTACAGGCGGGTCATGCTCTGTGAAGAATGATTCTACTTTTGAAAGAACAGTAAACATAAGTAAATTAGTTGAGGCCTGTATGAACTGTTGATCCACTTAAAGAGTGTTGCAGACCTGTTTGTCGGCCTGCAATTATGGATGCAGCGCTTCAGATTTCTGGCCGACAAATGATGATAAGCAATGACAATATGGCTGGGGAAATGAATCACACTGATTATCTAAATGATTGCAAAGGTGTTGTTTATTCTTACCTTTCCAAACAACTATCATCGGAGGTTGCAAATAAAGCATTCCGGATGCTATCTGCCTGCAAAGTCAACAAAGTTTGTCCTTTGACTTTTAAGGAGCCTTCAGATGTAATTGCTGTATGTAAGAATATAGCTGCTCCTAGTCCTACCTGCTGCAGTTCATTAAATACATATATTGCAGAGACACAACAAAAAATATTAATTACTAATAAACAAGCTATAATATGTGCAACACAATTTGGATCGATGTTACGTGGAGGTGGGGGGATGACAAATGTTTATGAGCTTTGTGATGTCGATTTGAAAGATTTCAGCATACAAGCATTTGGAGTACAAGATGCAGGATGTCTACTCCGAAGCTTGCCGGGAGATGTGATATTTGACAATTCATCTGGTGTTAGTTTTACATGTGATTTAAGTGACAATATAACTGCACCCTCTAGCTTAGCTGATATGGAAGCCAATCCTTTCCATGCACTGTTCTACCTGGTGTTTATGCTGTCAGCCTGTGCCTTGTTCTCCAAAACTTGGATTGAAGTCTCTGGTTCATCTGCTAGGGATGTTGCCAAGCAGTTGAAGGAACAACAAATGGTTATGCCGGGCCATCGGGAATCAAACTTGCAGAAAGAGCTTAACCGATACATTCCCACTGCTGCAACATTTGGAGGAATGTGTATTGGTGCCCTGACAGTATTGGCAGATTTTATGGGGGCAATTGGTTTAGGAACCGGAATCTTACTTGCCGTAGCAATCATCTATCAGTACTTCGAGACATTTGAGAAGGAGAGAGCCATCCGTTCAGGCTGCAGTAGGCGAAAGAAATCAGTATCAACACACAATGGCCAAACGGAACCTTACGTTGGAACTTCAGATTTGGTGTTGTTTCCGTCCATTGTTGATGTGGCAGGGGTCAATAGTGTTAGTAGGGTGGTTTTTTTTTCCAATGCTGCTGCTGCTTTTGCTGGGATGGTTGTTGGAAGGCTTCGTAGTTTGAGTGATTCTTCTCGAGTTAATGATAAGCCTACTGTTGGTATAACTATGTTTGGGGTTACTACTCCTTGTGTTGATGCAGTTAGAGATAGGTTGCATCGAGAGGGTTATGAGAGCTTGGTTTTTTCATGCAACTGGAGTTGGTGGCAGAGCCATGGAGAATTTGATTAGAGAGGGATTTATCCAGGGTGTTTTGGACATCACAACAACAGAGGTAGCAGACTACATAGTTGGAGGCGTAATGGCTTGCGACAATTCTCGTTTTGATGTCATAATAGAACAAAAAATCCCACTGGTCTTGAGTGTGGGAGCATTAGACATGGTAAATTTTGGAGCAAAAGATACCATACCACAGACTTTTCAGCAGAGAAATATATATATGAACACAATAAGCAGGTTTCACTCATGCGAACAACAGTGGATGAGAACAGGAAATTTGCTGATTTCATAGCAAATAAACTGAACAGTTCATCATCTAAGATCTGTGTTTGCCTTCCCGAAAAGGGTATATCTGCTTTAGGTGCACCAGGTAAGCCTTTTTATGATCCAGAGGCAACTGGTACACTTCTTCATGAATTACAAAGGCTTATTCAGACTGATGATATTCGACAGGTGAAGGTGTATCCCCATCATATTAATGACCTTGAATTTGCAAGTGCATTAGTGGATGCGTTTTTAGAGGTTAATGAGAAGAAAGGTTCTACTCATCCACAAGTAGCCATTCCTGAATCTGTTGAACACTTCCATGAGGATCTGGGTTCTGTTTCAAATAAATCAAGCTTTGGGGCTATTGTCTATGCACCTAATGAATTCCCAGATACAAAACCAGTACACAATTGAACCCAAACGTCCATAACAGACCATTGAACCTGAACCAAACCGCTCTTGAATCTTCAATAATCTTTTTACTGCGGTAACACAAAGTAATTAGCCAAAGCAGTGAAAAGTCAGAAAAATTCCCAAATTAGAATTAAGACAAAAATAAGGAAGAAAGCACGAGTTCAGATTACCATTTTCGAACCTAGCATCAAAGAGGTCAATCCAATTTCTGAACATCCAAAGTGCTTTGCAGAGTTACTCTTCTGGAATACCAAAAATACCAATTGAAACCCTATCTGCAAGAGATAAATAGAGAGGAAGAGAATCAGTGAGGGGGGTTCGGCAGCTACGAAATTTCTCATCAATCTCACAGTATCCTTTGGGACAGTGCATAAAAACTCAACCGAGTGAAATTACCTGGAGCGACGACTGCTAAGAGAAGGAGGCGGAGACAGTTCAGAGGAAGACCAAATCGACCAAATCGTCGTCACGTCCGCGGGTTCACAGGTAATCACTTTCTCTTTATACATGATACGTTCGATTTTGTTTACCGCTATTTGTTTGTCGTTGTTCGAATCCATCACTGGTATCACCCTTTTTTCCATTTGCGTTGTATAATCGAAATTGGAAGCAAAGGCCTTGGGGTTATCTCGTGGTGCTTCTCTTGCACTCACACTCATGCATTATTTGTTGTTTGGGTCCGATTTAATTATTTCATGATTTTGAATCCCTATTTGACAAAATGTACCCCACTTCCCCAATGTGTATATAATGTTGTATTGTTTTATTTCTCTATTTGTTTTAGATACTAACCAAAGAGTAAAATCCACCATTTCTGAAAAAATACAAAAATATGACTCAATCCAACGTCGAGTATTTTCTCAATAAACAAATCAATTCATTTCGCCCTCCTATTCTATTCCTTTTCTTTCAAACTTTCATCAAATGCTTGATTCAACGTCAAGCCATTTTCTCTAATAAAAACTCAAAAAATATTAATTCATAAGTCAAGACTTTTTCAATAAAGATGGAAGTGGAACGTGGTGTATACCACGCACTCCTGAGACTAGGATTCGAGATGTATATCTCGCCAATCCTAGCTCTCGCCATCATCCAATTTACCCACTTTGCTCTATCAAACACTCATTCAAATCTTTCTCAAACGTCCATCAATACTTGATCTAGGTCAAGTCATTTTCACAACAAAAACTCAAAATACCTAATTCTTATTTAACACTTTTTCAATAAAGGTGGAAATGGAACATGGTGTATACCATGCACTCCTGAGGTTAAGATTCGAGACGTATGCCTCGCCAATCTTAACTCTCGCCATCGCCTAAAATTGTCAATGCGGTTTCTCCAAACCCTTTCTCAATCAAATTCAAAACACTTAATCTCTATTAAACACTTTTGCAAATAAAGATGGAAATGGAACATGGTGTATACCATGCACTCCTGAGGCTAGGATTCGAGATGTATATCTCGCCAATCCTAGTTCTCGCCATCACTCAAAATACATCCAACCAATCAAACTATTTTTCTCGCCTCCGTGCGACCAATCAAAAACCTTTTAAAATGAAAGGTATCTTGTCTTAAGAGACACAAAACATTGTTTCGGCCATGATTGTTGAGTAGAGATAGATGACGCTTTTCCGAGTGTAGATTTGTAAATCCTAACACCTAAGTACATATTGCATGACAACTCTAGGGCAGAGCTTCCCCATTTCTTTCAGACCTTTCGTGCGTCTCCGATCCTGTGGCATGTCAATCCGTCCTATTGCAAAGAGGTAACCGCCTAAGACTCGATTCAACGAGCTGCGACACCTACTGCTAGGACGTGAACACATTGCCCACTCTTCTTTGACACAACTGGTGTCCTCCTTTTGTAAGTCCATGTTCAGATGGCAATCCCTATGTAGCCGAACTACGGCAACTCTGATTCTCATGTTCAGATGAGATACGTAGGCACAAGATGCGATGTCTTGCCGAGTTTGACTAACGACTAACAACTAATCCTTGTTTGCTTTCGCCCTTGTTGCGATCCTTTCTCTCGCCCCCGTTGCGATCGAGACCTTCCCTTTCTCTTGCCCTAGTTGCAATCGAGACCCTTATTCCCGTAGTTAGTTTGAACTACGTTTTGCTCTGATTCTCATTCCCGATGAGATACGTAGGCATAAGACGCGATGTCTTAGCGAGCACACTTATCCTTAACCCTTAGGTAGCCGAGCTACGAAGACTCTGATTCTCATATTCAGATGAGATACGTATGCAGTGGATGCGACATCCGTGCGAGTCATTTTCTTTGACCCTTTCTTTTAGTAAATAGTACATTAGATAAACATACACCCTTCAGACAAGAACAACAAGAGTGGATCCCGTAGAGTACTATGGATGCGTAGGGGTGCTAATACCTTCCCTTCGCATAATCGACTCCCAAACCCAAGATTTGGTTGCGAGACCTTGTCTTTTCCTTTCCTTTCTCCAGGTTTACTTCGAGCGTTTCCTTTCCCTCCTTTGGGATAAATAACGCACGGTGGCGACTCTTCTGTCATTTCTTTCTCGCCGGTTGTTTTTTCGCACCTCTGTATTTTTCAGGCTGCGACAATATCCTCATCATCATAATTTTTGTCGTCTCTTGTTTCACAATCACTTTGATCATTATATGGGGACTTTGAGCTTGAAGTATTTAGAGCAATAAACTTATTCTTTACCTCCTTGTCTTTACCTTTCTCCTTCTTCATATTCTTCTCATACTATTTTTCATGTTTTTCCAAGTAAGTGAATTATTGCTCATGTTCTTCAAATTTTCCAAACAAAGTAGAGAGATCAAGTGCCTTAAGATCATTCACCCCTTTGATTGCGGTGACCTTGGGTTTCCATTTTCTATTAAAACACCTAAAAACTTTATTAGTAGCAATATCATTGGAAATAGGGTTACCCTGAGCATTCAATCGATTTATAAGATGTGTGAACCTTTTTTGCATGTCGGCAATGGTTTCACCATGCTTCATGCAAAAGAGTTCAAACTCCTGATTCAAGGTATTAATCTTAGCTTGTTTGACCTCATTAGTTCCCTTATGGAAAACTTCTAATGCATCCCACATAGCTTTGGCGGATTCACAATGGGAAACACCATAAAATTCATCAACACTGAGAGAGGATATGAGAATATTTTGTACCCTCCAATCATGTGACCAAAATTTCTTATCATTATCATTTCATTGTGCTTCGGGTTTTGGAACTACAACACCTTCACGCATACAAGCTTTACAATAGCTATACTTTTCACTGGTGAAAATTGGT
Source organism: Lathyrus oleraceus (assembly GCF_024323335.1). Taxonomy (NCBI): domain Eukaryota; kingdom Viridiplantae; phylum Streptophyta; class Magnoliopsida; order Fabales; family Fabaceae; genus Lathyrus; species Lathyrus oleraceus. Next base: position 1,810,250 of record NC_066580.1, read on the forward strand.
GCTCTATTGTATGCTCACTTAGGTTCAGTATTCGTCTTCTAATAAGCAAATATTGAAGAACGAAATTAATCGGAGCTCGTGATACCACTTGTTAGACGGTATGCTTCGATTTAGAAGAGGATGAATATATGCCTAGTTTAAAACTTTGAACAAAAAGTAGTTTTGAAAAGTTTATGGCAAGCAGAAGCAACCCGAATCAAATCGTCTAACTGGACCTCTATAGAAAGGCTCGAATATGCATAAAGGCTATAAACGTATGATAATGAACACAAATTAATTGAAGACTTTGGATCACTACCAATTGAATGCTAAGCTACAAGGATAGTCTATTTCCAATGATCAATCACATAAAAAATCTATTGTAACAAATTATCGAACACTTTATGTGCAATTGATTTTGTTTGGAAATTTATATGATATTGATCTTAAAATCCAATCACAATCTAAAGGATTGTGATCAATTCAACAACACCTATTTCAAAAGGTAACCAAAAATATTATCCAAACGAATCGATCACACGATCGATGAACTCAACAATTTACTAACAGAAAATAAAAGAGATAGATAGGGACAAAGAGTACACAAGGATTTGTTTAAGAAATTCCCCAATCGACCTTGCTATGGATATGTTTTCCCTCAATTAGAACATAAATTGAGATAATGAAATTAACCTTACTTTGCAAAAGTATGCATACAAGAGAGATGTAGTAATTTAATCCTACAAACCCTAAGTTTGATGTTGATTCTGACACCTTTTCTTCACTTGATCAAAGCTTTATCAAGTAACCCAACAATGCCAATTTGATTCACCATATCATGCTACTTCTTTACAAGAAACCCCTTGTTCTTTAAAGTTTTCACTCAATCAAACCCCAAGATTTACCAATATGATACAACGTCTCATGCTACTCCTTTGCAAGAACCTTTCGTTCTTCAAATCCTTCACTCGGTCGAATCCAAATTGTGTAATTTTGTCCAAAATCTTAAAATACCAATTTGATCTTGAAGAAAAACCCTAGCTCGGTTTTTTTATTTGAAACCCTCAAAGATCTCAACCCATTTTACAATTCAATCAACCTAAATTGAACTTTGTCAACCCTAATTCTAGATGACACCCAAACAAAGAATTAGTGTATAGTTTGTTTATGTGTATGCATAGAATGAGGTTGAAGATGATGAGAATGCTTTAAAATCCTAGTTTCATGTAGGTTTACACTAAAAACCTTACTAGAAATGATGCATGAATGAATTATTTATATGCATGCATGTTCGGAGGCAAAAAGGAATGCAAAAGACTTGAAAAAGTTGTGATTTTTTAGAAAATTATGTTGCATGAGCCGACTTGTGTAATTCATGAGCTGACCTGTTCAAAGCATGTACCAACCTGTATAGGTCATACGTCGACCTGTAGATGTGGCACAACAAACAGAAGCTACATGTATTAAAAATATAGTACATGTGTTGACCTGAAAAATGGATGTATCGACACATAAAAAAAATTGTCTTCTACGTGTCGACCTAAAACATGTATGTGTCGACACATTGGTTATTTTGCCCATAAAACTAGTCTTTGATGCATTTTTGATGCATGAAACCTTTCCCAATTTATTTCCAAATGTTTTTATGCTTCCTAATGCTAATATGCACATTGAGAATCAGAGGACACCGTCTAATATACATCAACGCTAAAGTGTCCTAGTTTTGACATCATATAAAATACATTTAATAGAAATTTGCACTCACACCCATCACCATTTTTATGAACACTACGACTTCATATTTTCATCACCTTTTAGCAACATACAACATTCAAGCACCATTCCAACCATCTCCAATTCCTCCTTCACCATAAAAAATTCCAATCACCAACAACCTTTACCCTTTCATCATTAACAAACTCACAAATCCACCATTGATAACAATCCAACAACAACACAACATTACAACATACAAAAAGAAACAAAAGACACAAAAAACACACACAAAGAAAATAACATCGTAAACTCGTTTCTTTCCCATCTTCACCCCCTCCATTGAGAACATAATAACTTACCTAAAACATAAAAAACAACAGAAACCAAAAGAGAAAAATGAAACGCATGTCGCAGTTGCAACATATTCGTCTGCACACTTCTGAGTCCTTTGTCGTCGCGAAATCGTGTGCCTCATAACCATCATCGGCCAAAAAATTTACCCCCATTGTGTATCTTCTTACGTTTCCGTAACACACACCACCGTGAAACGCAAAAGGCCCCAACATCAATGTCATGATCATTGATTCAATCTTCGTCGTTCTCTTTAGGTAGTCTCCTATCTGCTTTTCATGAATCCATATTTGCTTTCTATGGTTTTTTTTGATGTGAGGGTTTGTTCGCAATAAGAGACTTGTTATTATGTTGTTTGTATTTGAAAGAGGAGGAGATGATAGATCGATAAAGGAGAAGAGTTTTTTATTTTTTTTCTTTCACCATTTTTGAAACTAAAGTGTGTTTTGTTTTGATGTGAATGGATTGAAGAAGTCAAGTTCAATTATTTATTTATCTTGTTTTTATTTTATTATATTAAAATTGATTTACCATTAGATTACAATTCGGACCTAGGCCAAATAACTCTTTTTTTCTTATTTTCACCCTATTTTAATATGACACACTCCATTTTTATCTCTAGCACCTCATATTCTCACTTTTGATTTTTATTTTATGATTTAATTGATTAATTTTTTATTAGCATGAATATAAAATTACAAAAATAATAAACATTCAAAAATGTCAAAAATAAATAAATATTATAAAAATACAAAAAAATAGGTTTAATTGATTTATTTAATTAATTTAGTATCGTTATATTTTTTACTCTTTTTATTTATTAAACTTAGGTTATTTGTTTAGTTTATTATTATAAAACAAAACAAAACAAAAATTAATATTTGAAAAAGACAAAAAAAAATCTTTATTTTATAATTAAAATTAACATCAATCCGTCAAATTATTTTTGTCCTTGTACATTAAAAATAAAAACTCATAAAAGAATAGTCTGGTTCATTTAACATGAATACAAAAACGCCTAAACCTCTATCGTGTGAGTATACATGCATGCGTTTAAACGCTAAAATATGACATGTCATTATTCTCTAAAATCCACCAACCCACAAATATTTTTTACACGAACTACGAAACTTTAATTTTCTAATTGCACCTTAAGAATACGTAAGCACTGTTGGTGCAAAGGTAGAATAAAAGATGAATATTCTATTAAGAGAATGACGGCTACAAAACATGATAAAAGTTACAATGATTGTCACCCTATTTATAAGCTAAAACTAGGGTTACTAGAATATAATAAAATACTAAAATACCCTCTAACAAACTTAGGGGCTAAGAAAATAGTAAAACTAATAAATATGAATTACTTCTAATACCATCCCTTAATTCATATTCCATCAAAACTTGTAACACCAATTCCATCCCTTAATCTGAGGAATTGATCAGTCTTGATAGCTTTCGTCAGAACATCTGCCAACTGTTTCTGAGTGTTGCAGTGTACAACTTCTAACACTCCCCTCTGAACTTGATGTCTCAGAAAATGATACTTGGTCTCAATGTGCTTGCTTCTCCCATGCAACACTGGGTTTCTGGCAAGATTGATTGCAGACTTGTTGTCAATCATCAGTTTCAGAGGTTTGTTTACTTTAATCTTCAGATCCTGCAATAGATTCAGAATCCACACAGCTTGGCATGCAGTAACAGCACCTGCAATGTATTCAGCTTCACAAGTTGACAATGCCACAACAGGTTGCTTCTTGGAACACCAAGAAATGGGACCTCCCAGAAATTTGAATAAGTACCCAGACGTACTTCTTCTGTCAACTCTGTCTCCACACCAATCAGAATCTGAATAACTCAGAAGTTCTGACTCATCCTTTCTTCCAGAAGGAAATAATACTCCATACTTCAGAGTTCCCTTGATATACCTCAGAATCCTGACAGCAGCTTGGTAATGGGACCACTTAGGTTTACTCATGAACCTACTAACCATCCCAACTGAATAGCAAATATCAGGTCTGGTATTGCACAAATACCTCAGAGAACCAACCAACTGTTTGAAGGTTGTAGCATCCACATCCTTTCCATCAGAGTCAGAATCCAGTTTCTGATTTGTATCAGAAGGTGTGACAACAATCTTACAATTCTCCAGTTCAAATCTCTTCAGAAGTTCTAATTCATACTTGAGCTGATGCAAAATAATACCTTTCTCAGAGTATCTGAATTCCATCCCTAGAAAGTATGTCATTTTGCCTAGATCAGTCATTTCGAATTCATTCATCAGAACTTTCTTGAACTTGGCTATCTCCTGTTCAGAACTTCCAGTCAGCAGTATATCATCAACATATAAACATACCAGAGTCATATTTCCTTCAGAAGTATGCTGAACATAGACACCGTACTCCATCTCACATTTCTGAAAGCCTTGCCTCTTGAAAAATGAATCAATCTTCAGATTCCAAGCTCTGGGCGCTTGTTTCAATCCATATAGAGCTTTGTATAATCTGTACACCATCCCTTCCTGATTCTTTTTCACAAATCCAGGAGGTTGTGACACGTAAACTTCTTCTTCTAATGGACCGTTCAGAAATGCAGATTTTACATCTAAATGCATCAGAGGCCAATTCCTGTTAGCAGCTATTGCAATCACCATTCTGATTGTTTCATGTCTTGCTACAGGTGCAAACACTTCAGAGTAATCCAGCCCAGGTTTCTGTAGAAATCCTCTGGCTACCAACCTTGCTTTATGTTTGCCAATTGAACCATCTGGCTTTAACTTCTGTTTGAAAACCCATATGACGCTGATGGCTTTCTTGTCTTTTGGAAGTTCTGTCAGCTTCCAAGTCTTGTTTCTCTCTATAGCATCAAGTTCTTCTTTCATGGCCTTCAACCAGAGCTTCTGCTTAAGAGCCTCTTCTGTACTTATGGGTTCAGAGTCTACTAACATGGCACACTGAATAACTTCTCCTTCAGAGTCTACTTCAGTGTCTTGCAGCATGTCAAATTCTGCATATCTTCTGGGGATGTTTCTGATTCTTTGTGGTCTCTGAACTTGTTCAGAGTCTTGAGCTTCAGAGTTTCTAGCTTCAGATGGTTGACTTCCTCCAGAGCTTTGACCATCTTCAGGGGCTGGCATATTTTCAGAGTCTGAATTGCCACCAGAATCTGGATTACCACCAGAGTCTGGGTCATCAGAGTCTGAATCATCAGAGTCACCTTCATCTTCAGAGTCTTCTCCAGAGTCAAAATCACTATCAGAATCAATGTCTTCAGAAATTCTTAACTCTGACCTTTCTTCAGAGGTTCTAACATCAGAATCAGATTGAGACTTATCCCAATTCCAAACTTCTGATTCCTTCACAATCACATCTCTACTGAATTCAATTTTATTGGTTTCTGGACAATAGAGCTTGTATGCACCTGTACTGTGGTACCCTATCAGAATCATCACTTTGCTTCTATCATCCAGCTTCTGTCTTCTGGCTTCTGGAACATGTTTATAGCAAACAGAACCAAACACCTTCAGATGACTAACACTTTGCTTATCTCCAGTCCACTTCTGTATTGGAACTATTTCCTTCAACTTCTTCGTAGGACATCGGTTGAGTACATACGTTGCAGTGGCAACAGCTTCTCCCCAGAGCTTCTGAGGAAGCTTCTTCTCCTTTAGCATGCTTCTCACCATATCAAGCAAAGTGCGGTTTCTTCTTTCAGCAAGACCATTGTGTTGAGGGGTATAAGGAGCAGTAACCTCATGCTCAATTCCATTCTCCTCACAGAACTTCTTGAACTCTTTGGAGTTATACTCACCTCCACCGTCAGTTCTAAGAATCTTCAACTTCTGACCACTCTGATTCTCAGCCTTCATTCTGAACTTCTTGAATTCATCAAACACCTCGTGTTTAAACTTAATAAGGGATACCCATGTCATTCTTGTGAATTCATCAACAAATAACACAAAGTATTTATTCCCTCCAATCGATGCTACTGGAAATGGACCACACACATCAGAATGTACAAGTCCCAAGGCATGTTTTGCTCTTGGAGCAGTTTCTGACGCAAATGGCAATCGTGGTTGTTTTCCTTCCATGCAAACTTTGCATGACTTTTCAGGCTTCTTAATTGCAGGAATTCCATGTACCAACTTCTTTGAATTCAGATGTTTTAAGCTTCTGAAATTCAAGTGACCAAATCTTCTGTGCCACAGCTCACTCTCCTTCTCAGCACTTGTTGCACTAAGACATTCTGAGTCTGCAGTTCTGACATTCACCTTGAATGTTCTATTCCTTCCCTGTTCTGACTCCATAATCAACTTCTGATTGCAGTCATACAGCTTCAGAAGATTGTCCTTCATGGTAACTGAGAAACCTTTCTCAATTAATTGTCCCACACTCATCAGATTGCTTCTGATGCCAGGTACATACCACACGTTCTGAATCAATGTTGTTTTCCCATTGTTCAGAATCACTCTGACATTTCCCATACCTTCTGCATTAAGATATTTGTCATCAGCACATCTGATCTTTGTCCTCTTTTCAGAGTCAAAGTCAACCAGCCATTTCTTGTTTCCAGTAAGATGATTTGAACAGCCAGTGTCCATATACCACCAGTCTATCAGATCCATATCATCAGATTCAGAGGCCATCAATAGCACAGATTCGTCATCAGAACTTCTGGCTATATTTGCTTCTTCTGATTTTCTCTCCTTGTTTGACCAACAGTCTCTAGCAAAATGACCAAACTTCTTACAGCAGTAACATTGGATTTTCTTCTTGTCATACTTCTCTTTTCCCTTCTGAGCATTCTTTTGTCTATCAGAGGTTGAGCTTTCTGACTTCTGACCACCATCAGATCTTCTCCTGGCTTCTGACTGCTTCTGATACCTCCTATCAGAAGTTGCTTTCAGAGCCTGCTGCTCTACTTCCCTTTCAGAAGTTCTTTCAGTCAAACGCAACTCTTGCGCTTCTAGACTGCTCTGCAGCTCTTCAATTCTCATTGTGCTCAGATCCTTGGAATGTTCTATTGCTACCACAATGTAATCAAATTGAGAGGTAAGGGATCTCAATACCTTCTCCATGATTGTTTCTTCAGAAAGAGTTTCTCCACACGCTTTCATCTCATTAGTGATCAGAATCACTCTGGAGATGTATTCAGAAACTTTCTCATTATTCTTCATGTTGAGATTTTCATATTGCTTTCTCAAGGACTGAAGCTTCACCTTCTTCACTGATGCGTCACCACCATAACATCTAACCAGTGTGTCCCACGCAACCTTTGCTGTCGTTGAATCTGCAATCTTCTCAAACACATTTACATCAACACATTGATGAATGAAGAACAATGCCTTCTGATCCTTCTTCCTTACTTCCTTCTGCGCGTTTTTCTGTTCATCCGTCGCATCTGCTGCTACCGGAACATAACCATCAGTGACAAGATCTAGAACATCTTGAGCACCGAACAGTACACGCATTTGGATCATCCAACGATTCCAGTTTTTACCGTCAAATACTGGAAGTTTGGTGTTCATGTTGCCGTTTCCGTTCATCTTTCTACCTTGCACAATACACTCAGATTTCTCACACAGTGTTTCCCAACCCACAGAATTAAAATTCTGATCAGATTTTGTTCAAGATTCAACACGAATCTAAGAATCAAAATCAAACACACACAAGACCTCACGTTCACTCTTGTTTCCCGTGTTTCCCTATGAATCCGAACCGGAACTCTAGATACCAATTGTTGGTGCAAAGGTAGAATAAAAGATGAATATTCTATTAAGAGAATGACGGCTACAAAACATGATAAAAGTTACAATGATTGTCACCCTATTTATAAGCTAAAACTAGGGTTACTAGAATATAATAAAATACTAAAATACCCTCTAACAAACTTAGGGGCTAAGAAAATAGTAAAACTAATAAATATGAATTACTTCTAATAAGCACGACCTTTGAAACCTTTGTGAGCACATTAATAAAAAAATATTTTCCCCTTATTTTGTAAATATTATTTTAGCAATTGGACAAATGCAAACCCTTTTAAAACATTTTTTCCCTAAACTAATTGGAAGGTTCCCGTTGGATACAACGGATGTGAGAGGTGCTAGTACATTTCTATCGCGTAACCAACTTTCGAATCCGATTTAGTTGTGATGATCATCTTATCCTCTTTCCTTGGGATTTTATTGTTATTTTTCTTTTCTTTAGGAATAAATAAAATTCGGTAGTTACTCTCTTAGTCATATGCGAGTGTGCAATACGCTCGTAAGGTTGTATTTTTTGAGATGCGACACATACTACTTTGATGACTTGGATTTCATATAAATGAGATTTGTTTGTGGAATTTTGCGGGAATCAGAAGTCGATTACCATAAACGACACCAGAGTTCTATCGTGGAATGGGAATTGTGAATGAGTTAAAGTGGTAAACTTCTGATGTGGTGTTATAAATCTACTGAGCGATCGAATACAGGGGTGAACCTACAAAGTTAACACTCTAACGCTAAGTTAGTAATTGAGTCCAAAAAAAAAGAGTGAAACATGAAAATTGTATGTATACCTTAGGCCTTGCGCATGCCGATATGTATATATGAGCCAGGTAATTATGGACATTACTTTGTCTTGGGCTCGTCGCTTGAGAATTGTAAAGGAACATTTCTTTATTAAGCTCTTGCTTGATGCAAAAACAAATTTACTCCTTAATTTTCTATTGAATTGTGAAAATTTATTCATTAAAAATGTCCTTTAAGATAAAATATTTCACAAGAATAAGTTCTATTTATAAAAAAAAACATTATAGATAAAAATATTGCTCAAGACTTTAAAATTATAAGATTAAAGCGGTCGCATTTCACATGTAGTTAGATATTTATTTGAATATTAATACACGAAAAAGCTAAAATAATTAAATTAGTTAGACGAAAATAAGGATGGATAGAGTAGCTCAACAAATATATTTTAGTTAAATTAGATGAGAGTAAACGGTGGATTATGGACTCAATCTCACAATGATAATTATTAACATTTTTTATAATATGTTGATGTAAACAAGTTGTTATATGAAAATAAAATAATTATTTAAATATTTGGTATGTTTTTTTTAAGTCTTTTCATATATATATATATATATATATATATATATATATATATATATATATATATATATATATATAATAAAGTCTAATATTAATTACACATAAAAGTGTTTATAATCAAATAAATTGAACCTCACTTTTTTATACTGTTAATTTGATATTATTTCAATTTTTCAATTTTTATTTTATTTTAAATTTGACAATTGTAGTAATATATTTGTACACTTTTTCCATAATTATTTATGCATTTATGAATATTATTTGATTAATTCATTCAATGTTTTCAAAAGTTGGTTCTTTTTTATTATATTATATTTTATATTTTACAAATGTAGCAAATAAACACAATTTGTTTTACTTTTCTAAATATCTATAAGCAGTTGAATATCGATTTTTTTTATAATAAGAAGTAAGTCAAAAATAAGAAGTAATTTAAAATAAAATATTTTTGGTGCTACATTTACTTTATTACAATTTAAAATCATCTTATTAAAGCAATATTGATTAATTATTATTTTTAAATGACTATTAATCTCGTGGTCAATATATACTCAATTAAATATTAGCCATAAAATGATTTGAATTTGATATTCAACATCCTCGTAGCCATACCAAACCACTAATATGTAAAAAAAAAATCATTTAATTAATTATTATAAAGTTTCTATTTAATGTATGTAGATTTTAAATTGGTAAAAATAATAAAATAAAATTATCATATTATTAAATAATTTATAATAATTAATTAAAATAAAGTAAATACGAATTAGGTAGGATGCTACATGTGTCGATTGTAATAAATTTCGTATAATGTGTTCATATTTTTATATATATATTTGCGAAACATTCAAAGTAGTATTCATTCTCTTATCAACCACCTAGTTTCTTTGTTCTCTCCATCAAGATGAATTGTTATGATCTTCAGCAGAGAGTCTTTGTAGCTTGTGAAGAGAAGAGAGGTTCTCTTACCATTTCCGATCAAAAGGAGCCCCTCATTTGCCCTAAGCCACTTCGAGTTGGAGTTATATTGGAAAAACACATGGAAATGTTTGCTAATCAAGTAGATTCATCTCCTCCGTTTTTTTGCGTGTCTCCACCGATTCGAACATCAAATCCCTTGGTTAAGGATGCTCGATTCAGAGATGATATTTCGTCATCATTAGGTTTTGCATTTTCAACTTCTGTATCTTGCAAAAGCGAACGCGTCAGAATGAGTTTTGGACTTAAACCGGCTCCAATTAGAGTAGAAGGATTTGATTGCATCGGTATGGATCGCCAGAATTCGAGCATCTCTACTTTCGCTTAAATGTTTCATTCAAATAAATATGTATATCGGCGGAGGTAGAATGCGATAACTTATTATAAAGAAAAATAATTTAAGTAGATTGAAAAAAATATCTTTTAAGTTAGTTTAAGGTTATAATGTTGGAAGAAACAAAACTTGTTTTTGAGAAGGTTGGATAGTGTTAATTATGTTTTATTTAAGTGTTATTTAAATTTTCTAAGAAAGTCGGATGAGTTGGTAATTTTGATTATAATATATAAAATATATATAGTTAAATTTATAAGTATGATTATTATAAACTTAATGAATTAAGTGATTTTTTTTAACTTAGTGGTTTACTTGAGGAAATTATTCCTAATTGAGCATCACATACTTACCATCATTCCTTCTTTTGAAGAAATTAAGGATGCAATGATGAATCTCAACAAGAATAGTGCCTTATGCCCAGACAATTTTAGTGCTTATTTTTATCAATAAAAATAGGAAATCATTAAGATTATTGTGGTTAATGTTGTTATTTAGTTCTTCTAAGGGTGATTAGATATTGTCTCATTTCAATTCTAAGCATAATTATTCTCATTCCTAAATGCCAAAATGATGATTCCTTAGACCAATTCATTCATATTGCTCTATCTAATTTTAAACATACAATCATACTAGAATTCTTCTTGGAAAAATTTCCTCCATGCTTTTTTCCATCATTTCTCCTAAATAAAATATTTGGAGTGGTTAAAAGTTTCTACTTGATTAGTCGACTTCATTGGTTATATGTATGGTTCAAAGTATGTTTCTCCACTGCATTAAAGTTTGTTTGGCCAATGGCCCTACTAAATAATTATAATATTGAAACTTGTATTACAAACTTCATTCAGAGGGGTGAGTGAAGTGTGTTACTATGGCTTGGCACAAATATTACAGGTCTGCCTTTAAAGGAGATCTTTGGTCTAATATCACTAACCACTCTCAACGAAGCTTCAAATATCATATTTTGTTGGGACATTGTCGAACCTTAAATTTTATCTTGAATTTTTTTCACTTGCATCAGCATAGCATAATTGTTTCATTTTATCATGTATTCTTTCAGTTAAAAGCATTCATCGGGATTTAGATGAAAAGTCAGGAGTTCTGTCATTTTATCTGGTCTTGATGATATTTATCCAGTCATCTGTTGATTAAGAAGTCAAAAGACTTGATTTTTTAGTCTCAATGCATCGTTCATTCTGTTGCATCGGGTTTCAGAGGTTCAGAGGGTGACAATCAAGAGTATTATCGTCATCTAAATCTTTGTAGGGTTTTAGTTGTAATTGAGAATCAGAAGTAAATGGTCAAAGAGTAATTCTTTTACATTTGATTGTCTATTCACGATTATTTGATCAATAATTCAACAAATTCATAAGACATATGCATTTTCTACTCGCCACAACATGCATTTTATTCCGCATAATGCTTAAAATGTCAACTAGAATAATTTTTTGAATCTATAGACAAACTGGTAGAATCGTTTCTCAACTATATGTCGAATTAACAGGCAACAAATTTCAAAATCGAGCTTGCATACGTCAGTGTTCTTAATATATGATTTGCGTAGTTTAACTTGATGTAATCGTTTTAATTTTTCGACTACTTTTTCGGTTGTATTTTGGTCAGCCTGAGCCTTTTAACCGATCGATTTTTATTTTAAAACTTGATCAAAATCTGTATGTTTTTGAGAAGTTTATTCCGCATTGATCATTTTAATACGTTATGTTTATTTTTCAGATATTTTTGCGCCCGTTTTTTATTCGTTTTTATCCGATTATTTTTTATCTTTCGCCAAAATAATCAGGAGAATTATTTAAAATTATCTACGTTTTTTATTTGATTTTTATTCATGTTTGTGTATTTTTAATTTAATTAGTAAATTCAAAAATGTTTAGCTATTTTTTATCAATCAATCAACATTAGTCACTTATTTTTATTTTAAAATTAATTTAACCCCAAACTCAATCACAACAACAAATCACAACACCACCATGAACCACTTTCTTCTTCATCATCAAACAATATAGCAACATAAACTCACACCAAGAACCTTAACATTCACTACTCTTCACTTCAACAGTCTTAACACTTTCTTCATAATAAACACAATATCCACCACTCCATAAACAACTTCATCCAACACACCTCATCATCATCTCCACAAAAATAAGTTTAAAAAAATACAACAAACCATACAAATACTTCCTTCAAACTCAACTTTTCACCATAACAAACATAACCAAGGTGACACTTTTGAGGATTAGTAGGATCTTTTATTTCTTCTTGTTTCATTTGTTCTACCATGTATTTTTTTAATTTATTGGAAGTTTTTTTGCTTTGATTGTTGTCTTGAGAGAGAAGAGATTTGAGAAGAGAGTTTGTCTAAGAGGCCGGAGAGGTTCATGATCATGAGAGGAGGGGCGTCAGCGCTGCCGTTGACCGACCGACCGCCCCCTTAAGTGGGTTGCGGGTTATTTTCTTAAGCAAGAGAGTTGTGTTTCCTTGTTGTTACTTTTGTGTGTGTATTGTTTCTCTTACCTTTAACATTAATGTTATTCCTACATCCAAATTTTTACACCAATACTTACACCAAACACTGTTCACCGTATTTACGTTGAATAATATTTGTTTAATAGAATAATTTTAAATATTTATAAAAAATATTTTTTTAAAAATTAATTTTATAATAAAAATATAATATTTGTCATTAACCAATTTTATTATTGCATTAATCACAAAAACATATATTATTAACCACAAATTTTCCTTCTAATAGCTTATTAACCGACTTCACTATTTCATTAACCAATATAAGACATAATATTAACTAAGTTCTGACATTAATTTATAAATTAAATTATAAATTAATATCAGAACTTGGTTAATATTATGTGTTTTATTGATTAATAAAGTAGTGAAGTTGGTTAATAAGATATCAGAAAAGTACGTGGTTAATAATATATACTTTTGTGTTAATACAATAATAAAATGGTTAATGACAAATGTTATATTTTTATTACGAAATTAATTTTTTTTTAAAAATATTTTTTATTTAAAATAAAATTTTAATATTATTTTATTAAAAAAATACTTTTCACCGCATAAATACGCTTTATGACTTTATATTACTTTTTTGAAAAACAATTATTGCCACATGTTTTAATATTATTGGTCATGCTAACAATTTAAAAATAGAAATAAAAAATAATAATAAACAATAACAATAGGATCAACGGTCTTTTCTTTCTCTCTATTTTAGTGTTATTTATTTATTTATTTATTTTACTACTATTATTTTATTATTATTATTATTATAATAATTATTATTATTATTATATATTATTATTATTATTATTATTATTATTATTATTATTATTATTATTATATATTATTATAATTATTATTATATATTACTAATTATTATTATTGTAACTATTATTATTATTATTATTATTAATATTATCATTATCACTAACTATTATTATTTATGACTAACTATTTATTATTGTTATTATTATTTATTATTATTGTTATTAATATTTATTGATTAATTATTATTATTATTATTATTATTATTATTATTATTATTATTGTCATTATTATTATTTGATTATTATTGATTAATTATTATTATTTATTTATTATTATTATTACTAATTATTATTACTATTGTTATTAGTAGTAGTAGTAGCAGTCTTATTTATTGTTTATTGTTTAAATTTATTTTTTTAAATTGTTAAAAAAAAGAAATTTGGATTTATTTGTCTCATTGATTTTTCATAGATGCATTGTAATTTCGAAGTTAAAAATTTAATTTAACTTCAGTAACTACTTAAATGCATATAATTTTGTTGACTGACCTCAGATAGGGTGATTCCCACATTAATCACTTTACGATTGCTTAACATAGCGCTAAATTCTTTAGTTTTAATTTTTGGTTTTTTTACCTTTAAAAATATCGTTTAAATAATCACGTTGTTGAATTTTCACAGATGCGATGCAAATTTTGGAATTAAAAATTCAATTTAACTTCAGAAATTGCTTAAACGCATAGAGTTTTGTTAACCGGCCTGAGATAGGGTGATTCCTATATGAATCACTTTATGATTGCTTAATATGATGCTAAATTCAGTAGTTTAAAACTTCGATTTATTTCTAGTCCGTTGGCTTTCTCTTGGACCTTCTTACAACAAGATTTTTGTTATTTACCATTGTTTATTAAGCTTGTATTATTAATTGTTGTATTGTATCCCCATTCTTGTCATTTGTAATAAGTTTACCTCTTTCCTTTTTACTATTATTATGTTAGTTGATTTTTAATTCAAAGATTAAAATCAACAACTTTTAGAAAAGAACAAAACAAACAAACACTCGATCCAAGTCAAGTCTTTTTCCCCAAATTAAATCCAAATTGAATACAACGTCGAGTATCTCTTCCGATTAATTCAAACTTTTTCATAATCAACTTGCAACACTTGATCCAACATCAAGTCGTTGATGCAAAACCTTTTTCGTAATAAAAGTTGAAAAAACAAAGGGCCAAGAGATACGCATATCTTTAGACCCCTTGATGGTCGAGCATTCGGAGCACACCAGATTCAAAAGGATTATTAGTCTTTCAAATAAAAAACACGTTAAACAAACTTGGAATAAGGGGACAATGGGAACACATCCATGCAAACCCCGAGTAAACACACACTTGGTGCACACCTCTGCTCAAATGTTTACTCATCTTCCGCAATGAATAAATCTTTATGATAAAAGAAAATTAACCAATCAAACTTGTTTTCCGCCCTTGTGCGACTTCAAAAATAGTTTTTGAGTATGCTTTATCCATATTTACGTGAAACAAACAAAGATTTCCGCCTCCAAGAGCGAGTAACAAGTAAAGGTTTAATCACTCGATATGTTTAAAGGATCACTCCTTAAAAACAATCAACCCAGTAGTTCTTTCTAAGTAGAACTACATAGCCTTGAGTTCTCCATAGCACCTGGAGATATGTAGGAGCAGGATTGAGAAATCTTGTGAGGCCCCTTTTAATAAAAACCTTTCCTTTCTCTCTTTCTCTTTTATCACTCGATAAGTAGAAGATCGCAAACAATATCACGCTAACACTCTTGCACGAAACTAACTAAATGAGTCTCGTTAAGTATAATAGATGTGAGGGGTGTTAGTATCTTCCCCTTGCATAGCCGACTCCCGAACCCAATTTGGTTGCGACGACCATATCTTTTTATTTTTCGTGGATTTTATCGATATTTTCCCTTTCCCTCTTTAGGAATAAATAAAGTTCGGTGACAACTCTATTTTGTTTATATTTTGAGCGTTCCTTACACTCGGGTATCTGTTGCGTCGCGACAGACATGCTTTATGATAATGGTAGTTGGATTAGGATTCTCAAATCTAGGGTATTTAGAAATGGTAGGGCTTTTACTCGTCATATTTATTCTTCCATTTAGAGTGGTTTGAAGAAGCAATATAACACCATTCATGATCAATCAATTTGGATTCTTAGAAATGGAATAAATATCAAATTTTGGTTGGATAAATGGGGCGACATTCGTCTAATTGAAAAATATAACATTCATTTCATCTATCATGATACTCAAACCTCCATAGTTAGTGAGTTCTTAGTTAAGAAATGTTGGTCCTTACCACAAAATATGATGTTGGTTTTCCCCAATTTGTTGAATACCATACAAACCTCATTGCATTGGAGGATAGAGAGGATATGAGGGTCAAGTAGATTTTAGACTTTGGTATTCTCATTATGAAACGTGCCTATGACTTTTTTTGCAAATCCTCATCTGATTGCCTTGATGGGTAAGTTTCCTTGAAATTCTAACATTCCTCTTTCTAAATTCATATTGGTTTGAGGGATTATTCATAAAAAGCCCTCCTTATATGATAAATTAATTGTTAGAGGTCTTAATCTACCTTTCATGTCATAAATATTCGGAAACAATTGTGCATATATTTTTTATTCCCAATTTGCAACTTCCAAATGGAACTAGTTTTCTAACACCTTTGCCATTCCATTTTCAATTAAAATTTTGAATGACTATGGGAGGATTATCGACAAAGATTGGTCCCATAAATGTCAAGCTATGGTAATTTCAAATGTTATTAATTAAATTAATGCAACTTGGATGGCTAGAAATAAGCATAGACTTGAAGTCACCAACATTTATTGGAAAACCTTTATCACCTATATTTTCTCTAATGTTCTCATTCACGCCAATGAAAATACTAAAGTGTCTAAGTCTTATATGATGAATTTCAACATTCTAAAGCATTTTGACATTAAAATTCATCCTATAAAGTAGAAAACCACAACTGAACTTTTTGTGACAGTCTACTACTCTATATTGGATTAAAAGAAATATTTATGGGGAAAGTATAGGGGTTCCTACTGTGAATGCTTATGGTGGTATTTTCAAGAATGCTAACTTGGGTCATATTGGTAGCTTTACTTCTTTGATTGGTCGAAGCAATGTCTTTCATTATGAGATAATTGGTGCATTGTTGACTATAGAATTGACTATGGCTAGAAATTGGAAAAACTTTAGTTGGAAACTGATATTGCGATGGTAGTTAAGGCATTCTCAAACTCCTATCTCGTCTCTTGGCGTCTCAAGACAGGGTGGTTAAATAATGTGTGCATTTCTAACTCAATGATATTATGCTATCACATATTTATAGACAAGGAAACAATTGTGCTGATAAACATGATATTATTGATATTGGTATTAAGAGGTTTACTTGGTTTAATCATATTCATAATTACATTAAGATTTATTCTTTGTGTAGCAAGTTAGGCATGTCTGATCTTATAAGAAGTTCTTCTTGAGGTTTTGGTCTTGGTCCCCCCTTTTTTCCTTTTGTTTCCTTTTTTGTTATTTTATTGGCTTGGCCTCTGATTAAAAAAAACAAAACCATCTAGATGGTATATTGTAACACTTTATTTTTTTTTAAATGATGTATTTTATATCTTATGTAGTTAGTGTTAAAAGAGTGATTAAAATTAATAATTAAAAACTAGTGTTAATTTATGGGCAAGCGTGTTTCCTGGTATCGAAATGTTTCAGTTAATGTTATTATGGGCCAACGTTGATGGTCTAGGCCAACATATGTCCCCGGTAGAGTACCAGGGACATTCTTAAATACTAGCTTATGATCCCCTTATTTTTTGTTGATGGGGTTTGCCCTATTTGCCGCAAGGCGTGCTTGGGTATTTTTGGAGAATATGTCATTCATTGTAAATTTGTAAGGAGCTTCCAAGATTTAAATATCGACATGAATTTGTTAGGGATGTTTTATTTTAATATTTATGTGTGCCGAGATATCTGTGAAGAAAGAGGCACCTGTGAATTTCTTGATTGGCCCACAAAATGGGAGATCGACACTTAGGCCAATGAATGTTCTGGTATATAGATGGGTAGGTGGGAAACATGCACGCGTATACTTGAACGGGGTTTCCCCATTGGTGGAACTGAGGACCAGAGGTTTTACCGTAGGGAAGATAGCTCTCAAAGACACTTCAAGTAAAGTGGTCAAGCATGAAAAAAGATGTTTTGATAATCAACATGTTTTCATACCATTTGACTTTGACACATTTGGTTTTCTAGTACCAGAAGAAAATGAGTTGATCTTTTACAAAGAGTGTGAAGGTTAATGCATAGCAATATTGTGTCTCCTATGACAATGAATGTAGTTTTTAAGAGGATTGGTTTTATCATCCAAAAATGGATAGTGGTGCATCTTATTATTCGTCTGCATGCTCTTTCTATATAATTTCGACTATATTAAATGTATAAATAAAACACATTTGGGGATAAAATGATTACAATTTTTTTTATAAAAATTAACAACCGATTAAAGAGACATCGGAAGCAAAGATAAACTATATTTTTTTAAAGATGGGTGTCATTTAACACCCAATAAAGAAAAATTAAAATGGCTAATAAATAATATCATGTTTTATTTCAATTTAGTATTTGATGAGACAACAAAATATTATATTCGATTGGTGCACATGATAAGAGATACTATATGATAACAATATCATATTTTATTTCAATGTATTTGATGAGACAACACAATATGATAAATTAATAGCTTAAATATAAGATTCGTTCCTATAAGTTGGCATGTTTTTGTTTTTCGTCCATTTTTTTGGTTTTTTGTCCCATAAATGTTGATATCCATTTGGTTTTCGTCCCTGGCGTTAACCTTCTGTTAAAAAAAGAAATGTGGCAAACGATGCTGACGAGACTTTATTTTTTCTAAGTTCCAAATGTTGATGTGGCTTTTCTTTATTATTCCTCCCAAAATCCCCAAAGATTCTTTCACATATTGTCCCTATGACTATGGTTGAAAAAATTTGAAAGTCAAAGGGAGGAAAAAATGTTAGACGAAGGGAGCTTGTGAACGAGGTAGAATAAGGCATCATTCGACTGAGATAGGCAATTGATGAAGACAGAAGGAACACACACTTCATGCATTATCAATGTGTGATATCCGTTCGATAATGGTAGATGAATGTAGCTTCAGTCTGAGTTAAAGTTGGTTTCTTTCATCCGCATTTGATGTTTGTTCTTGAAAATCATAGGTGAAATTTCTAGGGATGAGTTTTAGTGTGTGTGTAACACCCCGAAAATTTTATTAGAATTTTATTAGATTTTTATTAGGATTTTTGGTATGCTTTGAGATTTATTTTATTATTGTTTTGAGCATTAATAAAATAAAATAAGAGTTTATTATTATAAAATATAATAATAATAGAGAATAGAAAAAGGTTGTGGTTATTTAGAAATTATGGGCTAAATAATGGAATTTACTGAAATAAAGGAAATTAGTATGAATAAATAAATAAAATAAAAATAAAGCTTATTTTTCTATTTAAGGGTGGGGGAAAGTTTAGAGAGCGTGCCAGTTGAGAAAAAAGAGAACATATGAGCCAACCTTATAGGAGAGATTTCCAAGTTTTAGAACTTTCATCACCAAAAAGCTCAAAGTTTTGGCGTAATCAAGGTAGGGGGGTAATGGCTTTTTAAGCTTAGGGATAGTGGAGATTCCCTTAGCCCCTTTCTCTTTTATGATGTTATTGTTGAATTATGTGAGGTTTGTACAAAACATTCATGATTATGTCATTTGTATATTTTGATTGTGCATTATTGATGATAATTATGTTATTATTGATGTGAAATTCATGTAAATCTGTGTTAAAATGCGGATTGTTGATATTCATATGTTATGTGATGATTTTGATGAATAAAACATGAATAATTGATGTAGTATGTGTCAGACTAGTATTCTTTGATGTGAAATCGGTTGATTTTTTGTGTAAATCGAATTTTAGATTGTATATGACACAAAATCAGAGAAGATTGAGGTATGGATCTATTTTTTATGGAAAAACGCATAAATCACATTTTGTAGCAGTGACGGGCATCACTTGTATGATGGTTTAACCTTCACTGTATCGGGGATGAAGATGTCAGACCTTCACCGATGATGGGCGTCATACATATGACAGTCGAAACTCCAGTGCCTCGTGACATACGTTATTTCCCCAGACCGCCAGTGATGACGAATGAGCTTTCCCAAGGGTGATGGTCGTTAGGGTCGAGACGGTCAAACCGTTAGCCCTATTCTTGACCGATTATGATGTTTTGACCAATTTTTCACAAAGGTTTCGATTCCTTGACTTAATTCATTATGTTAAGTATTATTTATTGAGAAAAATAATCATGATTGATTATTAGTGATTGAATTGATAACCTCCTCGTGGAGACCGTGTTAAAAGCTGATGGTTTTAGGTTCAAGGCAAACCAATATTTAGCCCTAACAAGTTGTGATTGATGTGAATTATATATAGGTTCGAAGAACTAGTGTATAATATGTTTTAGGTTTGAAAGGACCAACGTTAGCCTTAACCGACAATGTTGATAATTGGAGTATGAGGTTTGGATGAAGATTATTTGCATATGTTTGATCATGCATTATGTGTATCAAATATTAGCTTAGGACTTTGGTCCAATGTTTAGGACTTCGGTTTGGTGTGAAGGTTCACTCAGTAAAATAACTTTGATATCGATGACTTCAATCATGTATTTAGGACTTCAATCTAGTATTAGGATTGGTATCATATGCATATGAGTAGAGGAAGTACGCATTGCATAATAAAATTGTATATTTTACATCAATGTTGACTCAATATGCTTGTTGTGTACTATCATTGTTGTTTATACACCATTTAATTTATGGAATGTGATCTCACCCCTTTCTTGTCTATATATTTATATCTTTTATACTTTATGCAGATAATTCTCAAGTTGAGATTGAGGAGTGATAGCTATTGTTTACGGAGGATGGCGTAGTTATCCTCTTCAGTAGTTTTATTTTTGTGTTATGTTCGTGTACCGTTTGTCAACTTTTTAATATTCATTTTGGTTTCTCTCTAATATTGTAACATCAGGATGATATACTTTTTCTATGTCATTCAAGTTGTTTTGAACTAATTGCTTATGCTATGTTTTTAAATTAAAATTTCACCTTGGAATTTGAAAGTTGAATGTTTTGTCAATGTGACAACCTTGTTTTTATCTTCATATTTTCCATAATGTTTTATTAATCATATTTTGCATTTAGGGTGTTACATAATTGGTATTCGGCCTTATGTGTTAAGAACTTATAATACCATTATTCCCAACATGAGTGTTAACCTTGTCAATGTTGTTTTTCCCAATAACCATCATTGTTTTTACTGTTATAACTGGTTATCTTGTTTATGGGTGGTTGTACAGGAATATATGGTTGGCAGAAATGATCGTGCGATTGTTGATGCTCTCGAGGCAATGACTCATATGATGACCCAAGCTAATGAAGCTTTGCAAGCTAATGGAAACCAAAATGAAGGAGCTTATGAGTTTTATGGACTGGGAAAATTCCAAAAGAATAACTTGTAACACCCTAATCCTGAAACTTGTATAACAAGCACTATACGTTGATTAAAGTGTTACCAACTTCAAAAAATCTCAACTTCATTCAAATAGCAGGGAAAAATTAAACTACAATACTCGACAAAATCATGTTTGTTCTAAACTTCAAAATAACGTCATAAAAATCCCCCAAGAACATTAATTTGAATTCAACAATTAAAACAAGCGTATCAGCCCCGATGTTACATAATCAGAGCATAGCCACTAAATAAACAACGAAACTAAATGGAAATAACTTCAAAAGTTATCTTCTACTCACAAGAGCAACTTCTAATCCTGATTATCTGCAAGATATCTATGGTGGACAACATCAAAGCAAATGGTGGGGGGAGATTTCACTTCAATAAATAAATGGTATAAGATGCAAGGTAGAATTCAAACATGTACACAATCCACGTCAATCACATAACATCATTCTCACACCCAATTCATCATCATACATAAAGCAATCACATATTCATCAATTAAATTATACAATGAGACTCACAACTTTAACTAAACTCATATGCATGTGGTACCATATCATCATCAATTGGTTCACTCAAGAACCGTGTTCTCCATACTCAGATTCAGGACAAGTTTACAATCCATCCTGCTTGACTTGTAACTTGCCTCTTTCATCAACAATAATGACATAATGATGCATGTCAATGCAATAACAACATAATGTTTAAATTTCCCTCTCGATAATAAACAAAACATTCATTGACTCAACAATAATAATTCTCCTCTCGAATTATTATCCCACAACAACATCATATAATACATTAATATAATTTATGCTCATACGGTAGCGTGTTTACATCACAACATACACATTTAACATAACATCATTATCAATTATTCACAATCACATAGTAGCATAATCAGTAGGATTAACATTCAACATTATCGAACAACACAATTGATTCATGATTATTTCACCTTTATAATGACAACACACCATACATATTCATATGATTTCATCTCAATTCAACATACATACATAATTAAACTTCTGAACCATCACCATGGTATAGTGCTTCACATTAGCTTTCCAACTCTTCAAACCGCGCCTCAATCTGAGTCACGAAACTCAAGTTACGTTATTTTCAATTCTGTGATTTTCCACCCGAAACAGTGGTAATCGGTTACACTTAGTGGTTAACCAGTTACAGACTCAAAAAACAGTCCAAAAAATTATTTTTCACCATTATAGGTCTTTCAGACCTCCGATTTCTATTGCGTAATAACCTCAAATCTCAGAATTTGACATACTACAATTATTCAATGATTAAAACAACAAATTCACAATATATCACAGACCGGCATCAACAAAATAATCACTTTTCAAGGTTTTCAGGTTATGTTTTCAAAGTTTTTTCAACACAACAATGGAGGAGTTTCAAAGCAAACATAAACATAATTTTCACACATAATAGTACACAAATTTAATCACTAACATCATCATATAACATCAATTCATCATCAAATTATAGAATTCAATCAAAAACCCAACAATCCTATTGGAGGTTAAGAACTCCTCATTCTACCCTTCATGCATTATACCCATTTATGAAGAAACTTCCTGCCCTTACCTTAATTCCTAGTGAGAAATATGAATATGAAAATGGTCTGAATGTGTTCTCCCTTCAACTTTTAGCCTCCCACCCGACTTCCTTTGCCTCAACTTTGGTTTCTACGTACTGATCAGAATTAGGGCTCTCTAAACTTGGATTATGCCTAACCTTAAATAGTTAGGGTATTAACCTATTTAAAATTGAATTTTATCCCCTTCAATTAATCCTCTCTCCCTCATTCTTCCCTTCTATTTCTCTTATTTTCCACTTTTTGCCTAAATTCTCTATTTCCTCAACTTTATTAAATAAATCAAATAAACTAATATTATTTTAATTATTAAAATAATTCTAAATTAATTATATCAGCCTCTAACTCCCTCTCCACACTCCCACCTCAAAGACATACACACCCCAAGCTTCCTATTCATTTAACCATAATAACATAATAATTAAACTAAAATACAAATAAAAAATCAATTAAAATAATAACTCAAAAAAACCTAGGGTGTTACAACTCTCCCCACTTAAAGAATTTTCACCCTTGAAAATTACCTTAAGTAAACAAATTTGGATACTACTCCCTCATCTGGCTCTCAAGCTCCCAAGTCACATTTCCATCAGTTGGTCCTCCCCAAGCTACCTTCACCAAGGTAATCTGATGCCTCAATAATGAGGTTATCTCTCACTTGCACATCATCCACTTGGATCACATGAGACAGATTCAAAACGTGTCTCCTCAACTGAGACACGTGAAACATATCATGAAGATTAACAAGTGACAGTGGTAAAGCAATCTGATAGGCCATTTCTCTTATCCTCTGCAAAATCTGGTATGGACCAATGAAATGCGGAGTAAGCTTTCGAGACTTCAAAGCTCTACCAATTCCAGAGACTAGAGTAACTCTTAGAATACATGATTTCCCTCTTGGAACTCAAGTGCTTTCCTCCACTTATCATGATAGATCTTTTGGAGACCATGTGAAGGTCTCATCTTCTCTTGGATCACTTTGATCTTCTATGTAGTTTGTTGGATAATATTCATTCCAATCACATCACCATCTCCTGATTCATACCAACATAAAGGTGTCCTACACCTTATACCATACAACGCCTCAAACGGTGTCATTCCAATGCTCGAATTGAAACTGTTATTGTAGGTAAACTCGATTAACGGTAAAAAACTATCCCGTGCACCTCTTTGTTCCAGCACACAGGCTCTCAAATTTTTTTATTAGGATTAGATAGTCATCTATGTCTGACCATCTATCTACGGATGATAAGCAAAACTCAAACATAGCTTCACACCTAAAGCTTTCTGCAAACTCTCCCATAACCTCAACGTAAACCTCAGATCTATGTCAGTTACAATATTATATGGAATCCCATCCAAACTGACAATCTTCTTAATATACAACTCTGATAGTCACTCCAATGGATAGATAAGTCGAATCGGAATGAAGTGAGTCGATTTAGTCAATCTATCCATAATAACCCAAATGGTGTCACAATTTTTCACTGTCTTCAACAAACCAGACACAAAATCCATCAAAATATTGTCTCACTTCAACTTAGGAATATTTAGCGGTTGCATCAGACCAAACAACTTCTAATGTTCCATCTTTGACTTCTGGCAAGTCAAACACGCATACCCGAACTCAATGGTTTCTTTATTCATTCTTGGCCACCAAAACATCTTCCTCAAGTGTTAATACAATTTAGTAGCATAGGGATGAATACTAAAGCCGCTACCGTGACCTTCCTCAAGAATAATCTTTTTAAGTTCGGGCACATCTGGTACATAAACTCTATCTCTGAACCTTATCACACTATTCTCGTCGATTATGAACTCATCACCTTGACCCTGAATAATCGACACCAACCGATCAACTAATCTTAAATCGATCTTATGACCTTATCTGATCTCTTCAAGGATACCACTACTCATCTTCAACATGCCCAATCTCACACTGTTACGAGTCCTTTCACATACTAAACTCAAATATCATAATTGTTCAATCAACTTCAACTCTCAAACCATAAGCATCAACGTATGCAATGATTTCATACTCAAAGTATCATCTACGACATTTGCTTTACCAGGATGGTAATTCAAACCAAAATCACAGTCCTTCAGAAATTCGAGCCACCTCCTCCATCTTATATTCAACTCTTTGATCAAATAGGTACTTAAAACCCTTGTGATTACTTAACACTTCAAATCTGAAACCAAACAGTTAATGCCTCCAAATCTTAAGTACAAACACCACAACGACTAATTCCATATCATGCATAGGATCATTCTTATCACAAACCTTTAACTGTCTGGAGGCATAAGCCATAACCCGTCTATTCTACATCAGCACACCACCCATACCCATCATCGAAGCATCATAATACACAACAAAAAACTCACTCGGATTCTGATAAATCAACACTAGAGTAGACGTCAATTTCTTCTTGAGTTCTATAAAACTTTATCCATATAAAACATCCCACACATACGTTTGACCCTTTCGAGTAAACTGAGTCAAATGCACCACCAACTTTGAAAATCCTTCAATAAACCTTTTGTAGTAACCTGTCAAACCTAAAAAACTTATGGTCTCAGTAACATGCCTCAGAGTTTCCCATTGTAACACATCATCAACCTTCAACGAATCAACAATAGTACCTCAATTAACAATTACATGACCTAATAAACTCACTTCTTTCAGCCATAACTCACACTTATATAACTTTGCACAACTTATTTCCTTTCAAGGTTTGTAACACGATTCTCAGATGCTCTGCATAATCTTCATATGGCTTTAAATATATCAGAATACCATCGTTGAACAAAACTACAAACTGATCTAAGTATGGATGGAATATTCAATTTATGTACTCTATGAACACTCCATGCGCGTTAGATACACCAAAAAATATCATTGAATACTCGTAATGACCATACCTCATTCTGAAAGCAATCTTCAAAATATCTTTTGGTTTCACTCAAATCTTGTGATAGCTTGGACGCAAATAATTCTCACTAAAAACACAAGCACCAACTAACTAATCCATCAGATTGTTGATTCTCGAAAGTGGATACTTATTCTTGACAATTACCTTATTCAGTTGTCAATAATCAACACATAACATCATGTTACCATCCTTCTTCTTAAATAACAACGTTGGCGTTCCCCACAGTGAAACACTTGGTTGGACAAATTTATTCTTAAACAACTCTTCCAACTATTTCTTTAGCTCACTCGGCTCTGAAGCAGACATTATATAAGAAGCCATAAACATAGGACTAATACCAGGTACTAAGGTCTACAGAAATTTGCACCTCATGCTCTGGCAGAAAATCTTTGATATCATCAGGAAATACTTTGGGAAAATCAAAGCAAATGGGGTGATATTTCACTTCAATGAATAAATGGTATAAGCTGCAGGGCAGAATTCAAACATATATGCAATCCACATCAATCACACAACATCATTCTCACACCCAATCCATCATTATACACAAAGCAATCACATATTCACCAATTAAATTATGCAACGACACTCACGACTTCAACTAGACTCGTATGCATGTTGTACCATATCATCATCAATTGGCTTACTCAAGAACTGTGTTCACCCTGATCTAACCCAAAATTCACCCTACTCGGATTTGGGACAAGTCACTAATCCACCCAGCTCGGATTGCAACTTGCCTCTTTCATCAACAACAACGACATAATGATGCATGTTAATACACATCAAGGCAACAACAACATAATGTTTAAAGTCCCCTCCCAACAATAAATAAAACCCGCACTGACTCAACGATAATAATTCCCCTCCCGAACTATTATCCCACAATAATTCACATAATATATTAATATAATGCTCATACGGTAGCATGTCAACATCACAACTTAAACACTCAACACAACATCCTAATTAATTATTCACAATCACACAGTAGCATAATTAGTAGGATTAGTACTTAACATTATCGAACAACATTATTGATTCATGATTATTCACCTTTATAATGACAACGCATCACATATATTCATATGAGTTCGTTTATGTTCATCATACATACATAGTTAAACTCCTAAAGCATCACCATGGGATAGTTCTTAGTGTTAGCTTTCCAATGCTTCAAACTGCACCTCAATCTGAGTCACATAACTCAAGTTACATCATTTTTAATTCTTCGATTTTCCACCCGAAATAGTGGTAACCGGTTATACTCAATGGTTAACCGGTTACAGGCTCAACAAATTGTCCATAAACTTATTTTTCATTGTTAGAGGTCTTTCAGAACCTTCAATTTTGATTCTATAAAAACTCATGATCTCAGAATTCGACATGCTATAATTATTCAATGATTAAAACAACAAATTCACAATATATCACAGACTGACGTCAATAAAATCATCACTTTTCAAGGCTTCTAGGTTATGTTTTCAAAGCTTTTTCAAAACCAAAATAGGGGAGTTTCAAAGCAAATATAAACAGAATTTTTACACATAATATTACACGAATTTCATCGCCAACATCATCACATAACGTCATTCATCACAAAATTACAAAGTTCAATCAAAAACCTAACAATCCTATTGGAGGTTAAGTACTACTCATTCTATCCTTCATGCATTATACCCATTTATGAAGAAACTTCTCCCCTTACCTTAATTCCTAACGAGAAATCTAAACTGAATTGGTTTGAATGTGTTCTCCCTTCAACCTCTAGCCTTCCACTTGTCTTCTTTGCCTCAACCTTAGTTTCTACGTACTGGTTAGAATTAGGGATATCTAAACTTGGATTATACTTAACCTTAAATAATTAGGGTATTAACCTATTTAAAATTATAATTTCTCCCCTCACTTAATCCTATCTCCCTCCCTCCTCCCTTCTATTTATCTTATTTTCCACTTTTGGCCCAAATTCTCTATTTCCTCAATTTTATTAAATAAATAAAATAAACTACTATTATCTTAATTATTAAAATAATTCTAAATTAATTTTATCAACCTCTAACTCCCTCTCCATACTCCCACCTTGAGAACATACACACATAAGCTTCCTATTCATTTAAACACAACAATATAATAATTAAATTAAAATACAAATAAATCAATTGAAATAATAACTCAAAAAATCAGGAGTGTTACATAACATACCCACGTTCAAGGGAGGGTATGATCATGAAGGTACCCAAACTTTGATCCTAGAAATTGAGAAGATTTTCATAATCATGGCCTGTACCAACACTCAAAAAGTGTTGGACCTCATATGTTGTCTAAGGAGGCTTAGTACTGGTGGAAGAATACTCGCCAAAGATTGTAATTTGTTGGCACTGCTATTACTTAGAATAATTTTAAGAATGAGTTTTTGGACACATATTTTCCAACTGATGTTCATAACCATAAGGAGATTGAGTTCTTGGAGCTGAAGCAGGGTAACATGTATGTGGTTGGCTATGCAGCTAAGTTTGAGGAGCTATATAGGTATTGTCCTCATTATAATGGTGTAAATATTGAAGGTTCCAAGTGTGTGAAGTTTGAAAATGGATTACGTCCAGAGATCAAGCAGATTATTAGATATCATGAGATTCACGACTTCTCAGTGCTAGTTACAATTATATGATTTACGATGAAGATTGGAAAGCAAAATCTACTCACTATAAAAGTGAGAAGGATAATAAGTTTTATAATAATAATTATGGCAAGCCGTATGCAACCCCAGATGCCAAAGGAAATCATAAAGTTGTAATCATGAATGGAATTAGTGAGGGAGGTGATTCGTTTCCTCTGAGATGTGGAAGGTATGGTAAGCTATGTCATCGTGTTCCTGAGTACCAGAATACATCTCCAACCTATTTCAATTATCGAAAGCATAGTCACATCAACACCTATTGTCAGAAACCGAAGAAAGAACCAGGTGTAGGTCAAAATGCTCAAGCCAAAGGAAAATCTTTGCTCTTAGTTGTACTAAAGTCTCAAGACTAAATAACTTGATTTGAGGTATGTTCTCCATAAATGGTATCTCTTTGATTGTTATCATTGATACGAGTGTGACACATTCATTCATATCACATGATTGCTTCATCAAGTAAAACCTGGTAGTGTCTCCTATGAAAGGTAATATGGTCATTGATACTCCAACCAATGGTTTTGTAACCACTTCGTTAGTTTGTCTGGATTGTCCTCTGTCCATTTATGGTAAATATTTTGGAATTGAATTAATTTGTTTACCCCTAAGTCAAATAGATGTTATTATGAGAATGAACTTGTTAGAGTTCAACAATGTCCACATAAATTGTTTTGATAAGATTGTCTTGTTTCCTGAGAAATGACACTAAAGATTTGAGGTTCATATCCGCCATTCAAGTAAAGATGTCCTTGAAACAGAATGTTCAAGTGCTCATGATGTTCGCTTCCTTATTGTTTGAGAGTTCTAATATGTTTTCTCTGGTGATATTGGTTATTTGCCTCCTGATCGCGAAGTCGAATTCATAGTAGATTTAGTACCTAGTACTGAACCTATATCCATGGCACCGTATAAAATGCCTGCATCAGAGTTGAGCGAGTTGAAGAAGCAGCTAGAAGATCTATTAGAGAAGAAGTCCATCAGGCCTAGTGTATCGCCTTAAGGAGCGTCGTTGTTATTGGTTAAGAAGAAAGGTGGAAGCATGAGATTGTGTGTGGATTATAAAAAGTTGAATAAGCTTAATATTAAGAACCAATATCCTATAATGTAGATTGACAATCTCATGGATCAATTAGTAGGAGCTCATATGTTAAGTAAGATTGATTTAAAGTCGGGTTACCATCAGATTAGGGTGAAGACGAAGGATATACCTAAGACTGCATTCATAGCCCGTTATGGTTATTATGAGTATTCAGTTATTCCCTTCGGTGTGTCTAATGCACCAGGAGTACACATGGAGTATATGAATATGATTTTTCACCCTTACTTGGATCAGTTTGTCGTGGTGTTTACGTAAGAACTATATTTGGTTATGCATATGACGTTTAGTTTTAATGATAACAATGCATTATTTCTTAGAGAACAATTTTGTACCCTAATAGTTTTGTTTAGTGTGTAGATTTCGCTAACATGTTTTGATTTTGAAGATTTGGTGAGTGACGTCATTAGATTTTGGACTTAACAGACTTTGACTCTAAAGAGATACAAAAGTGAGTTTTACATGATTATGTAAAGTTTTGGAATGCTCTTAAACAACGATTCTGATGAATGTTTATGCTAAAGCTTCTGACTGTGACTCTGATAGAAGAGCCTATGAAGGTTTGTCAAGCTCTCAAGATTTCGTGCTCTTGAGTTATGAAGATCAAGTTCTGAAGACAAGGTTATGAAGACAAGGTTCTGAAGACTCTCTACTCAGTCTTTATCCTTTTATATATGCTTTAACAACATTTATTAAGAAGCCTTTGAATATTAGAAGATAAGATTAAAATGTTTTATGTGAGAAAAATAGTACACAGTACAAGTGAAAATGCTCATTGCATTACACCGATATTATGGAATAAGGATTGCACTATTCTATTGTTTTGTCTCCCACATGCATACCGTTATGAAAGGTTCCATCTCATTTGTGGAGACTTATATCCTTACTCTCCAACAGATCTTTCCATTGCCTATATAAAGGAGACTTGGAAGAATGATCAGTGTCAATTCATACTACTATCTCAAAACACTTTTGCCTATAATGATAAATTAATTGTACTGAAATTTATGTAATTTTTTTTCTTAGAAGTAATATTGTAAACATATTTCATGTATCTCATTAATTGAGTTTGTATTCCTTGAGAGACTAGGGTTTAGTCAAGATTCTCAAGAAGACATTGACGTGTTGTCTTTGTGTGTCTGTAATAAGTTGATTATAGTGGATTAAGTCATTATTGATAAGGTGAAATCACTTTGGCGGGTGGACTTGAGTAACTTTGTTAATAGTGAACTAAGATAAAAATAATTGTGTTCATTTATTTTTGTTCTTGTTTCATCTTTGAGTGCTTTGGGTACGAAAGGTTTTGATCTTGAAAACCCAATTCAAATTCCAATTTCTTGTGTTTCTTGTCACCTTCAGTTTATAGACAATATTCTGGTATACTCCCAGTCAGACAAAGAGCAAGCAAGACACCCAGGAGTTGTGTTGTAGACCTTACAGGACAAGAACTGACGACCATCACTGATGTTTCCCCTTGATGGTTTAAACCTTCACCTAAGTGATTACCGTCACTCTGGTCTAAATCGTCACAAATCGAAAAATGTAAAAATAAATAAATTAATATTTATATTTCACTTGTTAACTTAGTTTTTCTTTTGATTTAAAAACTTTCAAACATTCATAAATAAACATGGTCGAAAAAGGAATGATTGGGTGTACACCCTTTTATTCCCCGAATTATCGAGCGTGAGTTGTACGCCTCGTTTTAGTTTGGGAGTTCATCCTCCATATAAAAAATATAATAATAACGAGGTTTTAAATTACGTAGTTAGAATCAGATGAAAAATGATTAATTGGGTGTACACTCTTAAATTTCCAAAAAAATCGAACGGGATGGGGCGTACACCTCGTTCTAGTTCGAGGATTCGTCTTCCGCATACTAATAACGATCTTTAAACCTTTTATAAATAAATTTTAGATTAAAACGGGAATAATTTGGTGCACACCCTTTTATCCTCGAGTAAACAAACATGATGCATACATCTCGTTCTAGTTCGAATACTAGTATTCCACATAAAAACAAGTGAAACCAATGAAATTTATTTTTCTCCCATGCCCGAACGAACCATTTCTTAAATAAACTGTTGCCTTCCAAGCACGAGTTTTTTTTCAATCAACGAGTCTTTAAAACAAAAGAAGGAGTTGCAAAACGAGTATGGTCCGTCGGACATGCCCGTTTTACCCGCACTTTTTTGTGGGACGAACTAAAATTTTAGGCATACTCCCTCTAAAATATTCGTCCTACCTCGCCGCATTTTTTTCGGGTTTATGGAGACACAACCATTAACATATATTTTTGCAATTCTAGGCTTTAAAGGTACAGTTAGAGATGTCAAAATGGGCTACACGTGTAACAACCCGATTTTAGTATTTATTTCTTATATTATTATTTTATTTTATTTTATTTATTTGGGGTGTTAATTAATTAATTGGTTGTTAGGTAGTATAATAACTGATTGAATTAATTGACTTGGTGTGTATACTGTGTTGGTTTAATTTAATTGAACTAATTAGAGATAATATAATGCTATGTCTTATTGGGCCTATTAATTAAATTAGAGGTATAATTTCTTAAGCCCAAACATAATACTAGAATAGTAAGAGGTGAGGAGAGTGATAGGTATCACTCATTTGGTCATTTTCAAGGCAACAGAGAAAGAAAGATGAAAAGTAAGAAGAGGGGAAGAACAAGGGGGAAGCTAGGGTTCCAGAAAATTGAAGAGGTAAGGGGGAGAATCCTTATTATTATGGGTTAGTATAATTGAGTCAATGGGTAGACATATGTTTAGGTTGAAATCCCTAATTTTTATGGTTTTGAAATTGTTAGGTTTTGATGAGTAATCTTTGATTTGTGACGATTAATTGCGTTTGGAAAGGATATATGGGTGAAATTGAGGGATAGATTAGAAGCCACTTAGTTTATTAAATTTAATTACAGTAATGGTAATGTTAAGAAAAATTCCAGTTTTAAACTGAGTAATGGGTTACCCCAATTGCGTTAACGGGTTACTTAGTTAAAAATCTGCCCAAGAATTGAATTTTGTTTTTGTGTTAATGTGTTAACCGGTTACTTGCTGAAAATCTGCCCAGGAATTGAATTCTGTTTTTGTGTTAATGGGTTACCCAAAATGTGTTAACCGATTACTTGCTGAAAATATGCCCATGAATTGAATTCTGTTTTTGTGTTAACGGGTTACCCAAAATGCGTTAACTAGTTACTTGCTGTTGAAAAAGGGAAAATTGAGAACTTTAAATGTTGTAACCATTTTGAAATAAAATCTAAGTGTGTGTATTTGATAAATAGCCTATATATGTGAATGGTGTATTGGTTATGAATGTGTATATGTACCATTGGTGGATAATTCATAGAGTTGAATTATGGTGATATGTGGAATGATTAAGATGGTAGAGATGATCTTAATTGCATATATTATTGGAAATAGACGTAGCAGACGTTGATCCTTAATTGGAAATAGACGTAGTGGCTTTGATCTTGTCCGGATCGGAAGCGTGGCTTGGATTCTAGATATTGAATCAGAAAGCGGTGAAACATTGAGTTCACATTGCGATACCACATGCATAGAGTCACATGTCTTGAATTGAGTCACATTAGAGTTATGTGATAATTGAATATATGCATTGATGTGATTGTTATGTGTGTATGAGATATGGTAATTGAATTTGGTGATGTTTGGATACATAACTTGGCAAACTATGTGATTATGTGATAATTGTAGTTATGTGTATATTTGATAATATAGTATTGGATTTTAATATTATACTCCTTGAGTTTTGATGGATGTTTGAAACATGTGAAATAAATATTGGTTAGCATTGTTTACATGGCTATACAAGGTGTGATGAATTCCTTTAATTGTTGATTTAATCATTGTGCTTTATTATACTTCTTCATAATGATTCGAATTCTCACCCTTCTGTTTGAATGTTGCCTTTACATGGGCATCATGCAGATACTCAAGAGTAGTATTGCTGAAGTAAGTGGACGGTAGCTCACTCGAGATTTAGCTGGAGAGTTTCCGTGTTTTGGTTTAGAGACTAGGTAGTGAGTCAATGCTCTGGTCATGAAACACGGGGTATATTAGTAGTATTGAACTCAGTCTTATTTGGATATGTATTATGTTATTACTTGTGAACATGTTTAATTGCATTTACTGTTTGAGAGGCCATAGTGCCAAATATTCTGGATATGATTTTATTTTATCTTTAGGAGATTATTGAGAGATGATCATGGTATGGGACATGAAACATTTTATGAAATACATGAGTATTCATTATTTTCCGCTGCGAACGCATATTCTTGAATATTCATGATACTTGAAATGTGTTATTTTAAATGACCAGGTGTATTGTATATTGATGATGAATGATGTGGTTTTTGAAAGCTTTTAGTTTTTGAAAACGTCGATGTGACGCCCTTTTGTTTATAAGCGTGTTTATTCACTCTGATTATTTTTATATGTATATTTTCATTTACACTATTAGCAGTGGCGGAACTGAGGGGGGACGTGGGAAGGCCACGACCACCCCTCAACTTTTTATTTTTTTTAATTCATATATATATTAAATTACTAAAACATCCTTATTTAAAATTAAAATTATTTTTTATTTTTTATTTTTCATTCAAAGTTAGGTTAAAATACAGATAAGGTAAAAAGCTCTTACCTTTCATTTCTTTCTCATATGAGTTTGCTACCGGCACCGGAACAGATTAAAGTGATCGGCATCTAACAGGTAAAAAACTTTATTCATTCTTTTTTTATAAAAAGTAACAAATTAAAGTGATTGCTTGATTTGTGTATTTGAGATTTTTAGGGTTCTTCTTTCTTGATGTGTTAAAATAATCTATATGAGGTTTATTAAGCCAATTCACAATACTGTAATTTACAAATATAGTTATACACTGTAATAAAGTTTATTTAATCATTGTTACTTCTAATTTCTAATAGTGAAGTTACCGGTATTTGAAAACGGATTAAAGTTAATTAATTAAGTTTATTAATTTTTTTCTCTTTTAATTTTTATGTTCTCTAAATTGATTTTTGGATCTGATATGATATTATAGGAAGAGTAAAGATGAATAATAGAAAAAATTATTCTTTTTTCAAAAGAAAAGCATGTGAAATTGAAAGAGAAAAGAGAGATGAAGAAATTATAATCCAACATCCGAATCTGAAACAGTTCTTGAGAATCCAACAATTGAAGAACATCATGGTTTTGAAATTTCTTTGGAACGCGATCCTGGAAAGCGTCCTCCGATTTGGCAATATCCACCAAATCAAGTGGATGCAATACGAAGAGCTTATCTAAAATGGGGTCCATATCAAATTCATTTAGAAAACTGTCCTTTGTCCGATAACGAGGATCATCTGAGAAGGTTTCAACATACTTGGTTTAACATATTTCCATCATGGTTAGAATATTCACCATCTGAAGATGCCGCATATTGCTTACCATGTTACCTTTTTAGCAAAAAACTAAGTGGACGTCCCGGATCACTTGTCTTTATTTCTATGGGTTTTAGAAATTGGAAGAAAGTTAGGAATGGAAAACATTGTTCATTTCTTAAACACATAGGGAAGGATCCTTGCTCACCACACAACAATGCAATGAAAGCTTGTCAAGACTTATTGAATCAAGATGGTCATATTAGAAATGAAATTCAAGTGCAAAGTTCAAGTCAAAGAATGAATAATCGGTTACGACTCAAGACTTCAATTGACACTGTTTGTTGGTTAACACTACAGGCTTATGCTTTTAGGGGTCACGACGAAAGTAGCAAATCAAGAAATCAAGGTAACTTTCTTGAGCTATTGAAACTTTTAGCATCCTACAATGATGAAGTTACAAAAGTTGTGTTGGAAAATGCTCCACAAAATTGCAAGTATACTTCACATCAAATTCAAAAAGAGCTCTTGCAAATTCTTTCTAGTAGGGTGAAAAAGAGTATTCGTGAGGAAATTGGTGATTCCAAATTTTGTATCGTTGTTGATGAAGCTCGTGATGAGTCAAAAAAGGAACAAATGGCTCTTGTATTAAGATTTGTTGATAAAGTTAGTTTAATACAAGAGAGATTTTTTGATGTGCACATGTTAAAGACACCACATCTTTAACTCTTAAGAAAGCAATATGTGATATACTTTCTCGACATAACCTTGATGTTTCTAACATTCGTGGCCAAGGGTATGACGGTGCTAGAAATATGAGAGGAGAATGGAATGGTTTACAAGCCCTCTTTATGAAGGATTGTCCTTATGCATACTATGTTCATTATTTTGCTCATCGATTGCAACTTGCATTAGTTACATCATCAAGAGAAGTCAAACCTGTTCATAATTTTTTTGAGAAGCTGATCTTTGTTGTGAATGTTGTTTGTTCTTCTACAAAACGTCATGATGAGTTACAAGCTGCCCAATTAGAAGAAATTGCTTATTTGTTAGAGATTGATGAGATTGTAACTGGTAAAGGTGCAAATGAAGTTGGTACATTGAAACGAGCTGGAGATACTCGTTGGGGATCACATTACGATTCAATTTCTAGGTTGATAAACATGTATGAAGCAACTTGTTTAGTTTTAAAAAAAAATTACAAAAGATAGAGGGAGTTATGCTACACGTGGGGATGCAGATAGTTGTTACAATTACTTGAAGGCATTTGATTTTATATTTATTTTGCACTTGATGAAAGAAATCATGGGAATAACATATATGCTTTGTCAAGCCTTACAAAAAAAAATCAAGATGTAGTTAATGCTATGAACTTGGTTCGTTCAACGAAACATCTTATTCAAGGTTTGAGAGAAAATGGTTGGGATATATTGTATACTAAAGTGGTATCTTTTTGTGAAAAACATGGTATTGAGATTCCTGATCTTAATGATGTTCATTCAACAACAAGATTTGGACGCTCCCATCTTAAAGAGAATCAAGTCACAATTCAACATTACTTTAAAGTTGAAAACTTTTTCACTACCATTGACAAACAGTTGCAAGAGTTGAATAGCAGATTCAGTGAGCAGACAATGGATTTGTTAACTCTTTCTTGTTCTTTATCTCCTAAAGATGAATATAAAGCTTTTAGCATTGATACTATTTGTTCTTTAGTTGAAAAATATTATCCTATTGATTTTAGTGATCAAGAGAAGAATAATTTGCAATTTCAACTCTAACATTTTCTATTTGTTGCTCGTCAAGCATCAAACTTGAATAATTTATCAACTATTCAAGAACTATGTTCATGTTTGGTTGCATCTGGACAAGCTGAAACTTACTTCTTGATTGATGTACTATTTCGTCTTATCATGACTCTTCCCGTTTCTACGGCCACAACTGAGAGGTCTTTTTCAGCAATGAAAATTATTAAGACTAAGTTAAGAAACAAGATGGATGATGGGTTTCTTGGAGATAAGATGACAGTATATATTGAAAGGGAGATTAGTGCAAGCATTAGTTCAGAGTCAATTATTGACGATTTCAAGTCACTCGGAACGCGTAAAACATTACTTTAAGGTAGTTTTAAGTCATTTAATTTAAATTTTTAGTAATTAACTTTGTATTTATTTTAACTTTAATGTTTTATTTAAATTATTATTTATATTTTATTTATAATCTTTATTTTACGTTATCGGTCATCCCAATTTTTTTTATCTGACTCTACCATTGACTATTAGCTCGAATTCTCTGCATTTGTTCATAAATTCGTTTTTGTTAACCTTAAAAACGTTGAATTTTGTTTCATTTCTATATTATTATTTTAAAAAGTTTACAATGCATCCATTAATTTTAATTTTAATTTTAATAAAAAACCAATATTAATTTATTTTCAATAGTTCTTTTTAAATAAACTTTTATTTTTAATATAATAAAAAAGTTACACGCCTGTTTATGAACTTTAATGTTAAACTCATAAATAATATATGCCTATTCAAATAGACAAATTTAATACATGCAATGAATAATTTTCTATCCATTTATTTTCCAATTATGAATACACAACATTTATAGAAGTTTGATAAAAAATAATTTAAAAATCAAAAGTGACTAGATAATGGATAACACCGTAAATAAAGTATTAATAAATTAACAAACATTAAATAGAATAAATAAAAATAAATAAATTAAATAAGGAATATAGAGAGAGAAATAGAAAAAACGACAAATAATAGAATGGGAAAAAGAAAAAAAGGGAGAAAAAATTTCAAAAGCTGCAATGGAGTCGTGAGTGAAAAAAACTTAAAAGATAAAACAAAAAATAGTTATAGAAAAGAACTAAAAAAATTCGAGAGCTAAAATAACGAACTAAAAGGATATTATTTTTGCAATTACAATACGCTATGAGTCTAAAATTACTATTTATTCAATATTATTTTTATCTTTTACAACTTTATATGTTATTGTTATAAATAATTAAAAAAAATCCTTTTAAGTTGTTATCAACCACACAACTTGTATATTTTAATATATAAGTATAAATAAATATTAAATTGAATGATTAAATTTTAGATTAAACATTTATATTATTGTAATTTAATTAATATATATTAATTAAGTTTTTTCACTCATTTATTAAAAAGTAATTTATAAAAGTAATATTTATCGTATAATTTGAGATTTTTTAATAGATTAATGAGAAAGAGTTTAATTCTAGAAATTTTAAGTAAATATATTTTGCTTTGTAGACACAACAACTAACTTCTTCTAAATTCAAATCTGAATTCTTAAACAATTTTTGTTCTCTTCTCAAATTTTCAATAGAGATGAAAAGTTAAAATCTAAATCCATTTCAAGTGGAATTAGGTTGAGTTTTGATATCTTCGTCTCATCACTGTCTATTTAATAAAATCATTTTTTAAAATAAAATATATATTTTCCAATATTAAATTAAATTAAAATGATAAAATAAAATGATTTCAAAACATTATATATATATATATATATATATATATATATATATATATATATATATATATATATATATATATATATATATATTTCAAATATTTTAAATAATAAATATAAATCAAAATATCAAAACACTAATCACATATTTAATTTAATATTTTAAATTATTACAATTAAATAATTTTAATACATAATAAAATAAATAGAACGAATTAGAAGAAAATTTATAGGGGATTGTGATGTCTCTATTATCTAACTCATCTTCATATTTTATAATCGAGAAAAATCTAAATCTAATTAAAATAAATCTTTTCCGTCAAACTCGAGATTTTTTTTTATGAAATCACACGGCTCTTGTCCTCGTACATTCCCAAATTACTCATCTAATCTCATCATTAATGAACTATTATTCTAGTCTTGTTTTACCATTCATAAATAGTTTCATGAATTCCACTCATTCTAAAATTAGCCTCACCTTGTTGACTTCCATAAATCTTACGTCAAAGAATCTTTTAATCATTCTTTCTACTTCCTTAACAGCTTCAACCTTACCACTACTAGTTGTTATCGACATGATTGCATTTGCTCTTCTTCTTGATTTCATTATCGAATGGAAGTATCTAGGGTTAATATCCCATTCGTTAATCCATAATTTCCCAGATTTCTGCCTAATCAAACTCTCTTTGTATTGGAGGTTCTTTCATACCGAGTTGGTTGCCTTTTTTTCTTTCCCCCACAAATTCCACAATATTTCCTTGGTCAGTTGTGCACAAAATGAGTGTGTCTAGTTCATTCAAGTCACTTATAACATATTTCACTTTAAGATCAATTCATCCAAACACTTCAATCGTTCCTTTAAAATTTTGAACATTTCCTTCAATACAAAGGAATGTTTTTCTGATACTATAAATGATCTCCATTCTTCATCCACAAACTTCGTGAGATCACTATGATCAAGCAAACACATATCTACTTTAAAAAGTTTTATGTCCCTAGTTTAGATAATTTGTTTTGATCCAAACTGGGCAGTGATTTGAAATGTCCATTTTGCCTGATTCTTAACCTATCACTTTTCTACTTTCTATAAGACCTTCAGTCAATAGAAACATATCCAACCTACTTCTTGATCTATCTTCCATATTTGTCTAAGTAGAATTATTTCCAATTATTGGTACATCTATAACCTCCATAATCTCATTGAACTCATTGATTTCTTCTAACTTCACATTACCACTCCTTTCTTGTGTGCTCCTAACATAGTTAAAATCCCCACCTAAACACACCATTTCCCTATTTTCTATTTCAGTTCCAATAAAACTAACCACGGTCTTCTCTTTTTCTTTATTTCACAAGAAGAATAAATGTTAACAAAATAACATACATTTTATTTCCATTATGCGCGTGCACACACACACACACCCCAATGAAACATTCACCCATGAAGCTAAATTGAGGTATGATTACTCTTATCCTCCACGTGGTTGTTATGCATTCAAACAAACCTTTAGCTCATTTATATAACCATTCCACATCCTTACTTCCCCACAATACTGTTACTATATCTTCATAATCACTTAATCTTTGATCTCTTGGAGAAAGAAAATGTCTACCCTTCCCTTATGTAACATTTGTTGAAGTCTTCTATTTTTTTTAGAGAATTTCCACACCCATGGTGTTTAAGGATACAATATTCATGTATCTTATTATCATTGATTACCTCCCTTTGATCTTTTTCCATTTTGGTCTCTAAGTTCCATTCATCGAATTGCTCCAACATACGCTTCATTTACTTGATTGTCTGTTATGCACATATTATTGACTGCCTCTCACACTTTCACAGACACCTCCTTTTTGATAGTTTCCAAAAAGTGCATATTTTCTTGAACAACATCTGAATTTGTTTCTGAATCACAACATATAACAATCCTCTTAAGTATAGTGTGTTTATTTCCTCAGAGTCTTTAGATGAATTAGTGGTTTTTGATAATGGTATGATTTTTTATATTTAATTTAGGTTTTAGTGGAATCAACACAAGATAGTAAGATTTCATGATTCCTTCGAATGGTTCATCACCTTCATGAGATGTGACTTCTTACATTTTGGACCTTTCTGCATATGGGCCTTATACTGTTTTTGGGACTATCTTACCACTGGTGCTTTGATTTCTTCCACTTTGGTCCATCCTTTCCTCCTGAAGGCCCAAAAATCCATTTTGACTTTCTTTTTGTATATGGCCCTTGTCTTTTCATTTCCTTACACTTTATGTTATATTTGTCCCAATCTTTAGACACTGGCTTTCCTTGGACTTCATTACCTTCTGTCACCTCAACCTAAACATCGCTTTCTACTTTACTTGAGTTTGTATCATAAGCTTTATTATAAACTATAATTTTCATGATCGCATGTTGTATTTTCATTGAAAATCATCATAGCCTTTTCCTTATTTTTCTCATTCCTCATGTATCCACCGCTTATTAGACTGATGATATCTCTAACAAAAGAACTTTCCGTGTTGTCCTCCTCTTATTCCCCATCCCACACACATGACTATTTTTCCGAGCTAAACTCTAATCCTTCTCGGGCATTTCCAGTGTCTAGAAATTTAGGAACTATTATCATCATTAGCCCTTGGGCATATTCACAAAGTTTAATCCTTAACATATTCTTGTTGTTTTCCACATTGAATCTTTCATTGAGGATCATACTATATTTTGTTCTCACTAAGATTCTCACAACATCCATTTTTTATTGCTTTCTTATTTCATCACCTGAGCACACATACCGTCCCACATGTGATGTTAAAAATTCGGAAATTTTTGGGGATCATGCATGACATGAAACCTTATAGCATCTGAGCCACGTTAACCTTTCATTGTCCATATCATCAGGTCACCATTCTCTGATCTCTGAAAAATGTCGCCCTAGCTAATCTTATGCCCCTTCCACAAATATCTTTAACTTACCTCATTCACCTTCCTCAAACAAACACAAGTTGGTTCCCCAAAGGTGCGATTTTTATTGAAAAGTACCCTTCAATGTGGAATGCTTCTTATATGTTATAGGTCATATACAAATTTTCCACCACCCCAACAAACTCCTTCTAGAATCTTGACAGGTTTTTTCCCCTGATGTTATACTCTAGATGTGAAAACATTGCTTTTAATTCCTTTGTTCGTTTGTTCTTAAACTCCTTGGTATGTTTGACATTTTTTTTTGGGTATGATTACTACCCACAACCCGTGCATACGACCTCTGACATTCTCTTGCATTTTGTAGTATGTGTTCATGTGCCTGTTTGCTTATCTTTGAAGTCTATCCAAAATTATTATTCATCCTTCCATGGTTCGTTTGCTTATTCCTCTCAGATACACCTTACAGTTCTACTTTTTCCTTTGAAATCATGTATGTTGACATAAATCTTCATACTTCTAATGATGATATTGTCTAACTTTGTAGCCAACATTGTGAAATCTTGAAAAACATTAGCTCTTTCCTCTTTTGTCGTTCTTTGGAGGAATTACATTTTTCTTTATTTTTCAACAGTATATGAATATAAAGTACATCTCCTTTGCTCTATAGTTGTTAGAGATATCACTGGAGAAATAAGTCTAGATTTTGAGTGACTTTTCATATCTACTTCTGATTTCCTTCGCCATGTCCCATCTGATTTTGTTTACACATCGAGGCTTCAGTATTTGCCTGATCATCGTTGTTCATTTTTTCTTCTCCTTCTACTCCCTATTTCTTTATGTTCTCTCTCAAACACTAGATTAAAATAAAATATGGTACAATTATCCTATTTCGTCAATTATCATGCACACCAAGCAAACCCTTAGATGTTGTTTGGGAGTTTGGAGGGGGAAAAGTGGAAAACTTAAAAAAAGAGTCTTAGTGAAATAATAAAGAGATTTAAGTGAAGAGGATTTGTTTTTACACTTAAACAAAAATTCCCTTAATTTGGGAAATAAAAAAAATTGTATTAGAGGGGATTTTGGAGGGTTTATAATTTTTTTCCGAATATAATTTTTATTGTTATAATACTCTGAAACTTAAAAACATGTTAATGATAAACATTATTTTATCATTTATACAAAATATGTTAAATTTTTTTTATATTTTTTAAAAATTATTTTTTCGAATCCCTCGCTTTCACTCACTTTCACTCCCTTCAAATTCATAAACAAAACCTTAAAAATATAATGATAAATCAAACATTTTACAAATCTACCATTGTGAAGGATGACAAAACGGGTCCGGTCCGCCAGACATTGCCCATTTTGTCCGTATTTTTCACGAGACAAACTAATATTTTAGATCCATAACTTCTAAAATGTCTGCTCCGGCCCATCCCATTTTTTTGCATGATTACGCGGTCCCGAACAATAACATAAATTTTGCAATTTTAGGCTTTAAAGGTGTTGTGCTTGCGGATCTGCCCTACTCCACACTCATTTTTTTATGTGGAGTGAGAGAAAGTTTTAAGCTCGCACTCTTAATAATAATTGCCCCGCTTAAATGTGTTTATGGATGCAGGTCAACTCACGAACAAACTGACTTAAATAAAACTGTTCTGGACTGGGCCATGACACTAGGCACGGCACGGCCCAATGCTCGCCAAGTCCATGTCCAAACGACCACGAGGACACGTCAGGTGAACGACCGTCCGCCCGAAGAACGTCTCCCCGGCCCCTTAAATACGTGTCGGGCAACGACCGGGCCCTCCTCATATGATCTCCATCCACTTATCGTCAACCCACGTCGCGGACACCTAAGTTGTGTCGGGCAGAGCCATAACGGCATCTCACTTACCACGTCACCCAACTCCCCTATATTGTCTCCTTAGGGATAGGGGCAGTTGGACCAGGGGGCAGACCTTGGTCTAGGTCTTAACGCTTCTGACGCGTCCCCTGGCAGCTCCTCCTTGGGCCTAGCTAATCCAGCCCATTAGGAGCCTTGGCCCAGCGCTGGGGGCTCAGTATAAATACCCCTTTCATGGCAAAGGGGCAGGTATTCTAACTCACACTCTGATAACCTCATTCTGTACCTTTTCTGACTTAAGCATTGGAGCACCTTGCAGGTACACCCCCCTCTCATTTCATTCTCTGGCCCATTCACCAAGACCTTGGAAGGCCCTCCTGATCAGGTAAGATCAGTGGCGCCGTCTGTGGGAACCAGCTATCCCCATCTTCATCAAACGAGGATCAAAAGCTCATTTATTTCTGTCCTTCCAACATGGCCGGAGAACAACATAGCGATCACAGCCGTCCCCTCGTCAACTACAATATGGACGACGGCCCGCCATCCCATGAAACGGACGCTCGGGACGGTCGTCCATCCACCCCGTCTCCAGAGCCCCAAAACAACGGGGATGCCTCTCACGCCCACAATTTAGGGGCAGAGACATTTCATCCCATTCCCGTTCCCGTTGAAGGAGACGCCGTAATGATTGCCATGGTGAATGCCCTCAATCAGGCCGGTTCTATGCTCCACCAGCAGCACGAACGAATCATGGCCCTCGAAGCCGAACGACAAGAGGCCCGACCCCAGCCGGTGAGTAGGATACGACAACGTTCGGAGCCAACGAAGAAGCGAGGACGTCGCTCTCCAGAACCCCACGTCAGCAGGGCACGCGCCCGTCGTGACGGTGGTCGAGCGGGAACATCAC
Organism: Lathyrus oleraceus; assembly: GCF_024323335.1. NCBI lineage: Eukaryota > Viridiplantae > Streptophyta > Magnoliopsida > Fabales > Fabaceae > Lathyrus > Lathyrus oleraceus. Next base: position 1,854,570 of record NC_066580.1, read on the forward strand.
CAAGGCGCGGACACAGCCCCGACAACAACGAACTGTCTCCCTTAAGGAGCGACGAGGAAGATTTGCATTGCCCCCTATCTCGGGCAATAATGGAAGCCCCGCTCCCCAAAGGCATGGAGAAACCACCAAATCTAGCTGTGTACGACGGGACTACAGATCCCGACGATCACGTCGACAACGTCAACGCGATGCTCGACTACCGCAATGATATAACCGGGCACCTCAAATGCCGACTGTTCTCGACGACCCTCAGGAAAGGGGCCATGACTTGGTACAAAAGCTTGGCCCCTGAGTCCATTACGTCATGGAGAGTCATGAGGTCCATGTTCACCAGGCACTTTACAGCTTCCCGTCGTCACCCCAAGACTGAGGCGACCCTTGAAGCCATAATGCAGAAGAAGAATGAAACACTGCGCTCATACATCGAGCGATTCAACCAGGAAGCTGTCGAGGTAGATACCACCGAGCACATGAAGAAGTATCTCCTCGAGAGAGGTCTCTTGCCCGGCAGTGAACTTAGCAGAGCCGTAGGGATCGAGCCTCCCCGCACCTTAAACGAGCTCCTTCGAGCAGGCTACTACTGGCCGACCATGCAAAACGATTCGAAAGAGCACGTCAAAAGATGTGACAAATGCCAACGACATGCCGACATGCACCTCGCACCCCCGAACGACCTCAAATCACTGTCTTCCCCATGGCCCTTCGCGTGGTGGGGCATGGACATCCTCGGACCCTTCGTCACCGGATCATATCAGAATAAATACCTCATCGTCGGGGTGGATTACTTCACCAAATGGATCGAGGCGGAGGCACTGGCTAAAATAACCGCGCAGAACATTCTCCGGTTCTTCAAACGCAACATCCTCGCTCGGTTCGGTATACCCCAGGCACTTGTCACAGACAACGGGACACAATTCACGGACGGAGGATTCCAGGACTTCATCGCCAGCCTGGGCACCACACAGCATTTCACGTCTGTCGAGCATCCGCAGACGAACGGGCAAGCAGAGGCGGCCAACAGGGTAATCTTACGTGGCCTCAAACGCAGACTCGGTGAGGCAAAGAGGGCATGGGTCGAGGATCTACATAGCGTGCTATGGGCCTACCGCACGACACCACATTCTACCACCGGGGAAACCCCGTTCCGACTAACTTACGGCACCGAGGCAGTCATCCCGGTGGAGATACGGGCGCCAACGAGGAGGACAGAGGAGCCCCTAGACGAGGAAATGAACGATGAAACCCTTAGAGCCGAGCTCGACCTAGTCGAGGAGATACGTTCCGAAGCAGCTCTCAGGGAAACAACCCTCAAACAAAAAATAGCACTACGCCATGACGCGAAAGTCATAAAAAGAGAGTTCCAGGTCGGCACCCTGGTCCTCAGAAGAAACCAGAAAAACCCGAGAGAGGGCAAACTGGCGGCCAACTGGGAAGGCCCTTACCGCGTCCGCGACAAAACGAGCAACGGGGCCTATTACCTAGAAAACCTACAAGGAGAACAACTCGCTCGACCATGGAACGCAGAAAAACTTAGACAATATTACAGCTAAATACACCACAGCTAAATACACCACGGGGAGACGTGGCAGGTACGACCACGCTCTTCGTCCCCAAAACCCCAGGGAGGAACCACGAGACCCGGGAACGATCCGGGGTCACATAACAAACACAACCCTCCCCGACGGTTGGGATCTTGACCAAGACTCAACGTCGAAGTACCAGGACTGGCAGGGCACCCAGCTCGCGATGGGAGGGCCCAAGCCTCGGGACCAGGGTTCGAACAACGGACCCGGGCTTCGATACCCACGGGCACAAAGCCCGACACTCCGTCGGTTCCCTAAACCGAGGAGATTAACAAAGTCGAGCAGAGTACGAATTCATACAAACAAGTATCAAACACAAACGAGCACAATGAATGATAACGAAAATATTCATACATTAAAAACGATAAGAGTGGCCGAAGCCAAGTACGCCCGAAGGCCATATTACAACGCCCGAAGGCCAAAATACATAAGGCACGCAGGCCATGATAACTAAAATCAAAGAAAAACAAATAAACTAAGACTCCGCTCGGAGCACCTCTTCATCCTCTTCTTCTTCTTCTCCCCCCAGCTCCTCCTCCGCTTCAAACGGGCAGATAATCTCACCATCCCGGACGCAGCAGTTATAGGCCGACCCTGCTGTCACCAACTCAGGGTTCAGAAGCCCGAGCTGCTCGACAGCATTGTCGAAACCCTCTTTGAAGCAGGCCACGAGATCTTGGTTGAGAGTCCGAAGATGCCCTAGCAGCTCACCGCGCGAACCAAGGGCGCGTTCCTCCTCGGTCTCATCTGCCAGAGGACGGACCTTTCCCTCGAGAGACTCAACCTGAGCCCGTAGGCCAGCGTTGTCCTCGGTCAGCTTCTGATGGTCGACCACCTGCTCTTCCAAGCTCGCCTTAGCAGCCTTCAACTGGTCCCTCTCCTTCTCCACCTCCTCCAGCTTCTGGCTCAGCCCTTCCTGCAGCCGATGCTCTTCTTTGTAGTCCGACAGATCTTTAGATAGTCTTTCCTTCTCCGTCCGAACCTGCAAAAGGGCATCCTCCAGCGAGGCAGTGGAGACCGAAGTGTCGGTCAAAACCATGGCCGTCTCCATCACCCGGATGACAGCAGCAATATCCCTGGCCAGATCTTTTCTCCGGGCAGCAGCATCCTGGTCCAGAATAGCCTTGGCCTCAGGCGCAGGCACAGCAATCGACTCCTCGGCCTTGAAGAACGACCGTTCCACATAGCAGGGAGGTAGAAGATAGCTGCCCGGTCCATTCGGACTTCCTAGAGACGACCTGGTGAGAGGCCCAGCCGGACGCTTCCGTTTATGGAGGGGAGAAGCCGCTGGCGACGGACTGCTATCAGGAATGTCGATCGGGTTAGATCGAGGAGGAGAGGAAGGAATCACGCTCGCCGCCTGCGAGGGACCGGCCCCGGCATCGCCAGCAGTCTCCAAGACACGGGCCACAGTTTTCTTCTTCTTCTTGGGCACCCGGTCAGGAGCGCCGACCTGATTCGCTAGCTTCAGCACCCGATCACGAGCATTGGGCATGGCACCTGCAAACAAATTACACACAAACATTAGCGAGCGAAGTCATAAACAGAAATAAAAAGCTAAACAAAGTCTGCCTACTCAATAACACCAGAGCTTCCTCCTCGGTATCACACTCGAGCAGAGCCTTCGTATTGATATAACGCGTCTCGGTGATTGGTTCCCCGGCCTCATCCAGGTAGGGCACGCCCTGTCGATTCGCCCAGAACCCCAAGCTGAAGCTCTGCACGTAATCGACCAGCTTCTTGTACGCGAGCCTATCCTCCTCGCCGAGCATCGCATACTTGACTCGGTAATGCGCCGTGGAGAGATCGAAATGATCACGCTGCCACCTCAGCGGTATCTTCGACATCAGCGTCTCCTCCCCGTTGGGTTTCCATTGATAGTAGTATAGAGAGTGAAGGGCAGCCCGGGTAATCGGCATCACCACGTACCACCGGTTTTTGAAATGGCGAACAGAATCCTCGTACGTCTTGAACAGACGCACGGGCTGCTTGAAAGAAACCCAACTGTGGCGACCACGGGAACCGGACCTCTGGAGATGGAAAACGTGGAAGAAGAGAGCCCGGGTGCAACCAATGCCGAGGAACTGGCAAACTAACTCGAATGCCCGCATAAATGCGAGAGCGTTAGGATGTAGTTGGGACGGCGCCAGCCGGAGCCACTTGAAGACCGACATCTGGAAGGAGTTGAAGGGCAGTCTAATCCCCGCCTCGCGGAAAGCAAATTCATACATGGTGAACTGCTTCCCCGGGAAATGATGACAAATGCGGTCTTCTTCCTTGGGGGCGCAGCAATACCAGTTTGGTGGATCCTCCCGGCTTATGGTCTCGACCATAGCGTAAGCAATGGTGGCCTCGTCACAGAAGTCTGATTCCTCCTCCAAGGGCTCGTCCGCAACCCATGAGAAGTCGACCTGCCCGGAAGAGGAGGCGTGTTCGGTACCATCTCGGACACTCCCATCCCCGACAGGGAGACGAGCGATTGTCGCGTCTTCGGTGGAGGACCCAGAATCTTCCCTCCTCGGTCGAAAGCGCCCGGTAGCACCTGAAACGCAGACAGAAAGAGTGAATTCAACGTCATATCAAATCCACCCTTCCACCGCAGGTCAAGTGAAAGGGCGTAGCGGCGACGGACACTAACCGTGCTCAACTCGGTGACGCGCGCACTCTATGGAGACCGGGCATAAACTTCATACAGCCTATGCAAGTATTGCCCGGCATATGAAATTTATGCCCGGTACAGTATGATCCCAACCCTATTTTCTACCATCTAATATACACCTACAGTCCACTACACTATTCCTAAGTTAAACCCAACCACATTTCTACAAAAATAGCATGCGTTTGACAGAAAACAACGAGGAAAAACAGTGGATCACAGTGGAAAATCATACCTGACATAGTTAAGTTGAAAGGGGTACGGTGGTGCCCGAGCAGAAGACGGTGGTTCAGATAGGAGGACGGGCGGAGACGGCGGTCCAGACGGTTGAGCGAGCAAACGAGAGAGAATGTGGAGAACTCCGGTGAACGTGTGAGCGAAAAAAGTGGAAATGAAGTTACTCAACCCCTTTTTATAGGGCTTGGCACGTGGACCAACACGCTAGGTCATCATTGCCTAGCCTGCCTACGCCGTCTTTGCACACGAAACGAAGCGACGCCACTAATTCTGAGACACGTCTATCAAAGATAAGAAACTGAAACGACCCGAGCACCTATCCGTCTCCTCGACTCACCAAGACGCCACCTCCCCGCGTCATACCCACGTCTACTACAAGGAAGGTGCAGACCAACCGATCACCTCCATCCCCGACATTCCCGGAGAAAAGGTCAGTCATGAATAGGTCTGTTACAACCTCACCTGTCTAACGATCAAGCTTCCCCATCATCTCGGGGAACCCTTAGTTGAAACATAAGTCATCTCTCTGGCTCAGAGACTCGACTTGGGGGGCTCCTGTTCTGGACTGGGCCATGACACTAGGCACGGCACGGCCCAATGCTCGCCAAGTCCATGTCCAAACGACCACGAGGACACGTCAGGTGAACGACCGTCCGCCCGAAGAACGTCTCCCCGGCCCCTTAAATACGTGTCGGGCAACGACCGGGCCCTCCTCATATGATCTCCATCCACTTATCGTCAACCCACGTCGCGGACACCTAAGTTGTGTCGGGCAGAGCCATAACGGCATCTCACTTACCACGTCACCCAACTCCCCTATATTGTCTCCTTAGGGATAGGGGCAGTTGGACCAGGGGGCAGACCTTGGTCTAGGTCTTAACGCTTCTGACGCGTCCCCTGGCAGCTCCTCCTTGGGCCTAGCTAATCCAGCCCATTAGGAGCCTTGGCCCAGCGCTGGGGGCTCAGTATAAATACCCCTGTTCTGGACTGGGCCATGACACTAGGCACGGCACGGCCCAATGCTCGCCAAGTCCATGTCCAAACGACCACGAGGACACGTCAGGTGAACGACCGTCCGCCCGAAGAACGTCTCCCCGGCCCCTTAAATACGTGTCGGGCAACGACCGGGCCCTCCTCATATGATCTCCATCCACTTATCGTCAACCCACGTCGCGGACACCTAAGTTGTGTCGGGCAGAGCCATAACGGCATCTCACTTACCACGTCACCCAACTCCCCTATATTGTCTCCTTAGGGATAGGGGCAGTTGGACCAGGGGGCAGACCTTGGTCTAGGTCTTAACGCTTCTGACGCGTCCCCTGGCAGCTCCTCCTTGGGCCTAGCTAATCCAGCCCATTAGGAGCCTTGGCCCAGCGCTGGGGGCTCAGTATAAATACCCCTTTCATGGCAAAGGGGCAGGTATTCTAACTCACACTCTGATAACCTCATTCTGTACCTTTTCTGACTTAAGCATTGGAGCACCTTGCAGGTACACCCCCCTCTCATTTCATTCTCTGGCCCATTCACCAAGACCTTGGAAGGCCCTCCTGATCAGGTAAGATCAGTGGCGCCGTCTGTGGGAACCAGCTATCCCCATCTTCATCAAACGAGGATCAAAAGCTCATTTATTTCTGTCCTTCCAACATGGCCGGAGAACAACATAGCGATCACAGCCGTCCCCTCGTCAACTACAATATGGACGACGGCCCGCCATCCCATGAAACGGACGCTCGGGACGGTCGTCCATCCACCCCGTCTCCAGAGCCCCAAAACAACGGGGATGCCTCTCACGCCCACAATTTAGGGGCAGAGACATTTCATCCCATTCCCGTTCCCGTTGAAGGAGACGCCGTAATGATTGCCATGGTGAATGCCCTCAATCAGGCCGGTTCTATGCTCCACCAGCAGCACGAACGAATCATGGCCCTCGAAGCCGAACGACAAGAGGCCCGACCCCAGCCGGTGAGTAGGATACGACAACGTTCGGAGCCAACGAAGAAGCGAGGACGTCGCTCTCCAGAACCCCACGTCAGCAGGGCACGCGCCCGTCGTGACGGTGGTCGAGCGGGAACATCACCAAGGCGCGGACACAGCCCCGACAACAACGAACTGTCTCCCTTAAGGAGCGACGAGGAAGATTTGCATTGCCCCCTATCTCGGGCAATAATGGAAGCCCCGCTCCCCAAAGGCATGGAGAAACCACCAAATCTAGCTGTGTACGACGGGACTACAGATCCCGACGATCACGTCGACAACGTCAACGCGATGCTCGACTACCGCAATGATATAACCGGGCACCTCAAATGCCGACTGTTCTCGACGACCCTCAGGAAAGGGGCCATGACTTGGTACAAAAGCTTGGCCCCTGAGTCCATTACGTCATGGAGAGTCATGAGGTCCATGTTCACCAGGCACTTTACAGCTTCCCGTCGTCACCCCAAGACTGAGGCGACCCTTGAAGCCATAGTGCAGAAGAAGAATGAAACACTGCGCTCATACATCGAGCGATTCAACCAGGAAGCTGTCGAGGTAGATACCACCGAGCACATGAAGAAGTATCTCCTCGAGAGAGGTCTCTTGCCCGGCAGTGAACTTAGCAGAGCCGTAGGGATCGAGCCTCCCCGCACCTTAAACGAGCTCCTTCGAGCAGGCTACTACTGGCCGGCCATGCAAAACGATTCGAAAGAGCACGTCAAAAGATGTGACAAATGCCAACGACATGCCGACATGCACCTCGCACCCCCGAACGACCTCAAATCACTGTCTTCCCCATGGCCCTTCGCGTGGTGGGGCATGGACATCCTCGGACCCTTCGTCACCGGATCATATCAGAATAAATACCTCATCGTCGGGGTGGATTACTTCACCAAATGGATCGAGGCGGAGGCACTGGCTAAAATAACCGCGCAGAACATTCTCCGGTTCTTCAAACGCAACATCCTCGCTCGGTTCGGTATACCCCAGGCACTTGTCACAGACAACGGGACACAATTCACGGACGGAGGATTCCAGGACTTCATCGCCAGCCTGGGCACCACACAGCATTTCACGTCTGTCGAGCATCCGCAGACGAACGGGCAAGCAGAGGCGGCCAACAGGGTAATCTTACGTGGCCTCAAACGCAGACTCGGTGAGGCAAAGAGGGCATGGGTCGAGGAGCTACATAGCGTGCTATGGGCCTACCGCACGACACCACATTCTACCACCGGGGAAACCCCGTTCCGACTAACTTACGGCACCGAGGCAGTCATCCCGGTGGAGATACGGGCGCCAACGAGGAGGACAGAGGAGCCCCTAGACGAGGAAATGAACGATGAAACCCTTAGAGCCGAGCTCGACCTAGTCGAGGAGATACGTTCCGAAGCAGCTCTCAGGGAAACAACCCTCAAACAAAAAATAGCACTACGCCATGACGCGAAAGTCATAAAAAGAGAGTTCCAGGTCGGCACCCTGGTCCTCAGAAGAAACCAGAAAAACCCGAGAGAGGGCAAACTGGCGGCCAACTGGGAAGGCCCTTACCGCGTCCGCGACAAAACGAGCAACGGGGCCTATTACCTAGAAAACCTACAAGGAGAACAACTCGCTCGACCATGGAACGCAGAAAAACTTAGACAATATTACAGCTAAATACACCACAGCTAAATACACCACGGGGAGACGTGGCAGGTACGACCACGCTCTTCGTCCCCAAAACCCCAGGGAGGAACCACGAGACCCGGGAACGATCCGGGGTCACATAACAAACACAACCCTCCCCGACGGTTGGGATCTTGACCAAGACTCAACGTCGAAGTACCAGGACTGGCAGGGCACCCAGCTCGCGATGGGAGGGCCCAAGCCTCGGGACCAGGGTTCGAACAACGGACCCGGGCTTCGATACCCACGGGCACAAAGCCCGACACTCCGTCGGTTCCCTAAACCGAGGAGATTAACAAAGTCGAGCAGAGTACGAATTCATACAAACAAGTATCAAACACAAACGAGCACAATGAATGATAACGAAAATATTCATACATTAAAAACGATAAGAGTGGCCGAAGCCAAGTACGCCCGAAGGCCATATTACAACGCCCGAAGGCCAAAATACATAAGGCACGCAGGCCATGATAACTAAAATCAAAGAAAAACAAATAAACTAAGACTCCGCTCGGAGCACCTCTTCATCCTCTTCTTCTTCTTCTCCCCCCAGCTCCTCCTCCGCTTCAAACGGGCAGATAATCTCACCATCCCGGACGCAGCAGTTATAGGCCGACCCTGCTGTCACCAACTCAGGGTTCAGAAGCCCGAGCTGCTCGACAGCATTGTCGAAACCCTCTTTGAAGCAGGCCACGAGATCTTGGTTGAGAGTCCGAAGATGCCCTAGCAGCTCACCGCGCGAACCAAGGGCGCGTTCCTCCTCGGTCTCATCTGCCAGAGGACGGACCTTTCCCTCGAGAGACTCAACCTGAGCCCGTAGGCCAGCGTTGTCCTCGGTCAGCTTCTGATGGTCGACCACCTGCTCTTCCAAGCTCGCCTTAGCAGCCTTCAACTGGTCCCTCTCCTTCTCCACCTCCTCCAGCTTCTGGCTCAGCCCTTCCTGCAGCCGATGCTCTTCTTTGTAGTCCGACAGATCTTTAGATAGTCTTTCCTTCTCCGTCCGAACCTGCAAAAGGGCATCCTCCAGCGAGGCAGTGGAGACCGAAGTGTCGGTCAAAACCATGGCCGTCTCCATCACCCGGATGACAGCAGCAATATCCCTGGCCAGATCTTTTCTCCGGGCAGCAGCATCCTGGTCCAGAATAGCCTTGGCCTCAGGCGCAGGCACAGCAATCGACTCCTCGGCCTTGAAGAACGACCGTTCCACATAGCAGGGAGGTAGAAGATAGTTGCCCGGTCCATTCGGACTTCCTAGAGACGACCTGGTGAGAGGCCCAGCCGGACGCTTCCGTTTATGGAGGGGAGAAGCCGCTGGCGACGGACTGCTATCAGGAATGTCGATCGGGTTAGATCGAGGAGGAGAGGAAGGAATCACGCTCGCCGCCTGCGAGGGACCGGCCCCGGCATCGCCAGCAGTCTCCAAGACACGGGCCACAGTTTTCTTCTTCTTCTTGGGCACCCGGTCAGGAGCGCCGACCTGATTCGCTAGCTTCAGCACCCGATCACGAGCATTGGGCATGGCACCTGCAAACAAATTACACACAAACATTAGCGAGCGAAGTCATAAACAGAAATAAAAAGCTAAACAAAGTCTGCCTACTCAATAACACCAGAGCTTCCTCCTCGGTATCACACTCGAGCAGAGCCTTCGTATTGATATAACGCGTCTCGGTGATTGGTTCCCCGGCCTCATCCAGGTAGGGCACGCCCTGTCGATTCGCCCAGAACCCCAAGCTGAAGCTCTGCACGTAATCGACCAGCTTCTTGTACGCGAGCCTATCCTCCTCGCCGAGCATCGCATACTTGACTCGGTAATGCGCCGTGGAGAGATCGAAATGATCACGCTGCCACCTCAGCGGTATCTTCGACATCAGCGTCTCCTCCCCGTTGGGTTTCCATTGATAGTAGTATAGAGAGTGAAGGGCAGCCCGGGTAATCGGCATCACCACGTACCACCGGTTTTTGAAATGGCGAACAGAATCCTCGTACGTCTTGAACAGACGCACGGGCTGCTTGAAAGAAACCCAACTGTGGCGACCACGGGAACCGGACCTCTGGAGATGGAAAACGTGGAAGAAGAGAGCCCGGGTGCAACCAATGCCGAGGAACTGGCAAACTAACTCGAATGCCCGCATAAATGCGAGAGCGTTAGGATGTAGTTGGGACGGCGCCAGCCGGAGCCACTTGAAGACCGACATCTGGAAGGAGTTGAAGGGCAGTCTAATCCCCGCCTCGCGGAAAGCAAATTCATACATGGTGAACTGCTTCCCCGGGAAATGATGACAAATGCGGTCTTCTTCCTTGGGGGCGCAGCAATACCAGTTTGGTGGATCCTCCCGGCTTATGGTCTCGACCATAGCGTAAGCAATGGTGGCCTCGTCACAGAAGTCTGATTCCTCCTCCAAGGGCTCGTCCGCAACCCATGAGAAGTCGACCTGCCCGGAAGAGGAGGCGTGTTCGGTACCATCTCGGACACTCCCATCCCCGACAGGGAGACGAGCGATTGTCGCGTCTTCGGTGGAGGACCCAGAATCTTCCCTCCTCGGTCGAAAGCGCCCGGTAGCACCTGAAACGCAGACAGAAAGAGTGAATTCGACGTCATATCAAATCCACCCTTCCACCGCAGGTCAAGTGAAAGGGCGTAGCGGCGACGGACACTAACCGTGCTCAACTCGGTGACGCGCGCACTCTATGGAGACCGGGCATAAACTTCATACAGCCTATGCAAGTATTGCCCGGCATATGAAATTTATGCCCGGTACAGTATGATCCCAACCCTATTTTCTACCATCTAATATACACCTACAGTCCACTACACTATTCCTAAGTTAAACCCAACCACATTTCTACAAAAATAGCATGCGTTTGACAGAAAACAACGAGGAAAAACAGTGGATCACAGTGGAAAATCATACCTGACATAGTTAAGTTGAAAGGGGTACGGTGGTGCCCGAGCAGAAGACGGTGGTTCAGATAGGAGGACGGGCGGAGACGGCGGTCCAGACGGTTGAGCGAGCAAACGAGAGAGAATGTGGAGAACTCCGGTGAACGTGTGAGCGAAAAAAGTGGAAATGAAGTTACTCAACCCCTTTTTATAGGGCTTGGCACGTGGACCAACACACTAGGTCATCATTGCCTAGCCTGCCTACGCCGTCTTTGCACACGAAACGAAGCGACGCCACTAATTCTGAGACACGTCTATCAAAGATAAGAAACTGAAACGACCCGAGCACCTATCCGTCTCCTCGACTCACCAAGACGCCACCTCCCCGCGTCATACCCACGTCTACTACAAGGAAGGTGCAGACCAACCGATCACCTCCATCCCCGACATTCCCGGAGAAAAGGTCAGTCATGAATAGGTCTGTTACAACCTCACCTGTCTAACGATCAAGCTTCCCCATCATCTCGGGGAACCCTTAGTTGAAACATAAGTCATCTCTCTGGCTCAGAGACTCGACTTGGGGGGCTCCTGTTCTGGACTGGGCCATGACACTAGGCACGGCACGGCCCAATGCTCGCCAAGTCCATGTCCAAACGACCACGAGGACACGTCAGGTGAACGACCGTCCGCCCGAAGAACGTCTCCCCGGCCCCTTAAATACGTGTCGGGCAACGACCGGGCCCTCCTCATATGATCTCCATCCACTTATCGTCAACCCACGTCGCGGACACCTAAGTTGTGTCGGGCAGAGCCATAACGGCATCTCACTTACCACGTCACCCAACTCCCCTATATTGTCTCCTTAGGGATAGGGGCAGTTGGACCAGGGGGCAGACCTTGGTCTAGGTCTTAACGCTTCTGACGCGTCCCCTGGCAGCTCCTCCTTGGGCCTAGCTAATCCAGCCCATTAGGAGCCTTGGCCCAGCGCTGGGGGCTCAGTATAAATACCCCTTTCATGGCAAAGGGACAGGTATTCTAACTCACACTCTGATAACCTCATTCTGTACCTTTTCTGACTTAAGCATTGGAGCACCTTGCAGGTACACCCCCCTCTCATTTCATTCTCTGGCCCATTCACCAAGACCTTGGAAGGCCCTCCTGATCAGGTAAGATCAACCCCTTTCATGGCAAAGGGGCAGGTATTCTAACTCACACTCTGATAACCTCATTCTGTACCTTTTCTGACTTAAGCATTGGAGCACCTTGCAGGTACACCCCCCTCTCATTTCATTCTCTGGCCCATTCACCAAGACCTTGGAAGGCCCTCCTGATCAGGTAAGATCAAAAACTAATCAATAAATTATCTAAACCCAATAATTTACGGGTATACCTAATCCAACTCGTAACAAATGATTTTTTAAAATTATTATTTTTAATTAAAATATAAAATTATATATCACTATTAACCACAATTTTGTCAAAAAACGTCATTCATCACTAATACTACTACTAGATCAATGAGTTTACTTAATTTTAAGACTAAATATTATTTTTTATAATTTCTGGCGTACGTATTTTATGAAAATAATGTGTCTTATGATTTTTTACCATTATCAAATGTTATGACATTTAGATGAATTTTATTAGATATTATATGGTGTAATTCATCCCATTTGAGTGTTAGAAATTAGTGTAATCGTATTGGATTGTGTTATAATTTTTTTTATAATTGAATTTTTTATATTTAAAACACAATTCGCAAATCCAACTTATAAATGAGCAAGTCGATTAAGTTCACCTTAGACCGGGAAATACCGATTGGTCAAACTCATTAAAATTTTAATAAGTTAGATAACGAGTTAGATAATATCCGATCAACCCCATCAATGTACACCTACCTAATCTTGTTTGTTCTGTTTTTTTAGCTTATCATTTGTCCTTAACAATATATATAAATTAAATTCTATTAGAAATAAAAAATATGATATTTCAATCACTTTAATTTTATTATTTTCACTTTAATTTTATTATTTTAATGTATTTTCCCATTTATACTATTTATACTATTAACTCGAATTCTTTGAATTTGTTCATAAATCCATTCTTTCAAACTCTATAAAGATCGAATTTTGTTTCTTTTCTATATCATTCTCTAAAAATAGTTTCCACATATCCTTTAGTTTCACATTTCCTTTTAATAAAAAAAATCAACTTTAATTTATTTTCAATATATTTTTTTGACTGAATTTTATTTTTAATATAATAAAAGATAATAAAAGAGATACGCGCCTGTTCATGAACTTGGATAACGTTATAGTCATAAATTATATACGCCTATTCAAATAGACAAATTTAATAAATGCAATGAATAATTTTCTAACCACTTATTTTCCAATTATGAATAAACAACAGTTATAGTAGTTTAATAAAAAAATAACTTAAAAAATAAAAAGTGACTAGATAATAGATATACACACAGTAAATAAAATACTAATAAATTAACATACGTTGAACAGAACAAATAATAAAATAAATAAATAAATCAAATAAGGTATAAAGAGAGGGAAATAGAAAAAAGAGTGGGAAAAAGAAAAAAACAAAAAAAATTCAAAAGCCGCGATTCCCTCGCGAGTGAAAAAAAAAATCTTAAAAAAAAATAAAATAAAAAATCGCTATAAAAAGGGAGAAAAAGTCCCTTATATTACATCACTTTTCAACAACCCATAACAACAGAAAAGAAAGAGAAAAACAAAGAGAACTTTCAGTGACATCAATGGCGGAACAACTACTCAACGGTAACGGTAACGGTAACGGCAACACCGCCGTCACCGAGTTTCCCTGCAACGCCGACGGAGTTTGCATGGCGTGCAAACAGACGCCTCTTGAAACTGACTCGCTTTTCTGCAAAACTTGTGGATCAAGATGGCATGTGCCGTGTTTGCCTGTTGTTCCGGTTAGTGTTGTTGATTGGGAGTGTAGTGATTGTGTTCTACCGGTTGAGAATGCGGTTGCGTCTGCTCCGGCTCCGTCTGTTGCCGGCGATCTTGTTTCTGCGATACGTGCTATTGAGAATGATGATTCGCTTACTGATGTGGAGAAGGCGAAGAAGCGTCAGGAGCTTGTTGGTGGATCGGTGAAGCCGGTTGAGGAGAATAACGCGACTAAGCGGAATGGTGTGATGGATATCTTTCATAGCGGTTTGAATTGTTCTACCTGTATGTTTTTGCTTGAGAGGCCTGTTACTGTAAGTTTCTTTCATTTTTTTACCTTTTTGTTTTTTTTTTGTTCTATTTACCGGTTGAAATTTGTTGTATTTTAGGTTTTTATTTTCTTGATTTTCAGTTACGTTTTGTTATACTCATGAAATTGAATTGATTGGTTTAGGTAAACAAATTTGCTTTGGTTAGTTTATTTGAATGATTCGATCTTAAGTGATGCTTCCTGAAGAACATTTAGTTTTGTTGATTTTTTTTTTTATGAAAATGAAATTGATTTGCTGTTTTGTTTGATCAAATTTTATGAATGATTCGAACTTAAGTGAAGTGTTGAAGATATTTGTTGGTATTGGAATTGATTTGTGGTTGTCTTTTGTTTTGATCAAGTTTTTGAACGTTTTGATCTGGAGTGAAGCATGCTGATGATTATTTGGTTTTGTTAAATTTAATTTTTGACACTGAAATTGATGTTTATGACTATTTGATTTGAAGTGAAGTGTGTTGAAGAAAATTTGGTTGTGTTAAATTTGTATTAGTATTTGTTAAAATTGTCTTTTTTTCCTCGACAATTTGATCTTAATTCAAGTTTTGAAGAACATTTAGTTTTATTAAAATTATTATTGATAATTTTGAATGTTTGTTTGTTTTGATCATGTTATCTGAAGTAAATCCTTTTGAAGGTTAATTGGTCTTTTGATTATTATTATTGTTTTTTGAAATTGAAAATGAAATTGATTATGTTGTCATTGATGATGATGATTCAGACTCCATGCGGGCACAATTTCTGTTTGAAGTGTTTTCAAAAATGGGTTGGGCAAGGAAAGCGCACTTGCTCAAATTGTAGGACTGCAATTCCAGCCAAGATGGCGAGTAATCCAAGGATCAATGCTCAGTTGGCCATGGCAATTCGTATGGCCAAGTTGGCCAAATCGGAAAATGTTGGGGGAAGCTCTGCTCCAAAAGTTTATCAGGTTGTTCATAATGACGAGCGCCCTGATCAATGCTACACAACTGAAAGAGCCAAGAAAACAGGCAAGGCTAATGCATGCAGTGGTAAAATCTTTGTGACAATTCCAAAAGACCATTTTGGACCGATCCTTGCTGAGAATGATCCAAACAGGAACCGCGGGGTTCTTGTTGGTGATACTTGGGAGGATAGGATGGAATGCAGGCAGTGGGGAGCTCATTTTCCTCATGTTGCTGGGATTGCTGGTCAGAGTAATCATGGTGCTCAGTCTGTTGCTCTTTCTGGTGGATATGTTGATGATGAAGACCATGGTGAGTGGTTCCTGTATACTGGAAGTGGTGGAAGGGATCTCAGTGGTAACAAACGTACCAACAAAAATCAGTCCTTTGATCAGCAGTTTGAGAACATGAATGAGGCTTTGAGAGTCAGCTGCAAAAAAGGCTATCCAGTTCGTGTTGTAAGGTCTGTTTTGATTAATCATGAATTTATTTCAATTGATTGATTCCATATCTGTTGAATTTCCAATTTCAATGTGAAGTTATGTGATTATTTGTGTGAATTGGCATGATATTTTGTTTATTGATTTGTTTATTTGGTTTAGGTCCCACAAGGAAAAACGTTCCAATTATGCACCTGAAGCTGGTGTGAGATATGATGGGGTTTATAGAATTGAGAAATGCTGGCGCAAAGTTGGACAGCAAGTAAGTATGATTCATGTTTCTAATAATCTTTCATTGCATTAATTTAACTAAGGTAGACCTAATGTATTATCAATTGTTCAAGCTTTGTTATTGATGGTTAATCTTTCTTTGATAGGGTCACAAGGTTTGCAGGTACTTGTTTGTTAGGTGTGACAATGAGCCAGCCCCATGGACAAGGTTAGTTTTAGTCCATCAGTTTTTATGTTTCCAGCATGTTTGTATTAATGTTACAAGTGGAAGTAGTAGCCTGATCACTTGAATTTGTTTTATTGATCTGCAGTGACTTAACTGGTGACCGTCCCCGTAAGCTTCCTACCATCAAGGAGTTTAAAGGTGCAGTTGATGTAACTGAAAGAAAGGGTGACCCATCTTGGGACTTTGATGTAAGCCATGTTATTTACTAATTTGCCTTTCTTAGATTTCTTGATGTCTTATTGTTTCTTTCACATTTGCTCATTACATTTCTTCATTGTTTTCTAGACTTTACTTTTCTACTTTGTAAGTAATGATAATCACAATTGTAATCTCGGATAAATAGTTTGCTAGGTGGAAGTTTTTATCCCCAATTTTGCTGTTCTATAGATTTTGAAAGACTTCTCAATATGTGCATTTGGCTAAATTTCAGGAGGAAAAGGGCTGCTGGTTGTGGAAGAAGCCTCCACCACTAAGTAAGAAGCCTATGAATGTTGTGGATCCTTTTGATCCAACAAAAATAAAAGTTGTCAAGCCAAAAGCACAAAAGGTGTCCTTTAAAATCAAGGACAGGCTATTGAAAGGTACAGGATCCTTGGTGACAACTATTAGCCTTTTTGAAGCCGTTAATTGAAAATTGTTGTTAGAAGCACAATATAGTAGTGTAGACTTGTAAGTTGATACAGTTTTGCATCTTGTTTAATTGTTTTTGCAGAGTTTGGTTGCAATATCTGTTGCAAGGTGTTGGCTTCCCCTCTCACTACACCTTGTGCTCACAACTTCTGCAAAGGTTGTCTGGAGGGTGCTTTTTCTGGCCAGAGTTATATCAGGAATAGGAACACTAAAAGTGGACGTACTTTGCGTACACAGAAGAACATCATGAAATGCCCTACCTGTTCAACCGATATAGCTGACTATCTCCAGAATCCACAGGTATTACTGCCCATATTTTTAAATTGGTTTTTATGAAAAAACTGCCTGATTTGAAGTTGGTGTTAATAGCCTTCTTAGCTATTGGATTTCATGATTTATAATGTTATTAATAATTACTGTATTTCTTATCAAGATTTTATATTTGTGCCAATCAAATGAGGAATGGATTACTAAACTTCAAACTGATTCCTTATTGAGTTACTTTTAATTGTATTCCTAATTTACCAGCTTTTCTTGAAACTTATTTGAAATTCTTAATTTTTGTTGCAAATCTTTAGTATGACAATGTTGACTAGTCTATAAAGGTTCTTATTTGAGTTATTTTTGTTTTAACAGGTTAACAGGGAGATGATGGGTGTGATAGAATCACTGCAGCGTCAGGCTGAAGAAATGGCAGAGAGTGCTGAAGAATCAAGCACTAAAAGTGATGACAATCTAAAGCCAGAGGAGGAGAGTGATGTTTCAAAAGCCTCTGATTCAGGTGAAGAAGTCTTGGAAGTGATTAAGGAGAAGGATGATGAGGAGGAGCCTCCAAAGAAGAAGAGAAAAGGTGCTGGTGGCAAGGCAGTGGAGAATGTGGAGGAACCACCTATTGATGTGGCAGAAGTGGCTAGCAATGCGGTGGCTTGCAACTAAGGGTGTCTGTGTTGTGCTGGAAATGGATCCTGCTGTTTTATTTTGGGTTTACATTTAAACAGCAGAGTTAATAGCTGATACAAACTGAATTTTCTATTACTTGTTTCAAGACAAGATCTTTTGTGATAGTTAATTTTAATTTCTTTTCTACTTCTCATGGTTTGAGAAAATATTTACCAGATTTGGTTTTGGTTTTTAACACCTATTTATAGGTCTTATCTGTTAAATTTAGAAAGAATGAATGCATTATATAGTTTCATATCTAAGTTCTGCATGTTTATTATTTATATGGTATTATTTATATGGTGTAACATTTCTCTATTACAAATCTATAGGTGTGCCATAGGCAAATGTAACATTTCTCTATTTATATGGTGTAACATTTTATTAAATTATTAGTACTAAATGTTTATATTGGTCCTAACATAATCATTTCAGCTTTCCCTTTTTTTATTATATGTTTATAAAAATGGGTCCTTAAAGATGCATCTATGAGGAAAAGAACAATTGATTTCATAAAATATGCGGGTCTTTATTTTATTATATATTTTCTTTAAGAACACAAGAATCCAATGTATCAAACTACCTTTACCAATGATGAAATTTACATAATAAATTTTCATTTTCTTCCCCAGATTTTTTTTTGCTAGTGTATGTATAGTGGTAATATATTTTTTTTTGCATGTACTCTATGCAGGGGAGAAAATCAAGAGTCATTATATGCAAATGCATATAATATACGTATATAATATTAACTATTACTTTGATCCTTACATTTTTATTATTTTGGTAGTATTTAAGTAAAGTAATTACTTATTTAGAAATGATAATATTATAAGTTAATGAAATAAATTCCTATTTAGAAAGTTTTTTGAAAATAAAAGGCAATAATGACGTATTTACAAAGCAGATTCTATCTTATCAAGATTTTTGATCGTTTAAAATAATATTTTATTTATTTATTTATTCACAAAATAGTTTCTATTCTATTGAAAAGTATCCTATTTAAAATGTGATAAAATTTCAACGGTTATAATACCTGAATCATTAGGATTATCCAAAAAAAAAAGAAAAAGAGAATCATGTGTTTTAAAAATTAAATAGTATCATTAACAGTAATATAAACATAATTATCAAAAAGGCCCATCTTTAAGTGACCCACAAAGTTATGGGAGTTTTTAGAGTTAAGCTATATATAGTTTAAAGTCCTTAAATTTGTCGTCATTCAATTATTTAAAATATGCTTTACAAGACAGATAGGATAAAAACATGCAGGGTGGACTCAAATAGTATGGATGCAGGTATATCCATTTTAATATCCAATCCGTTTTATTCCTATAAAAGTATGTATTTATATATAAAAATGCATAGACAAACTTTTTAAAAACAACAATTATAAAGTACTATATATTTTAATATAAACATTTATAAGAAAAAAGACTATGTACTGACAGTGTAAAATATTTTTATACTGTTAATCAATCAGAGAGCTGTATCCTCCCAAATCACAAGTTTTATTTTAAAATACTGGTATGACATGACAGAACGTTATAATTCTATTGAATGATGGTGTAAAAAAAGTTCACACTGATTTTAAAATACCTTTAATATCAATATTAATTTATTTTATAATTTAATAATAAAATTGTTGAATTTAATATTTCATGATCCATTTATATTTATTAAAAATATGAATAATGAGTATATAATATGTGTACTTAGATCTCCATATGATATGGGTATTGATATAAAAATTGACGCTCACGTTATGAACTGGAATACATAAATTATAAAAACATGTTCTATGTAATCCTACTCAAATTCTATCAATTACCATCTCATTAGAATCCATAATATATATAAAATCAATTTACTTTAATTTACTTCAAATCATATCCAATAAATTAAATTATATATATATATATTTCAAAATGAAATACTATACACTTAAAACATTGGTATAAAAGACCGGAGTGTGGCTTAGAGGGAGGAGGACGAAGTTGTCTACTCAATGAGAAGAAAAATAAAAACAAGAGGAACTCAATGGTGGTTTACAGATTCCAACCAAATACTGTATTGAATAAAAAAACTTCTGTTTTCTATGAAAGTTATGGGTTTTATTTAATAGATTAAAAGTATGACCACTCATGTTTTTTTCTCTGAAAGGATCTCCTAAACTATAATATACCATACACTTATTTTTAGTTTATGTCATGCTAAACATATATTAAACTCATGTTTAATATATGTTAATCAAAATTACACGTATTCTAGCTCATGTTTAATATATGTTAATCAAAATTACAAGTGCAATAGCAGTTTCTGCAAACAAAAGTAGGACCGCAGAAAATAAAAATGAATAGCAGAGACCAAAAATTTATACACCACTTGAAAACATGAGAGAGAGACATACCAAGTGCATTAATGACAAACTCAAAAATAGACTCAACAACATGCCTACTTCCTTCATATTATAAACACCTCAAGGATTTGTATTCTTTATTTCTTCACAATATTTTGTTTATGCCGTTCAAGCCATAACAACCTCAACAACATGAACTCTAACATGATGTTGAAGCTGTTCGTTGAAACTACACAAAGCTATCAAAGTAAGTAGCGGCTACCTTTTCAAAACAAATGCTTTAGACATTTTGAATTTAATAAATCAACACATAATGCAATTTAAGGACAAGAAAGAATTGTGTTGTGGTTGAAACAAAATTGGATACATTTTTGTTTTTTATGATTTTAACTACCAATTAGCTACAAATTTTTATAGGTTCAATTATGATATTGATATGCCAGATCAATATCTTTACCACATTGACACTGTCATGTGTGTCCAGTCACTAAAAAACTTCCATGTGGCATGCCACATCAGCTATATTAACGGACGTTGACAAGAGAGACAAAATATGGACGGAAAATATTAGGAGGACCATTTTTTGAAGGAATTTTTTTGAGGGAATAAAAATGAAAATCACAATATTTATGAGGATCAAAAACATATTTAACCTTTTTACTATTATTATTATTATTATTTTTAATTATGATGTATCAGTATAAAATTGTATGAATAACCAACTTCATAATTTTATTGACCAACATTTTACATTTTATTAATCAACTTTGTTTTAATATTAAAAATTATTTTTAATATCCGGACGTTTATTAACCAACTTCATAATTTCATTAATCAATATTTTACTTTTTATTAACCAATTTTATTTTACTATTAAAAATTATTTTTAATATCTGATTTATTAACCAACTTCATCTTTTCACTAAATATCTTTTTACTTTTCATTAACAAACTTTATTTTACTACTAAAAATTATTTTTAATATCTGAGCGTTTATTAACCGACTTTATCACTTCATTAACCAATTTTTTTACATTTTATTAACCAATTTTGTTTTACTATTAAAAGTCAATGTTCACACACTATTCATGAATACTTATCACGGGGCACTGTTTATGTATTGTTCACACAACTGTTCATGCACTATTCACTGTTCACATATTTGTTCATCGTATTTGTGAATAATAAATATGGTGTAAGTGTAAGAGTGGGTGTAAGAATAACATAACTGTTATTCATGATCATAGTATAAGGATAGAAGAAGGAAAAATACAACCATATTAAATAATCTCTCAATTTTTTGCTCATTCTATTTCTACTTGCCTTCAACTTTTTTTTGAAATAAGATTATATAACACAAAGTGATACAACAAGAGATGGGGGACCAAACCAAAACTCTCTCAGGAAGAGACAAACCTAAAGAATGACAAACCAAACCTATTATTTAAAAAATCAGGCCTAAAAAAATATGGAATCGAAGTGTACTTAGTGAAATTAGAAATCGCAAGTCCTATGTTAGCAAGCGAGTCCATGCAACTATTCCCTTTATGGAAGATATGAGAAACCACAAAGGACATGTTCATAGTGATATTAACACAATTAACCCATATGTTAGACAATAGACCTAGGTCTAGAGAGGGGGTGAATAGATCCCGAGTTAAAAACTTGACAAAAAATAGTTTGAAATTTTATAGCGCGGAAGCAAGTTACAAATATCCCGGATAAAAACCGTCTAACCGAACCCGCTATCAAAAAGCCCGGATATACGTATTAACGACAATAGTATGATAATGATTCACAAATTGATCAACAACAACTGATCGCAACTAGTTGAATGCAAAGTAATAGGTAAGGTCTATCTCCAATGAAAATTCACAAAAAAAATCAAGTGATGCAATTTCTCGAACACTTAGTGTGCAATCGATAATGTTTAAAATTCTATATGGTATAGTTTCTCTAAATATCCAATCATAACCAAATGATTTGTGATCTACATAACAACACCAATTTTAAAATGTGTCGAAAATTATGATCCAAACAAAATTGATCAAACGACAAATGCAATCGACAATTTGCAAATCGAAAATAAGAGAGAAAGAAAGAGAGAGAGAGAGAGAGAAAGAGAGAGAGAGAGATAGATAGATAGAGAGAGAGAGAGAGTACATAAGGATTTGTTTAGGAAGTTCCTCAATCGACCTCTCTATGGATACGTCTTCCCTCAATTTGAATGCGAATTGAGATAGTGTAATATATCTTACTTTGCAAATGTATGAATACAATAAAGATGTAGCAACCTAATCCTACAAACCCTAGGCTTGATATTTATTCTACCACACTCTCTTCCCTTTATCAAAGATTGACCAAGTAACCAACAATTCCACTTCAATTCACCGTCTCACGCTACTTCTTTGAACGAAACCCCTTATTCTTCAAAGCTTTCACTCGTTCGAATTAATTCCAAGCACACACTTGTTGAAACCCAAGATTTACCAATGCGACCCACCGTCCCACGATACTCCTTTGCCAAGAATCTCTCATTCTTCAAAGACTGCACTCGGTCGGATCTGGATTGCGTAATCTTGTCTAAAATCTTCAAACCCTAAAAGATCTTGAAGGAAAACCCCACATGGGTTTTCTTATTTGAAACCCTCAAAGTTCTCAACCCAATTTTACAGTACAACAATCCTAAATTGAATGTTATCAACCCTAATATAGATGACACCCAATCAAAAAATGATGATGTGTAGTTTGATTGTATGTATGCATAGAAGAGAGATTAAAGATGATGAGAATGATTTGCAATCCCGGTTTCGTATAGGTCATACTCACTAGAAATCTTGCTAGTAAATGATGCATGTATGAAGTATTTATATACATGCATGTTTGGAGGAAAAAGGAATGTAAAAGATTTGAAAAAATTATGAGATTTTGGAATTTTTCATTGCATAGGTCGACCTATGAAAGTCATGTGCCGACCTGTTCGATGCATATGTCGACCTGTGATGGTTATGTGCTGTGTATGTGTCAATCTGAAGAGGCGGCATATGGAAAAAAATCCTACATGCTTTAATAATGCAATATGAGTGTCTATCTATGGAATGAATGTGTCGACCTATATCAATTTTTTTTCTATATGTCGACCTATAGTCGCATGTGCCGACCTATAATAGAATTTTTTACAAAAGTTATTTTTCATGCATTTTTGATGCATAATACCTTTTCCAACTTTTTTTCAAATGCTTTTATGCTTCCTAATGCTAAGATGCACATAGAGAATAAGAGGAAACTGTCCAATATACATTAACGCTAAGGTATCATAGTTTTGACATCATGCAAAATACATCTAAGTAAGTTGCACTCACATACTCCCCCTTTGTGATGATGGCAACATTCGAGACGATGCATTTCATGTTTACAATGAAAGGATGCCCCTGAATATATGCATCTCAACTTCATCTCGCTTTTCCCCCATTGACAACATCAAAAAGAAACAAAATAATCCATGGGAAGTATCTAAAATCACATATAAACCAATATAACACACAAAGACGGTTTGCAAAGATAAGAATATCAATACGATAACACTCAAATAGAATAGTTTTCATATTGAAAAAGAATGCCTAAACATAAATAAAAGCATATAAAGCAACAATACAACATGGTTGCCACAACTTATACCAAATAACATAACACAAACATGAAAGATGAAGGATACAATGTAATAAAAAACTCTCGAGTTACTACAAAAGCGACACGATTACATGACATATGCCTTTGGTGCTCCCGAAATGCTGCACAAGCATGTGCTCTAGCAAGACGATATATAGATTTACCACAACACAAACTAAAAACAGAGATGTTATCATAACAATGATACACAACAAGAATTTTGCTAACATTATAACATGTTCAACCATATTTCATGCAAGAATAAATAACAAGCAAATGCACCAAGAGCATATTTCAAGCATATAGAAAGAATAACACAAAGTCACTATAAGCATATAAGTTGACATGCATTAATAGAAACTTTTGGAAGTGAACATTTATGAACTATTTCATACATGAAGAATATCAATCATTTGGAACATTAAGCAATATGCAAAAGTAAAATCTTACTTATAAAAAGGGAAAAAGGAAAATAGAACAATATTACCTCAGTAATAAATTGATGACGGATGAACTCTTACGTAATTGAACTTCCAAACAAAGTTAGAGAAAAAGTATATAAAATGCATGCAACAATCCATATTTAGGCAAGATTTGAGATATCAAGTATCCCCAATTCCCTTCGAATATTGAAAAAAGGTTCGATCGCAAGAGGTTTTATAAAGATATCCGCAAGTTGATTTTTGCTATCAACATGCTCAAATACGACGTCTCCTTTCTCAACATGGTCACATAGGAAGTGGTGACGGATCTCAATATGCTTAGTGCGGGAGTGTAACACTAAATTTTTAGTTAGATTAATAACACTAGTGTTGTCGCACATAATAGGAATACATTGTAGTTTAATATCAAAATCAAGTAGTTGTTGTTGAGCCACAAAATTTGAGCACAACAAATACCGACCACTACATATTCTGCCTCGTCAGTTGACAAAGCAATATAAACCTGTTTCTTGCTATGCCAACTTACTAAGGAATTTGAAAACATGTGGCAGGTTCCACCAGTACTCTTCATATCCAATTTGCAACCGGAAAACTAAGAATTAATATAACCAACTAAATTACAATCACTTCCCTTAGAACACCAAATACCTTACTTAGAAGTATCATGAAGATATCTAAGAATGTGTTTTATGGCTTTTAAATGAGATTCCTTAGGAGCCGATTGATAATGAGCGCTCATACACACGCTAAACATACTATCCGACCTAGATATAATGAGATATAGAAGATAACTGATCATACTATAGCGGGGTATTCATTACCTCTAGATTTATTGACTAAATCAAAAGTAAGCATACAATTCGAGTCGCCACCGCACTTCTATTTATCCAAAGGAAAGGTTAGAAAGCGAACAAAAACTGAGAAGTTTTATCAAATCAAAAACTAATAAAAATGTCAGAGATTTGGTAAGGGGGTTGGTTATGCAATGGAAAGGTTTTAAGCACCCAAAACATCCTTAGTACTCTAAGGGAGCCCTTTTTGCAAATGTTGTATGGTAGGTTGGTATTTGTGAAAATATTTGTGCAAACACGATTGAGGAGATGAGAAAAGAATATACAAGTTATTTACAATTTTGTTATTTGAATGGATAAACCCATTGCCTACGTACCATCACAAATGTGGGATCAAAACCTCGTAGTTCGGGTAAAAATCTCAAAATAAATTGGTGAATTGATTTGACAAAAGCCTTAAGGTTTTTTGTTATCAAAGGGAGAAAACTCAACCTAAACCACAATCCACCATGTGAGGAGAGCTTCAACATACTAGTGAGGGATCAACCCTATAATAAGCATGGAAGACTTATAGTCCAATCACTAAGGATAAGACGAGGTTTACATCAACCACTATGATAACTCAAACCTAATAACTAATGTTTATGAAAAAAACTTTGGCAAAGGTGGCCATTGGAACCACAAAAGAATTTGAAGTGAGTTGGATTTACCAATCAAAAGTATTCACAAAAGGAAGTCAAAGTTGACTTAAAGTTCAATTCAAAATAATTATTATGAAAAGAGTTTGAAAAATCAAAGGCATAGTGCCTAGGTTTCTAATTTTTGAAAACAATGTCAATGTTTGCACAAAGTAAGTTTGGCTTGGGTTAGAGTGGAGTGAAGAAGAGAAGGTCTAGGTACTAAACATGCAAAGGTGAGAGATGAGAAATAAAACCCTTGGAGTTCCTTTCTTGAGATCATAAAGATGATTCAAGAGCTCCTTTCCCTTGGACTTGGCAAGCAATAAGCAATTAAACTCAAGCAATCAAGCAAATATTCAATCAAGCTCCTAGGATCTTCCAATTGGACTTGTCTCTCCTATCTTTGATGCTCATGACAATGGTCCTTCTAAATAGCTCAAGTTTAGGATCCCTATCACACGAGAACAAACAAATCAAAAAGGTTCACAATGCAATAAAAGAATGGACAAGAGTGAGTTTAGAATAGGGGTCCTTTCAATTCAACTTTCAAGATTAAGCATTCTAAAGGCATGAGGCCTAGTTGCTCTTTAACCATTTTAGCATTCTAAAGGCATGAGGCCTAGTTGCTCTTGAAACTCCATTAAGCATAGGCAAGGTCCTAATTCTAAGTCCTCTCTCCTTTTGCATTGGGTTCACACAAACAAAAACAAAACAAGCACAAGGCAATAGTATATACACAATAATGTGCTCAAGTAAGCAAAAGGCAAATGGTATAAATATAAACATGAGCTCAAATGAGCAAAGGGAAAAAGACAATATGAATAAATGAGCAAGAAATTAAATTGCATTAAAGTAAATTGCAAGAATTAAATGCTTGAATTAAAAGTTAGTAATTAGTAGTTAGTGTTAGTGTGTCATAAGACAATTTATCGTTATGTTAAGCAATCGTAAGTGGACTAATGTAGTAGTCACACCTATCTGAGGCCAGTCAATAAAACTATAGGCAAATAAACACAAGTTAGAGATCATGACTAGTAAGCCAAGCTCCTACAACTTGCCATGCCAAAAGAAAAGAAGAATGACCTTGTATGGAATTTAGGTTCTTTGCTTGACCAAGAAGCAACCTATCTTGGACACAAAGCAATTCACTTGATCTTTGATCAAGATGAATTTGATTTGGATCAAAGAAGGTTAAGCCTCTCATATGTCAAGGCTAACCACAAATCATTAACTCATTGGTCAAAAGAAAAAGAAGAAGATGAAGATGGAAATGAAATGAACCAAAATGAGAAATCAAATGACACAACCAAAACACATTGATCAAACATGAATGGAATCAACATCAATCAATGGTAAACAGAAGTGAAATGAAGATTAGAAGTCAAGAAAGGTCAAACATATTTTTTGGAATTAAAATAATACATAAAATAAAATGAACAAATAAATGTCAAACTTCGAATCCAATTCAAATCAACTTGGATAAGTCCAATTGGATCATCATAAGTCTAACATGGTCAAACAAGGTTTGACAATTTTTCTCAACATTTTTTGAAAACAGAAACTATTTTTAAACAATTAAAAATGGAGAAAAATAACATATATGAACTAAAATCTCAAATAAATCTCAAATCAATTAAAAAATTGATGAGAATATTTTTCATAAATTCATCATCATCCAAAGATGTTAAGAAAATATTTTTGGCATTTTTTGAATATCAAATGGTATTTTAAATGAATTAAAAACAATCAGAAATGAAATAATTCACAAAAAATATTAAATGGGATCACAAAAATAATTAAAAATCATTTTATGAAACTAGAATTTAAGAGAATTTTTTTGCAATTGGTCCCATATTTTTGTGATTCCAAATAAAGAAGTTATGAATTTTTGAAAATAAATGGAATAAAAGAAATTAAAACAGAAATTAATAAAAGAGAAAAATCCAGAGGCGTCAGATCCAACCTCATTAATTGGCGTGGACCATCAAAAGGCCAGGAAGCGCGCGCTCACCATGGGTTCGAGTCAAACGCATGGTACACAGCATTAAATGAAGTCATAACATTCCAAGGCCAGAATTAGATCTGGGAACCATCATCCAACGACCATGGCTTGGACGCGTGGGGACGGTGGTGGAAACCACCATCTTCTCCGGTGAGAAGGCTCAGTCCGGCCACCAGTTGCAGGTTTTAGAACCTCAACTATAACACGCGATCTATACACCAAATGAAAGCTGGGGTGATGTACATCACCCATGTGACCTTAGTTTTTGCTTAAGATTCTTATGGAAGAAGAAATCTGAGGTTGAAAAACTAGGTGTTCAATCTGAAGTTCACCAATTCATAAAATTAAAGCCACCACTGGCTTGCCTCTCACATGAGGACTTCAGAAATGCAAACCAACACAAGCAATGCACAAAATATAAGGAGTTTCGAAGCAAAACAGATGAGGTATAAACCTTTGTAGAGCAGCTTTTATGATCTTGATCCAATCCAATCCTTGATTGCAGCTTGATCTTGAAGTGACAATGAAGCAAGGCTAAGGAATTAGAAGCTAAAGATCAACCAGGGAAGTTGAAATTTAAGCTTGAAAAGAGAAGTGAAATTTCATAATTCCTTTGGTGAGAGGGTGGGAAATGATTTCTGCAGAGATTCAGGCGCCTTCAGGTTGAGATTCAAGTGAGGTAATGCCTTCTATTTATAGATGGAACTGATGCAAGGAGGTGGAAAACTCATGTGTGCATGAAGTTGGATCCTCCATGCATGGGCCTGTACAGGCGCATGTGAGGCCCAAAATCAATTGTTTTTGCATGCTGAACTCAAATGAATCAAGTTTGGACGTGCAGATGGCAAGGCAATGGCTTGTGCATGAAGATTTAACATGAAATGCATAAATGCTCACAAAACTTCATCTCTTCGAAAATCCCAATTGGAAAATCCAAACATAAGCATGTGGGTAATGGTTGGAAAGGTCTTGACATAAGGAACAAAAGTTATGGTTAACAAAAATCCATTTGGAGTTTGGAAAATTTAGAAAATTGGCCATGAAGTTCAAGGTACAAAACATGTATTTGAAAAAATTGCCAAAAATGACCAACTTCAAGCTCTTATGTTTCAATGATGCAAGCCTCAAATGACAAAACCTTAAACATAAACGTTGTAGATCATTTCAATACAATCAATTTGGACTTAAATTTTGCATCATTTGGATTTTTAATGAGAAAGTTATGGGCACTTGTAGTTGGACTTTTTCAAGATTCAATGGCTTTGGTCCAAAGTGACCTATAATGTTTTGTATTATCACATGTGTTTATTTTAGGATTATGAAATTTTGTCCAACATAACATTTGAATTATAAATCTTAAACTTTCTAATTCACTTGGTCTCACCTCAAAATCATAAAAAATGAAGGAGTTAGGTCCTTGGGAATTCGACCCAAAATTAGGGTTTCAGTCAAAATGACCTATAATGTTTTGAAATTAATGATGATCTTCCAAGTTTAAAATGAACTTTTTATGGACATGAAAGTTGTTCATATGGTTCTTAAGAACATTTATTCTCTTGGGGGTCATCATCATTTGACAAACACATCAAAAGTTAGGTCTCAATGAATTTCAAAATAGTCAGATGAATTGACTGGTCAACTTCTCAAGTCCAAACTTCCAATCTTGATGAATAAATGATTGAGGACACTCACATAGGCTCATATATGCATAAAATAATGAATTAAATAACTTCCCTTGATTGAATTTGATCATAGGTTGAGGTTGCTTCATGAGCAAGGCACAGTCAATACACAGTTGAATTAGGGGTTCCTTGGGAAACAATCCTCCAACCCTTTGGTTTATCTTGACCAAATTGACAAATTGAGATGCTTGGGAGGAATATATGATGATTGAGAGCTTTTTGGACCATTGTCATGCTTGCTTTCATCTTCATCTGGCCATATCAATGAGCATAGGGGCCTCCTAGGAGCTTAAGCTTCAAAACAAACAAATGTTAGTGACATATTTTTGTGTGCTTTTGGTTAGTAAACAAAAATAAGAAAAAGCAATAATATACAATTCAAGCATGCTTGGTGGTCTCAAACCATCTTACACAAGTCCCAACCCAAGGGTAAAGGAGCCAATATGCTATAATCCTTGAGGCAAATGTAATGAGCAATGATATGATGCTATGAGGGATCTTAGGGTCAAAATTAGGGTCTTACAGATGCCCCTATTTAAGGTCATTCTAGCCGGAGATATGAAGGTTAAAATCTTCGTCTCGACGAGGTAGAATAGGCTTAAATAATAATAAAGAGACAAATTTTGGTCCCTAAGAGACCTCATGATGCAAATGTATGTATGCAGAAATTAATACTCCGTGGGGATATGTGTCCACAAAGAAAAAGAAATCAGGAGAAACTGAAAAATCCATATGAGTAATACACTCATAAATGGGACAGAGACTCTGGGGGAGAAATAAAGGTAAAAAAAATGCGTGAGCAGGTCACAACTTAACTTGTTGAGAGACACGAAGGGATTCCATGAAACTAAATCAATGGAAAGACTCAAGCCGACACAAAGATGCATGTATTGGGTAATGTGCCAATATAGCAAAACTATCCACAATGGATACTTCGGATAAAAATCCGGACTCAGGCGGGGATGTCCACAAAGGACTCAGCTGAGGAAACAACAAATGAGGTATTACCGGTTACTGGGTAATAAGCTCAAAGAGACATGTGATCAAGCACCGACACAAGGGTGAAAGAACAACACGATCAGGGAGAAAGAATATCTAAGACCGGTATAAGGGTGAGAGATATCAATCAACCAAACATATGAGGAAAACCTAAAAGGTATATTTCAACTCAGGAAAATCTGACTCCGCAGGGGACCAAAAGTCATAATAGGGAGCAGAAGGAAGGAACACCAGGGATACCGATTACTGGGCATATAATAGGTGACCAACCAGGCGTGAATTGGGGAATATATCCAAAACACTCATCATCCGAAAGGAGGGCTGAAAAAGCGAACTCGACTTACAGGATGGACATTCGATTCCACAAGGAAATACGAATCTTACTCGACTGGGGAAGAAGAAGACTTCGAATGAAGAGCGCATGGGATATGTTATCTATTACCGTCAGAACATAGATAACATACTCGCATGGAAGATTATTCACAACCAGTTATTGGGTTGATAAAGGATAAATCGACCGAAAAGAAAGGACATCGGGATACCGGTTACTGGGCATAAAATGATGACCAATCAAGGGGAGAAACAATCATTACCAAACAAGGGTAAATGAAAGATGACTCGCTGGGGATAAATTTCTTGATCAAAGCAATTACCCAAGAGATATATCACCGGCTACCGGGTGGTATACTCCAAAAAATGAAGGAATATCAATACCGAATATAGGATAAAGATAATCAACATAGACGAGATTACATCTACCGGACACTGGGTAGAAAATCAAAGATGAGAGTACTCGTCATCAGTTAGGATGAACCAAATCAAGGATTAACTCCGCAAGGGGACAAAATGGGGTTTACAACTACCGGTTACTGGGTAGAAAACCACATAAATATGACTTACAACTACCGGTTACTGGGTAGAAGGCCACAACGTCCGCTGGGGAAGAGAATGAACAATTACTGTTTACTGAGCAATCGGTCATCTGAACCACAGGGAACTACAGGGGAAATAACAAGAAAGGAGTCAATCTAGGAACAAACTAGAAAGACACAATGAAATAAGACTCAACCCAATGAGGATATAACTCAGGGGAGTAATTCCATCCCAATACATATTTTGGGAGGAAACTGAAACAATAATCATCCACGAGAACATAACTCAGTGGGGAATAATGAAGGAGAGATAGACACTTTCTGCCTATAGGGCTGACTCTATATGGAGAGATCAGACACAAACATCTGCTTGGGGAAAAACATTTCACCACTAGCAGGAGATAACAAGCAAAGATATATGGCAAAGAATGCAACATGAATATCTGAGTGTTATGATTATGCATGTATATGCGTGGTTTATGTATGATTAATGCTGACAAACAGACAATATCTAACACAAACAGGTCCGAGAATCAATAGACAGACATCCGGTACAACATCTCAAAATAGAGAGCCAGGCCCATGGGAGAAAATCCAATCTGGTGGGAAGCCGCAAATACCAAGAAACACCAATCACCGTTGAGGATCGAGCAGAGTCGCCGCCGGGGACAAAGAGTACTGCTAGGGGAACAAGCCGGATCGCTGGGGATCAGAGACCGTTGTTAGGGATAAGCAAAGGGTCACAATACCACATGCTAGGGATCTTCCAACAGTACACAAAGATGTGGATAAGATCGGTCATAGAAGAACTCTACTGGGGATCTTATCAGGCGATAATATGAAATTCTGTGGGGAAAAACCACCAAATAGAAGCACATCAATCAAACATTCACTTCTAACCACTGGAGGAACATCTCTGCTGCGGAGAAAGAAGCAAAAACTCCGTTGGGGAAGGAAACAACACAATCCTCCTCGAAGTTCCAACGCCAAACTAGGATCAGGTGAAGTCTTAGCTGGGGGAAGCTACATGGCCATCGCCAGGGATTTGCTGCTAAACAGACAAAAGATCTGATGCAGAGAAAACTCTATCGGGGAGCTCAACACGAATAAGATCCATCATAGAAGAAACTCTACTGGGGAACTTATCAAGGAAGGATATGAAACTCTGTGGGGAATAACCACCAAACAGAAGTTTCAATAATCAACAAATTTCCTCATATCTGCTGGAGAAACGTCTCTGCTAGGAGGAGAGAGAACCACCGCTCTGCTGGGGAAGGAAATAAACATCTTCAACATCAGCCCTGCTAGGCGGAAACTATCCAAGACGGAGGAAGTAAATATCATGCTCTGATTCGGCAACTCCACTGGGGAAAGACTGCTGGCGATCAGACTGGGGATAACCTGTAGGCGATTATGCTGGAGATAATCTGTTGGCGAACCAACTGGGGAAGTCTGATGTGAGCAACCCTACTGAGGACGAATGGTCAACGAACTTGCTGGGATAAAATTGTGTATGAATTCGCTGGGGATAAGCTACAAACCAACCTGCTGAAAATTTCCACTCATGCTGGGAATTCCTGCTCGCTCTGCGGGAGATTTCCACTCATAACGAGGGAAGACCAGCTTCCTCGGAAAGATAGCATATCAACTTTTATCAATTTATACGGGATTTTAGGTCAGTCCACATACGGGATGACAACCATAAATTTGACAAAACACAGATGCTA
Source organism: Lathyrus oleraceus (assembly GCF_024323335.1). NCBI lineage: Eukaryota > Viridiplantae > Streptophyta > Magnoliopsida > Fabales > Fabaceae > Lathyrus > Lathyrus oleraceus. The sequence goes on from NC_066580.1 coordinate 1,887,437, forward strand.
GACTCAGACTCTCTGGGGAGTTGAGGATGTTAGAAGACCAAGACCATAACTCCAGACTCTCTGGGGAATTTGGTGGTCTATCACCCTTCTCTGCGCTCACTGAGGAGACAAACCTGAAGGATGATGAAAAGGATACAAATATGATAGGAATATGAACAAATGTCTTACCCTTTTGGAAATCTTACTATCCTTGGGAGAGCACTGAAGACATTCCATTTATCCTTTTAGTCTTATGAATGTTCACTTTGTTTAAAAACAATTTATAAAAACTTTATTTGTTTAAAACAATGATATTTATCAATTAAAACATGCAAACATTTGTTAAACAGAAACAAATAAGAGTGCAAAGAATTGGATAAAGGCTTAAATTTATTTGATGGAATGGTAGTCTGCAAATGGCGAGACTCCATGAATCTTTACAAATTTGAAATTGGTGATATATATTGGAAAAAAGGATACATTGAACATAATGACCATTTCTGCACCAACTCTGAATCCAATGTATCTGAAGCTTCAGTTGACGATGACTGGGCGAGAATCTTTGACAGATGACAGCTGTAGAACAAAGTCTTGTCAAGATGCAGTTACTTGCCGAATCCCTAATTTTTGCCTAGATTGCCCCAGGGTGAGGTACTCAATCTAGAGGGATATATATATATATATATATATATATATATATATATATATATATATATATTCATTTTTTCATGTCTCTAACTTTTGCCTGGATCGCCCTTTCGGGTTTTCAATCCACCGAGACGCTCATTTTTGCCTAAGCCGCCCTTTTGGGTTTTCAACTTAGCGAGCTATTCTGTTTTTATTTTAGGCGAAGTATTTCTTGACTGCATCTGAATTCATAGGTCGAGTGAAATCCTCCCCATCCATAGTTGTAAGTATCAAAGCACCGCCTGAAAAGGCTCTCTTAACAACATACAAACCTTCATAGTTTGGAGTTCACTTGCCCCTGGAATCGGGCGCGAAAGACAAAACTTTCTTGAGCATGAGGTCACCTTCTCGGAACACACGAGGCTTGACCTTCTTATCAAAGGCTTTCTTCATCCTTTGCTGATATAACTGACCATGGCACATGGCAGTTAATCTCTTCTCTTCAATTAAGTTCAATTGGTCATAATGACTCTGAACCCATTCAGCCTCAGTCAACTTGGCTTCCATCAAGACTCTCATTGATGGGATCTCAACCTCCACGTGGAGCACAACCTCCATGCCATATACAAGAGAGAAAGGGGTTGCCCTTGTTGAAGTGCGGACAAATGTACGATAGCCATGCAAGGCAAATGGCAGCATCTCATGCCAATCTTTGTACGTAACAACCATCTTTTGGATAATCTTCTTGACATTCTTATTAGTAGCTTCAACAGCCCCATTCATCTTGGGTCTATAAGGAGAAGAATCATGATGCGCAATCTTGAACTCACTACAAAGCTCTTTCATCATCTTGTTGTTCAAGTTAGATCCATTATCAGTAATGATCTTATTTGGCACACCATATCGGCATATGAGTTGATTTTTGATAAACTTCACAACCATCTTCCTGGTCACATTCGCATACGATGTGGCTTCGACCCCCTTGGTGAAGTAATCAATTGCTACGAGAATAAATCTGTGACTGTTCGACGCCTTTGGCTCTATCATGCCAATCATGTCAATTCCCCACATAGAGAAAGGCCATGGTGATGAAATAACATTCAGAAGCGTCAGGGGAATATGAATCTTGTCCGCATAAATCTGACACTTGTGGCATTTCTTCACATACTTGTAGCAGTCAGACTCCATTGTCAGCCAATAGTAGTCTGCTTTCAACATCTTCTTTGCCATGACATGTCCATTGGAATGAGTACCAAATGAACCCTCATGGACTTCAGTCATCAACAGGTCTGCTTCGTGTCTATCCATGCATCTGAGCAGAACCATGTTAAAATTCCTTTTATAAAGCACATCACCATTGAGGTAGAAACTGCCAGATAATCTCTTCAAAGTCTTCTTATCTTTAACAGATGCCCCAGGCGGGTAAATCTGACTTTGAAGAAAACATTTGATATCATAATACCATGGCTTATCATCTTTCACTTCTTCAACTGCAAATACATGAGCTGGTCTATCCAAGCGCATCACATTAATATTGGAGACTTCATTCCAAAATTTCACCACAATCATTGAAGCAAGCGTATCAAGTGCATTTGCCATCCGATTCTCATCTCGAGGAATATGATGGAAGTCAATCTTAGTAAAGAAAGTTGAAATCCTCCTCGCATAATCTCTATATGGGATGAGACCGGGATGATTCGTCTTCCATTCACCCTTAATCTGATTAACAACAAGGGCCGAATCACCATAAACATCAAGATGTTTGATCCTAAGATCAATACACTCTTCTAAACCCATAATACATGCCTCATACTCCACCATATTATTCGTGCATTTGAAAGTTAGCCTTGTTGTAAAAGGAAAATGTGTGCCTTGAGGATTAATAATCACCGCCCCAATACCATTTCCATATTGATTAACAGCACCATCAAATACCATACCCCATCGGGAACCAGGCTCTGGCCCTTCATCGAGCGTAGGCTCATCACAATCTTTCATTTTCAAATACAGAATCTCCTCATCTAGGAAGTCGTACTAAACAGATTGATAATCCTCAATTGGTTGATGTGCCAAGTGATCAACCAAGATACTACCTTTAATAGCCTTCTGAGCTCGATACTCAATGTCATACTCAGACAACAACATCTGCCAACGGGAAATCCTCCCAGTTAAAGCAGGCTTCTCAAAAATATACTTGATTGGATCCATTTTGGATATCAACCAGGTCGTATGATTCAACATATACTGGCGTAAACGCTTAGCAGCCCAAGAAAAGCACAACATGTCTTCTCAAGCACTAAGTATCGAGACTCACAATCAGTGAACTTCTTACTCAGATAGTATATAACATACTCTTTCTTCCCTGATTTGTCTTGCTGACCCAACACACAACTCATAGCGTCTTCAAGAACTGTCAAATACATAATCAAGGGTCTCTCTTCCATAGGCGGAGACAGGATCAGAGGCTCTGACAGATACTCTTTGATACTATCAAAGGCCTTCTGGCAATCCTCGGTCCAATCATGACGCTGATCTTTCCGAAGGAGCTTGAATATTGGCGCAGATGTGGCAGTCATGTGGGATATAAATCTGGAAATATAATTTAAGCGGCCAAGAAAACCTCGGACTTGCTTCTCAGTTTTGGGCGTATGCATCTCTTGTATTGCTTTGACCTTGGCAGGATCAACTTCAATACCTCTTTCACTGACAATAAAGCCCAATAACTTGCCGGAACGGACTCCAAATGTACACTTGTTCGGGTTCAGACGGAGTTTGTACTTCCTCAAACGTTGAAAAAACTTCAACAAGTGCTCCACATGTTCAACTTCCGTTCTTGACTTCACAATCATATCATCAAGATATACCTCGATCTCCTTGTGCATCATATCATGAAACAAGGTAGTCATATCGCGTTGATACGTGGCTCTGGAGTTCTTCAAGCCGAAAGGCATCACTCGATAACAGAATGTTCCCCAAGGCGTGATGAATGTTGTCTTCTCCATATCCTCGGGTGCCATTTTAATCTGGTTATAACCAGAAAATCCGTCCATAAATGAGAAGACATTGAATTTAGCTGTATTATCTACCAACATATCAATGTGTGGTAGGGGAAAATCATCTTTCGGACTAACTTTATTCAAGTCTCTATAGTCCATACACATTCGGCCTTTTCCATCCTTATTAGGCATGGGCACAATATTGGCCACCCATTGAGGATATGCAGAAGTCACCAGAAACCCTGCATCAATTTGCTTCTGAACTTCTTCTCTAATCTTCATTGCCATATCAGGATGAGTTCTTCTGAGCTTCTGCTTCACAGGCACACACTCAGACTTCAAAGGCAGGAAATGTTGCACGATATCAGTATCTAGACCAAGCATGTCTTCATATGACCAGGCAAAGACGTCGACAAATTCTCGTAGCAACTCAATCAACCCCTTCTTAACAGACTCTTCCAGGAGTGCCCCAATCTTCACTTCACGAACACAATCCTCAGACCCCAAGTTGACAGTTTCCAGATTCTCAAGATGTGGCTGAATGATCTTCTCTTCGTGCTCAATCAGACGGGTAATCTCATCAGGAATCTCTTCAACATCATCTTCTTCGGCCTTAAATACAGGGAACTCGAAGTTAGGAGATGGTGTTGGATCATTATGTTCAATGAGTTTGATCAACCTGCATAATGATTTTGGATATAAAAGAGATTTTAGAATTCAAACGAAAGCAAATCATTATGCAGATGCAAAGATTGATTTTATTCTCTTTTTAGGGTTTTATGTGATCACCAATTTCATGCAAAAAGCAAAAAGTGAAAATAATTTGGAAAAACAAACATTTATAATGTAATTATTGAATGAATATCATTGTATTAATGTGCCAACAATGTCATCACTTCTCCTTTTGGCATGGAAGAAGGGTTTTTCAACAAAAGTGAGCACATTACGTGGACTTATGGACAACTGTTGGAACATCAACAACGACCCAATTAATGCAGACTCCTCCAGGATGACAAAGTTGCCAGAATCCTCCTCTGCATCATCTTCCACTATAGCAGCAGCCTCTTGGTCTTCGACCGTGTGGATGAAACCTCCACTCTGGAACAAGCCACACCTATTGAAAGTGCCGGAAGAATACCCTATGCCAGCCCGAGATTTATTGTCTTCCAGCTTAATCATTTGTCCTAAACCAGTAGTTGCGCCACGCTCAATGGCCAACCTCGCATCATTGTAGGACGCAAATGAAGAAGTTCCTTTTCTTAAAGGCTTAGCAAAAGATAAGGCTTGGAACGACGTCCCAACCTCATCCTCAGCATCTATATAAGAAAAGGAGGACAAATGGCTTACCAAGAGAGCCTTCTCTCCCCCTACCACCACCAACTTCTTGTTCTTGACGAACTTTAACTTTTGGTGTAGGGTGGATGTCATGGCACTTGCCTCGTGAATCCATGGTCTGCCAAGCAAGCATCTATATGATGGGTGGATATCCATGACCTGGAAAGTGATCTGGAAATCACTAGGTCCGATTTTGATTGGGAGCTCAACCTCGCCAATCACAGTTTTCCTGGATCCATCAAAAGCTTTAACAACCACTCCATTCTGCCTCATGGGAGGCCGCTGGTAAGAAAGTTTGGCCAGAGTGGATTTTGGCAACATATTTAGCGATGATCCTGTGTCTACCAGCACATTATACAAGGCATCATCCTTGCAATTCATTGAAATGTGTAGTGCCAAATTGTGGTCTTTTCCCTCCTCGGGAAGATCAGCATCGCAAAAGCTCAAGTTGTTACAAGCAGTAATGTTTGCAACAATGCTATCAAACTATTCTATTGTGACATCGTGATCCACGTATGCCACGTCCAACCCCCTCCGCAAAGCTTCACGGTGTGGCTCAGAGTTCATCAACAAAGACAACACATAGATCTTTGATGGAGTTTGAAGCTGTTGATCTACAACATTATATTCGCTCGTCTTGATGAGCCTCAGCATCTCATCACAGTCCTCTTTCAATATGCCATTTTGGCCAACAAGGACAAGAGCTTTAGCAACAATGGCAGGTCTATCAACAATAAGTGCTGGATTCGAAGAAGAAGAAGAAGTCCCCACAGGATTGGCAGAATTATCAACAACATCAGTTCTTCTTCTCAATACGTCTTCATGGGGTTTCGGCGGCGCCGAGAAAACACGACCACTATGGGTCACACCACTGATGTCAGATATACTCATAACAGAAGTGGAGGGCAGAGGCACCTCCTTCCCATCTTCTAATGCAACCACATTATATCTGTAGGGAACATCTCTATCTGAGGATTACGGGACCGGGCCCGCTGGCTTGATAATGAGAGATGGTGAGGCCTTCTTCTTGCTGCCATCATATCTGACAAAAACAGGTTCAGGTATTCTGAATACAGGTGATTTAACATTAACTTCATCCTCATCACGATTCTGAAGTATCTCGATCACACCCTGATCCAACATCTCTTGGATATCTTTCATGACTTGGCGACATCCTCTCTCGTTGACAGTGCATACACGACAGTTGTCATGGTCATGCTCATAATGACTGTATCCACATAACAGTCTATGCATCTCGACCAACGATTGCCAGATATGACTGACATACCGGACGTTGTACTTGCCAGGGCAACCCTGAACCATACTAACTGCAGCCTTCCCATGCTCGGACAATAGGTTCTTATTAACATTCGGACCTACGTCCTCAAAGAACAAAATATCGCTTCTCACAAGGTCTTGAACCTTGGTCTTCAGAGGATAACAGTTCTCCACATCATGTCCGGGAGCACCAGAATGATAGACACAATGAAGCTCGGGCTTGTAGCACCACTGAGGGTTGGTCAGTACAGCAGGCGGGTCACGTGGAGTGATCAGCTTCCTTTCAATCAATGAAGGATATAATTCAGCATAGGTCGTTGGAATAGGATAAAAAGTGACCTTCTTCCTATCATAGCTAGTGCTGGTATTGTTGTTGTTTCGAGGCTGGTAGGCCTGCTGTTGCGGACGATGCTGTTGCTGTTGATATTGTTGATGTTGCTGTTGTTGGTTCTGATAATGTTGATTTTCCCTGAAGGCAGGTGCTATATGAGCCACCTGGTGCTGGCTACTAGCGAGATGCACAGTCTTCCTCTTCACAGAGGGTCTTCTTTGTTTAATATGGGAAGACACGACATGTGCTTCTCCATCTTTCTTCTTGGCAAATGTCCCATAATGTTTGGTAGAAGAGCCTTCTTCTCTGGTCAGGCGTCCTTCCCTGACTCCTTCGTCTAGTCGCATCCCCATGTTCACCATCTCAATGAAGTCAGAGGGAGCACTAACTATCATCCTCTCATAGTAAAATGAACTCAAGGTCTTCAAAAAGATCTTGGTCATTTCCTTTTCTTCGAGCGGGGGCACAATCTGTGCAGCCAACTCGCGTCACCTCTGGGCGTACTCCTTGAATGTTTCCTTCTCCTTCTGGGACATAGCCCTCAGTTGGTCCCTATCGGGAGCCATATCAACGTTGTACTTATACTGCTTGACTAAAGCTTCGCCAAGGTCGTTGAAGGAGCAGATGTTCGCACTATCCAAACCCATATACCATCTTAATGCAGCACCAGACATGTTGTCCTGGAAATGGTGGTTGAGGAGTTAATCGTTGTCAGTTTGAGTTGACATCTTGCGTGCGTACATCACAAGATGGCTGAGAGGGAAAGTGTTTCCCTTGTACTTTTAAAAGTCAGGTACTTTGAATTTGATGGGAATCTTGACATTTGGCACGAGGCACAACTCAACAGCAGATTTACCGAAGAGGTCTTTCCCTCTTAGAGTTTTCAGTTCCTTGCGCAGCTTAAGGAATTGGTCATTCATAGCATCCATTTTCTCATAGACATCTGGGCCCTCAGATGGCTCAGAGTGATAAATGGTGTCATCAACTCTCGGTAAAGTATGCACAACTGGAGGTGGCACGGCAAGGATCGGGCTAGATGTCGGCAGAGAAGCAAAGGTAGGGGCGAGACCCTCTGGCACAAAGTTTGCAGGCATCCCCCAGGGAAACCCGGCTGGCATAGAAAACAGAGCAAAATGAGCACTGGCAGCAGGCACGGTAGAGGAAGCTACCTCTGAAATGACCGTCCTCTAGGGAGGAGTTGAAGGCGTTGGAGAAGACTGACTTTGGGCGGCCAAGAATGACTCCAACAGGGCAGTCAACCTAGCCACTTCCTCCTTAAGTTCCCTGTTCTCTTGCTCAAGGTGATCCATTAGCTTTGAAGAATTGGCTCTGGTGTTGTACCGTTGTGTCAACTTGTCTTCAAAATAAATGAAGAACATAGAGTTAGACCACTGATCAAGAAGCCCTGAACAAAACCTGCTTATGCGGATGATGCATGCAATGCTTGTGCATATGATTTATTTTTTGATCAGAGGAATTTTTAGAGATCTATTTGCAAATATTTGGAAATATTACTCTTTTAGACATATAATGGAAGATTCATATCAATAATATTTGGAAAAAATTTTACACCAAAGAAGTACAGTCTTGGTAACCAAATACAATACAAGAGAGAAGGAAAATGATCATCCTATGGAACCCTAGAAGCAATCGTCCAAAGCTCTCGAGACCGGAAGATAAGCTGCATGAAGCCTCTTCACCTCTCTCTCATAGGCTGCCTCCATATCTGCCTTCTCTTTGGCGAGTCGATCATACTTCCTCTTCCAAAACCTGGATGACCGAGGAAGAAGAGAAGTCACCACATCATCAGGCTCGTCGATAACCTGATGCTCCAGAAAATCTATCAAAGCATCCTTATCTCTGAGTTGCTGAAGTAGCTCCTCTCGCTCACGGACCTAAGCACGCGAATGGTCTTCATCTCTCAACTCCTCTACTCCTTGGTTAGGGAGGGTTGGAGGCCCAACCATAACCATAGGTGTAGGTCTCGGATAGTCATAGGGCATGCGGTACTCAGAAGCTCTCCTCCTCACCCACGAGGTGTAGGGTTCCAAAGCAATACAATTCTTCGGACCAAGCTCTTTCCTTCCCTTCCTATGAATCTTGCGCCAAGCGCGGACCATCCTGCCCTTCAAGTTTTGGGGATCTTTACCCTCTTGAAAGAACAACATACCTTCCAACAGAATGTTGTTACGTTTATCCTTTAAGGGGAACCCAAGCTAACGGCATGCCAAAACAGGATTGTAGTTAATCCCACCACATGTACCAAGAAGAGGCACATTGGAGAATTCACCACAAGAGTCAATAATCTGCACACCATCATACACACGATTATACCAAAAGATATCATAATTAGTGAGATACATAAGTCTCGTGGACCACCGTAGAATCCTTTGTTCTCATTGAAGGCAAGCGTCTGTGGCAAGTGCAAAATAAACCACTTGTACAACAGAGGCAAACAACACACAATGGTACCACTATCCTTTGCATTCCTCATATGCAAAGAGAAATAAGTGTCACCCAACAGAGTAGGAACGAGATTAAGAGTAGAGAAAATCCTAATAGCGTTCACATCCACAAAGTTGTTGATGTTGGGGAATAACACTAGCCCATAGATGAGAAGTACAAATATGGCCTCAAAGGCGTCCTCACTCATGGCCTTCCCAAACAGAGTAGCTTGGGCGATGAGAAAATCAGATGGGAGACCTTGAATTCCACCTTTGGTAGTCATATGAGCACCAATATCAGATACATCTATGTGCAACAGATCAGCAATCTCTTGGGAAGAAGGAATTCTCTCCAAGCCACTGAACAACAACTGATCTAAGATAGGTATACCCACAAGATATGCATACTCATCAAGCGTAGGCAAAAGCTGGAAATCCGGAAAAATGAAGCAACGGTACAGAGGATCGTAGAACTGCACCAACACACTCATCAGACCCTCATCCACCTGAGTAGCAAGAATAGACAAAAAGCTTCCCATGGTGAGCCTTGAACTCCAAGGGATCTAATACATAGGATGTCAAACTCCTTAACTCTTTCAAGTCGGGTTGTCTGAAACTGTACTTCTTCGTATTTCTTCTTTGCTTATCCATGTCTCAAAATTTGCAAATAGACCTCTTAAGTTCCTTGAAAATTTTCTCATTGTTGATGATATGGATGTGTATGAATGCATGAATGCATGGATGCAACAATCACACTCAAGGATCAAGCAAATCACACCACACAAAGGTCACGGGATGGATCAAGTCATCCTTAATATCAATCATCCATTTTGGTGGATTTTGGTTTACACCTTATCAACACCCAAGTTCCATTGATATTAAGGATATACGAGAACAGATCAACCGCGAATCAAGGGTTTGTTGCAAGTCACGAGCATGGAGCCTCGGTTAAGAACCACCCAAAGGGAGTTTACTATGGTTAAACCTAACAATCATGTTCTATAAGAGGTTCCCATAGTCATCATCCCATCTTTCAGATAGAATCGGATAAACGACTACTCGTATTCCAAAAATATTCTCAAGAGAGACTCTTATGAATGTAGTATCGCGTAACAATCGTATCAAATCTTACACTTGAATGACCTTCACACGACGTCCTAAAATAGGCCAAGATGGGCTAGGTAATCTAAGGTCCTTGGCTTCTAAGGTATATATTGGAAAGAGTAATGCCTAACCACGACTACTCGTATGACATTATTGATCCCAACAAAACCTCCACCAAGTGAATGGGCTTGCAAGTCAACTTGCTAAGGAATAACTCCACACAAGTCAACAAGACTATGCAATTCTCCTATCATAAGTGCACTCGAGTTCGGGTATAGAACTCGTCTCACAAGAGACCACCAAACACACAAGCAATTGATATATCAAGCAATTCATACATTGCAAACAATACAGTCACCCCAAATTTGCACAAAAATATGTCACAAATAAATATAAACATACAATACAACAAAGGCAAAAAGTAGGCTAAACCCACTAGGAAGTGTAAAGTCCCCAGCAGAGTCGCCAATTTTTTGTAGCGGGGTATTCGTTACCTCTAGATTTATTGACTAAATTAAAAGTAAGCATACAATTCGAGTCGCCACCGCACTTCTATTTATCCAAAGGAAAGGTTAGAAAGCGAACAAAAACTGAGAAGTTTTATCAAATCAAAAACTAATAAAAATGTCAGAGATTTGGTAAGGGGGTTGGTTATGCAATGGGAAGGCTTTAAGCACCCAAAACATCCTTAGTACTCTAAGGGAGCCCTTTTTGCAAATGTTGTATGGTAGGTTGGTATTTGTGAAAATAATTGTGCAAACACGATTGAGGAGATGAGAAAAGAATATACAAGTTATTTACAATTTTGTTGTTTGAACGGATAAACCGATTACCTACGTACCATCACAAAGGTGGGATCATAACCTCGTAGTTCGGGTAAAAATCTCAAAATAAGTTGGTGAATTGATTTGACAAAAGCCTTAAGGTCTTTGGTTATCAAAGGGAGAAAACTCAACCTAAACCACAATCCACCATGTGAGGAGAGCTTCAACATACTACTGAGGGATCCACCCTATAATAAGCATGGAAGACTTATAGTCCAATCACTAAGGATAATGAGAGGTTTACATCAACCACTATGATAACTCAAACCTAATAACTAATGTTTATGAAAAAACACTTTGGCAAAGGTGGTCATTGGAACCACAAAAGAATTTGAAGTGAGTTGGATTTACCAATCAAAAGTATTCACAAAAGGAAGTCAAAGTTGACTTAAAGTTCAATTCAAAATAAGTATTTTGAAAAGAGTTTGAAAAATCAAAGGCATAGTGCCTAGGTTTCTGATTTTTGAAAACAATGTCAATGTTTGCACAAAATAAGTTTGGCTTGGGTTAGAGTGGAGTGAAGAAGAGAAGGGCTAGGTCCTAAACATGCAAAGGTGAGAGATGAGAAATAAAACCCTTGGAGTTCCTTTCTTGAGATCATAAAGATGATTCAAGAGCTCCTTTCCGTTGGACTTGGCAAACAATAAGCAATTAAACTCAAGCAATTAAGCAAATATTCAATCAAGCTCCTAGGATCTTCTAATTGGACTTGTCTCTCCTATCTTGGATGCTCATGACAATGGTCCTTCTAAATAGCTCAAGTTTAGGATCCCCATCACACAAGAACAAACAAATCAAAAAGGTTCACAATGCAATAAAAGAATGGACACGAGTGAGTTTAGAATAGGGGTCCTTTCAATTCAACTTTCAAGATTAAGCATTCTAAAGGCATGAGGCCTAGTTGCTCTTCAACCATTTCAGCATTCTAAAGGCATGAGGCCTAGTTGCTCTTGAAACTCCATTAAGCATAGGTAAGGTCCTAATTCTAAGTCCTTTCTCCTTTTGCATTGGGTTCACACAAACAAAAACAAAACAAGCACAAGTCAATAGTATATACACAATAACATGCTCAAGTGAGCAAAAGGAAAATGGTATAAACATAAACATGAGCTCAAATGAGCAAAGGGAAAAGACAATATGAATAAATGAGTAAGAAATTAAATTATATTAAAGTAAATTGCAAGAATTAAATGCTTGAATTAAAAGTTAGTAATTAGTAGTTAGTGTTAGTGTGCCATAAGGCAATTTAGCGCTATGTTAAGCAATCGTAAGTGGACTAATGTAGTAGTCACACCTATCTGAGGCCGGTCAATAAAAATGTAGGCAAATAAACACAAGTTAGAGATCATGACTAGTAAGCCAAGCTCCTACAACTTGCCATGCCAAAAGAAAAGAAGAATGACCTTGTATGGAATTTAGGTTCTTTACTTGACCAAGAAGCAACCTATCTTGGACACAAAGAAATTCACTTGATCTTTGATCAAGATGAATTTGATTTGGATCAAAGAAGGTTAAGCCTCTCATATGTCAAGGCTAACCACAAATCATTAACTCATTGTTCAAAAGAAAAAGAAGAAGATGAAGATGGAAATGAAATGAACCAAAATGAGAAATCAAATGACATAACCAAAACACATTGATCAAACATGAATGGAATCAACATCAATCAATGGTAAACAGAAGTGAAATGAAGATTAGAAGTCAAGAAAGGTCAAACATATTTTTTGTATTTTTTGGAATTAAAATAATATATAAAATAAAATGAACAAATAAATGTCAAACTTCGAATCCAATTCAAATTAACTTGGATAAGTCCAATTGGATCATCATAAGTCTAACATGGTCAAACAAGGTTTGACAAATTTTCTCAACATTTTTTGAAAGCAGAAACTATTTTTAAACAATTAAAAATGGTGAAAAATAACATATATGAACTAAAATCTCAAATAAATCTCAAATCAATTAAGAAATTAATGAGAATATTTTTCATAAATTCATCATCATCCAAAGATGTTAAGAAAATATTTTTGGCATTTTTTGAATATCAAATGGTATTTTAAATGAATTAAAAACAATCAGAAATGAAATAATTCACAAAAAATATTAAATGGAATCACAAAAATAATTAAAAATCATTTTATGAAACTAGAATTTAAGAGATTTTTTTTTTGCAATTGGTCCCATATTTTTCTGATTCCAAATAAAGAAGTTATGAATTTTTGAAAATAAATGGAATAAAAGAAATTAAAGCAGAAATTAATAAAAGAGAAAAATCCAGAGGCTTCAGATCCAACCTCATTAATTGACGTGGACCATCAAAAGGTCAGGAAGCGCGCGCTCACCATGGGTTCGAGTCAAACGCGTGGTACACAACATTAAATGAAGTCATAACATTCCAAGGCCAGGATTAGATCTGGGAACCATCATCCAACGACCATGGCTTGGACGCGTGGGGACGATGGTGGAAACCACCGTCTTTTCCGGTGAGAAGGCTCAGTCCGGCCACCAGTTGCAGGTTTTAGAACCTCAACTATAACACGCGATCTATACACCAAATGAAAGCTGAGGTGATGTACATCACCCCCGTGACCTTAGTTTTTGCTCAAGATTCTTATGGAAGAAGAAATCTGAGGTTGAAAAACTAGGTGTTCAATCTGAAGTTCACCAATTCATAAAATTAAAGCCACCACTGGCTTGCCTCTCACATGAGGACTTCAGAAATGCAAACCAACACAAGCAATGCACAAAATATAAGGAGTTTCGAAGCAAAATAGATGAGGTATAAACCTTTGTAGAGCAGCTTTTATGAGCTTGATCAATCCAATCCTTGATTGCAGCTTGATCTTGAAGTGACAATGAAGCAAGGCTAAGGAATTAGAAGCTAAAGATCAACCAGGGAAGTTGGAATTTAAGCTTGAAAAGAGAAGTGAAATTTCAGAATTCCTTTGGTGAGAGGGTGGGAAATGATTTCTGCAGAGATTCAGGCGCCTTCAGGTTGAGATTCAAGTGAGGTAATGCCTTCTATTTATAGATGGAGCTGATGCAAGGAGGTGGAAAACTCGTGTGTGCATGAAGTTGGGTCCTCCATGCATGGGCCTATACAGGCGCATGTGAGGCCCAAAATCAATTATTTTTGCATGCTGAACTCAAATGAATCAAGTTTGGATGTGCAGATGGCAAAGCAATGGCTTATGCATGAAGATTTAACATGAAATGCATAAATGGTCACAAAACTTCATCTCTTCGAAAATCCCAATTGGAAAATCCAAACATAAGCATGTGGGTAATGGTTGGATAGGTCTTGACATAAGGAACAAAAGTTATGTTGAACAAAAATCCATTTGGAGTTTGGAAAGTTGTGAAAATTGGCCATGAAGTTCAAGGTACAAAACATGTATTTGAAAAAATTGCCAAAAATGACCAACTTCAAGCCCTTCTGTTTCAATGATTCAAGCCTCAAATGACAAAACCTTAAACATGAAAGTTGTAGATATTTTCAATTTGGACTTGAATTTTGCATCATTTGGATTTTTAATGAGAAAGTTATGGGCACTTGAAGTTGGACTTTTTCAAGATTCAATGGCTTTGGTCCAAAGTGACCTATAATGTTTTGTATTATCACATGTGTTTCTTTTAGGATTATGAAATTTTGTCCAACATAACATTTTAAAGATACATCTTAAACGTTACGATTCACTTGGTCTCACCTCAAAATCATAAAAAATGAAGGAGTTAGGTCCTTGGGAAGTTGACCCAAAATTAGGGTTTCAGTCAAAATGACCTATAATGTTTTGAAATTAATGATGACCTTCCAAGTTTCAAATGAACTTTTTATGAACATGAAAGTTGTTCATATGGTTCTTAAGAACAGTTTTTATCTTGGGGTCATCATCATTTGACAAACACATCAAAACTTAGGTCTCAGTGGATTTCAAAATAGTCAGATGAATTAACTGGTCAACTTCTCAAGTCCAATCTTCCAATCTTGATGAATAAATGATTGAGGACACTCACATAGGATCATATATGCATAAAATAGTGAATGAAAGAACTTCACTTGATTTAATTTGATCATAGGTTGAGTTTGCTTCATGAGCAAGGCACATTCAATGCACAGTTTAATTAGGGTTTCCTTGGGAATTAATCCTCCATCCCTTTGGTTTATCTTGACCAAATTGACAAATTGAGATACTTGGGAGGGATATATGATGATTTATAGATTTGTGGACCATTGTCATGCTTGCTTTCATCTTCATCTGGCCATATCAATGAGCATAGGGGTCTCCTAGGAGCTTAAGCTTCAAAACAAACAAATGTTAGTGGCATATTTTTTGTGCTTTTGGTTAGTAAACAAAAATAAGAAAATCAATAATATACAATTCAAGCATGCTTGGTGGTCTCAAACCAACTCACACAAGTCCCAACCCAAGGGTAAAGGAGCCAATATGCTATGATCCTTGAGGCAAATGCAATGAGCAACAATATGATGCCATGAGGGATCTTAGGGTCAAAATTAGGGTCTTACACATACCTCTATACTTTTTTGCATAAACATTCTTACCATTTTCATTCCTTTACAAGTTTCTATTTGTAGGCATTAGAGTGTCAATCGACTTTACGTCTTCCATACCAAATCTCTTTAGTAGTTCGTTGCAATATTTGGTTTGACACACAAATGTCCCTTCATTGAGTTGCTTAATTTGAAGCTCAAGGAAGGAATTCAACTCCCCTATAAGACTTACCTCAAACTCACTCTGCATAAGCTTAGAAAACTCCTTTACAAGTTGCATGTTAGTGGATCCAAAAATGATATCATCGACATAAACTTGAATTTGAAGAGTATGCTTTCCTTGATGATTAATGAAGTGTAGTATCTAACTTTCCCCTAGAGTACCATTGATCAGCAAAAAACTTACTAAGTAACTCATACCAAGCCCTAGGTGCTTGTTTGAGACATGTAAGACCCCAATTTTGACCCTAAGATCCCTCATGGCATCATAACATTGCATTTGTATCTTGCCTCAAGGATCATAAGCATCTTGGCTCCTTACCTTTTGGTGGGATCTTTTGTGAGTTGGTTTAAGATCACCAAGCATGCTTGAATTGTATATTATTGTTTTTCTCATTTTATTTACTAACCAAAAGCAAAAAATACATCACTAACATCTTTTTTTTTGTAGCTTGAGCAGTCACAAGATCCAAAGCTTCTAGGAGATCCTATGTGCATAGATGTGGCCAAGTGAAGATGAAAGCAAGCATGTCAATGGTTCTCAAAGCTCTCATCCATCAAATATTCCTCCCAAGTATCTCAATTCATCATTTTGATCAAAGCAAACCAAGGGGTTTGAGGTTTGTTTCCCAAGGAAACCCTAATTCATCTGTTCATCAACTGTGCCTTGCTCATGAAGCAACCTCAACCGATGATCAAATGCAATCAAGGGAAGTTCTTTAATTCATTATTTCATGCATATTTTAACTTATTTGAGTGTCCTAAATCATCAATTCATCAAGATATGAGGTGTAGACTTGAGGAGTTGATTAGTCAATTCAACTGACTATTTTGAAATACATTGAGACCTAACTTTTAATGTGTTTGTCAAATGAAGATGACCCTAAGAGAAAAAATGTTATTCAGAACCATATGAACAACTTTCATGTTCATCAAAATTTTATTTGAATCTTGGAAGATCATCATCCATTTCAAAACATTATAGGTCATTTTGACTGAAACCCTAATTTCGGGTCAACTTCCCAAGGACATAACTCATTCATTTTTCATGATTTTTAGGTGGGATCAAATGCATTGGAAATCTTAAGATGTCTAATTCAATCGTTATGTTGATAAAAATTTCAAAATCCTAAAAGAAATAAATGTGATAATGCAAAACATTATAGGTCACTTTGGACCAAAGGCATTGAAATGTGAAAAAGTCCAACTTCAAGTGCCCATAACTTCTTCATCAAAAATCCAAATGATGAAAAATTTAAGTCCAAATTTATTTTATTGAAAAGATATACAACTTTTATGTTCATGGTTTTGTCATTTGGAGCTTGCATCGTTGAAACAAATGTGCTTAAAGTTTGGTCATTTTTGAAATTCTCACATGTACATGTTTTGCACCCTACACTTCATGATCATTTTTCATCAATTTCCAAATGTCAAATGGATTTTTGGTCAACATAACAAATGATCCTCATGCAAAAAGCTTTCCAACCATTACCCATAAGGTTATGCTGCAGTTTGGGAAATGTTATTTTTGAAGAGCTAAACACATTGGTACAATTTTGGAAACTCATTAAAAATGCATTGCATGAGCTAAGCATACACCATCTGCACGTCTAAATTGTATCTGCCATTGTTCAGCTTGCAAATCCAAGTGGAATTGGGCCCTCCATGCGCCTGTA
The DNA here is from genome assembly GCF_024323335.1 of Lathyrus oleraceus. NCBI lineage: Eukaryota > Viridiplantae > Streptophyta > Magnoliopsida > Fabales > Fabaceae > Lathyrus > Lathyrus oleraceus. Next base: position 1,904,760 of record NC_066580.1, read on the forward strand.
CAGGCCCATGCATGGAGGCCCTTTCCATCCATGCAATGCTTTGTTCATGCACTCAGCCATTCAATCTACTATAAATACAAGGCGAAGGCTTCTCATTTCAGCAACCTAAGGGCGCCTTACATGCTGCACGATTCATTCCTCAACCATACTCAAAGGAACTCACCATTTTCTCTCAAATATTTCAGATCTAAACTTCAATTTAATTGATTGATTTTTGGATCTACAGTTCCTAAGCCTTGCTCACCTTGATCCAAAGAACAAACTGCAAGCATCAACATCAAGTGATCGTGCTCTCAAGTTCTGCAATTCAGAGATTCACTTCAGATTTTATTTTCTTCGAATCTGCTCATATATTGCTTGTTTCTTCTTGTTGCTGTGTTGTCTGAAGTCCTCTACATAAAGGCAATCTTTTTGAGCTTTGAATTTTCAAAATCCAACAAGTTTCAATTGAACTCCATAAAATTCAACCTCTGATTTCTCTCTCAATAGAAATCTAGAGTGGATTTGGTTGGCACAGGGGTGATGTACATCACCCCAGCTTTCATTTGGTACCTGGATCGTGGCTTTTCATGAACTTTTATTTCTCTGCAATTTTTGCCTTCGCCGGAAGCTGGCCGGAGAAGATGGTGGTGTACACCACCGTCTAGTCTCCAGATTCAATCATGACCGTGCGTTTTGTTTTCCAGATTCAATCCGATCTGTCCCATGTTATGACTTATTTAATGGCCATGTGTGATGCATTGACTAAAGAACATGGTAGGCGCACGCTCAGGAGCCACACGATTTGCCAGCTCAATTAATGAGCTCTCCATCTGACGCTCCATGCTTTTTGCTATTTTTAAATTCTGATTTTAATTTTCTTTTTATTTCATTAATTCCATTTCATTTCAAAAATTCATATCTCCTTCATTATTGGTCCAAAAAATGTGAGACCAATTGCATTTTTCTTCATTTAATTTCTAGTTTCTAAAAATGATTTTTAATATTTTTTATTTTATCATTTGATATTTTCTATGAATTTTCTCTTTTCTGCTTATTTTTAATTCATTTTAAATAGTTTTTGATATTCAAAAAATACAAAAATATTTTTCCAACCTCTTTGAATGATGATAGATCTATGAAAAATATTATCATCAATTTATTAATTGATTTGAGATTTATTTGAGATTTTAATTCAATTAGGTTATTTTTATGCATTTTTAATTGATAAAAAAATAGTTTCTGACTTCTAAAAATGCTGAATTTTTTTGTTAAACTTTGTTTGACCTTGTTGAACTTAGGATAATTCACTTGAACTTTTCAAAGTTGATTTGAAGTGAGTTTGAAGTTTGACCTTTCTTTAATATTTTAATTCAAGTATTATTTTACTTTTGAAAAATACCAAAAATATTTTATTTGTTTCTTGACTTCTAATCTTCATTTTGCTTCTATTTACTATTGTTTGACCTTGATCTCCTCTATCTTTGGTCAATGCTTGTTGATTACCTCATTCCATTTCCATTAATGCACTTTATTATTCATCTTCTTCTTCTTCTTCTTCTTCTTCTTCTTCTTCTTTTCCTTTTTGATCAATGAGTTAAAGATTGGTGGTTAGCCTTGATACATGGGAGGTTTAACCTTCCTTGATTCAAATCTAATTCAACTTGATCATGGATCAAGTGAATGACTTTGCATTAAGGATATGTTGCTTCCTAATCAAGCAAAGAACCTAAATCAATACAAGATCATTTCTCTTCTTCTTTTGGCATGGCAAGTTGTAGGAGTTTGATTCACTAATCAAAATCTCTAACTTGTGTTGTTGCCTACATTATTATTGACTGGTCTCAGATAGTTGTGACTTCTACATAAGTCCAATTACGATTGCTTAACATAGCGCTAAATTGCCTTATGGAACACTAATACTAACAATTAACCATTAACATTTAATTCTTGCACTTTACATTTATGCAATTTACTATTCTTGTACATATCATTCATTTGCTTTTTCCCTTTGCTCATTTGAGCACATGTTTATTTTAATGCAATTTGCATTTTGCTCACTTGAGCACATAGTTGTGTATATACTTTTATGCTTGTGTTTTGTTTGATTATTGTGAACCAAATGCCAAAATGGACAAAAAGGACTTAGACTTTAGGACATTCCCTATGCAAAATTGGAGTCAAAGAGCAACTAGGCATTGGGCCTTTAGAGTGCTATAAATGTTGAAGAAAAATTTGAAAGGACCTATTTCTAATCTCCTTCTTGTCTATTCCTTGTTTGCTTGATAAAACTTTTTGATGTGTGTGTTCTTGTGCTAGGGATTCCAACATTGAGCCTAAGTGAAGAACCATTGTTATAAGCTTCTAAAGAGAGAGATCTAAGAGCCATTGGGGATCTTATAAGAGCTTGCTTGATTGATTGATTGCTTGAGTTTACACTTATTTGCTTGCTTATTCCAAAGGATGGGAGCTACTTGGATCATCAATATGATCTCAAGAAGGGGACTCCATTTGTGGTCTTATTTCTTTCCCTTCATCTCTTGTATGATTAGGACTTAGCCATTCTTCTTCTTCCCTCCCCTCTAACCCAAGCCAAAACTTTTGTGCAAACATTAACACTTCTTTTCAAACATTAGAAACCTAAGCATTATGTTTTTGATTTTCAAACTTTCTTTTCATAAAACTTATTTTGAATTGAATCTTTAAGTCAACCTTGACCATATTTTGTAAATACTTTTCATTGGTAAATATAACTCATTCAAATGCTTTTTGTGGTTTCAATGGCCACTTTCTTATCAAAACTTTTCATAACCTTTAGCTATTAGGTTTGAGTTATCCTTGAGGTAGATATAATACTCACCTATATCCTTAGTGATTGACAATGAGTCTTCCATGCTTATTATAGGGTTAACCCCTCACTAGCATGTTGAAGCTATCCTCACATGGTGGATTTGTGATTTTAGGTTAAGTTTTCTCCCTTGGATAACAAAAGACCTTAAGGCTTTTGGACCAATCAATTCACCAACTTATTTTGAGATTTTTACCCCGAACTACGAGGTTTTGATCCTAATATTTTTTAAGATGGTATGTAGGCAATGGGTTTATCCATTCAAATACAAAATTGTAAATAACTTATATATTCTCTTCTCATCCCCCCAGTCATGTTTGCACAAACAAATTTTCACAAAAATACCAACCTTACAACAAGTGTGAAAAGGGCTCCCTAGGAGTACCTAGGATGTTTTGGGTGCTTAAAACCTTCCCATTGCATAACCAACCCCCTTACCCCGATCTCTGACATTTTTATTAGTTTTTGATTCGATAAAACTTCTCGATTTTTGTTCGCTTTCTAACCTTTCCTTTGGATAAATAGAAGTGCGGTGGCGACTCGACTTATATGGTTTACTTTTGATTTAGTCAATAAATCTAAAGGTAACGAATACCCCGCTACAAGACCATACAAAGCTCACTTTAGTTTGTAAATATGATTATGATACTCATGATTTTCAAAACCGGGAAGTTGAGCTATATACACCTTTTCATTAATATAGCCATTAAGGAACACACTTTTCACGTCCATTTGAAATACCTTAAAATCTTTGGAGCAAGCATAAGCTAGAAACTATATAGCATACATGTGAATATATTTAGATAAGATCACTACAATTATTTAAAATGTAACACACATTTGTTATCACTTGAAATTTTCAGAAGTGAGTACTCATAACATATATCATACACAAAGTAAATCATATACCTTTGAAAAATAAACAGGTAAAAAAAAGAACTTCATGCAAAGCGAAAATTGAAAAGATATTACCTTACCGTACGAATGACGGAGAATACACATGCATTCCACAAGGAACTTTCGAATGAAAGTTGGAATAAATTCAAAACATGCCACAATCTCTTTAGACAACAACAATCTTACCACTTTTCTTTGTGTCAAAGTACTTCAAAGTATGATTAATAATGTATCCAAGAATATTATTGATTTGATGATCATTGGAGATTCTCCAAGTCAAAGATAAATCGTCCATTACAGTTAGACTTTCAACCTTCTCCTTTTCACAATCATTATCTTTTTTTTTCTCACGTTCCACCGATTTAGGATGATCAATTCCTTTTTCATTTTTATTAAGAATGTCTTGTGAAGATATACCTATATCATGAAAAGAAACACCTATCCCGACATTTCTTGTACAAAACATTAATTGTAATAAACACACTTTTACCAATTAAAGAACACTAGATGTTGATTCCTTTTGGTTACACGACCCTTCTTCCTTGCCATAAAGTCAACGAGCTAGGGTGATGTAACACGTTGAGTATTCATAAACAAGATCCCAGTCTCTCTTCATAGACCCAAGACATTTATCTTATAAAATTAATAACAAGTTCTAGATACCCAATCTTCATTGGATCCTTGGGGTTGAGTGAAAACAAGGTTGCATTTGGGAAACCATTTAAAAGATCATTTAGGAACACATTTTTTCCTAAATTTGCATTTTTCAATAGTATGACCTTTCTTGCAACAATAGTGACAAGATACGTTGTGATGAGATGTGCTTTTGCTATTTGAATCCTTTTTAACACATTTATGCTTTTTGTATGAATGGTTCAAATACCTTTTAAACTTTTATGGATCAATAGCAAATGCAATCTTTAGTACTAAGGCTTTGTCCGATTTGGCTTGAAGAGTACGCATCTCTTTTTGCCAATAATGACAAGATTCACAACCAAAGAAGGTTTTTCATCCTCATTCTTTCCATTTTCAATATCTATTATAGATCTCTTAATAGCTTCCAATTTCCTTTTAGATTCTAGTGCTTTAGCTTCTAAGTGTAAAAAGACTTTTTCATGTGAATCTAATTTGTTAAAGGCATTTAAGGTCTCTCTATGAAGATCTTCATAGGCTTTTTATAATTGAAGATAAGATAAGTCATTAATAGTTTCAAGCTTACAAAAACTTACATTTTTATTCTTATTTCTATTTTCCATGAGGCAAATTCAGGCCGATTCTACACTTGAATTAGAACTTTCATCACTTGAGGAATCACTTGCGCTCTACCAAGCAACATAAGATCTTCTAGACTTGCTAGATTTCTTGTGATGACCTTTGTCTCTGTCTTTCTTAATCTTAGGACATTATGATCTATAGTAACCAAACTCTCCACAACTATAGCAAGAATTTCTAAGTTTACCTTTCTTGTTCTCATCTTCCCTTGAGGCTTTTGCTACCCTTCTAAACTTGGTTAAGTTCTTCTCGGAGTGCTTGACTCCATTCTTCCTTATATAACTTTGGTACATTTTGACAAACAATCCCATGTCCTCATCATTGGAGTTCTTCTGATCCCTTGTTTCACAATTACTTTGCTCAATATACGAGGGTTTTGAGCTAGAATCCTTTAGGATAATAGACTTCTTCTCTTCCACCTTATCTTTACTGTTCTCCTTCTTTACCATTTTCTCATGATCTTTTTTGTGTTTTTCCAAGCAAGTGAATTCTTGCTCATGTTCTTCCAATTTTCCAAACAAAGTTGTGAGATCAAGTACTTTAAGATTATTCGCCTCTTTGATTGCGGTGACCTTGGGTTGCCATTCCCTATTAATACATCTCAAAACCTTATTAGTAGCAATTTCATTGGAAATAGGCTTACCTAGAGCATTCAACTGATTAATAAGATGTGTGAACCTCTTTTTCATTTCGGCAATGGTTTCACCATGCTCCTACGAAAGAGTTCAAACTCTTGATTCAATATGTTAATCCTAGCTTGTTTTACCTCATTAATTCCCTAATGGGTAACTTGTAATGCGTCCCGCATAGCCTTGGCAATTTCATAATGGGAAACATGATAAAATTCATCAAGACTGAGTGCGAATATGAGAATGTTTTGTGCTTTCCAATAGTAAGACCATAATTTCTTATCATTATCATTCCATTAATTTTCTAGTTTTGGTATGACAATGCCTTCACCATTGGTCATAGTAATTTCATGAGGATCATTGATGATGATGATGTCCCATACACCTTTATCAACCGAGTTGATATGAATACGCATACAAGCTTTCCAATATCCATAATTTCCGCCGATGAAAATTGGTGCTTTATTTTATGCACCTTTAGGTTCGGTAGCCATTATCTAATAAGAAAATCTTAAGAACAAAATGAACTGGAGCCATCGTGGCGCTACAAAAGAGATTTGTTCACTTGACTAACCACTTGATTGCTCTCGGAAAAACATTTACAAATGACGATCTCAATCTTAAAGTACTAAGATCATTGACTCGTGAATGGCAACCGAAGGTGACAGCTATCTCCGAAAAGAAAAGTCTTTCAACAATGACATCCGCATCACTCTTTGGCAAACTTCAAGAACATGAGTTAGAACTTGGTAGGCTTGAGAAACATGAAAGTCAAGAAAAGAAATCTAAAGGGATTGCCTTGAAGGTAGACTCAAAAGAAGATAAAGATGATGACGCATTGGAGGAAGATGAGAATTTCATGCTCCTTGTTAAAAGGCTTGGTAAGTTCTTTAACAAAAATGATAAATCCTTTAACGCTAAAAAGAATAGACATTTCAGGAAAAAGGAGGCCACCACATCTACGCAAGATGTAACATGCTACGAATGTGGGAAGCAAGGCCACATAAAGCCGGAATGTCCTAAACTTTCAAAGAAAGGCGGATTCAAGAGCAAGAAGGATTTCAAGAACAGAAAGGCATATCTTGCATGGGAGGACAATGAAATTAGTTCTTCATCCGGATCGGATAGCGAGGAATGCGTAAACTTGGTGCTAATGGCTTCTCATCATTCCGACGATGAAGAAGAGGTTAGTAATAATTTTTCTCTTTTTGATGATGATGCACAAGATACAATTAATGAATTGTTAAATGAATGCAAAATTCTTCATAAAACTATGTCATCTCAAAAGAAACAAATTTCTTCCTTGAAAGAAAAGATTGAAATTGTTGAAAAAGGTTTTGAAAATGAAAAACAAAAGATGATTAGTGAAAAGAAGAATTTTGCATGTCTAGAGTGTGAGTCTCTCTCTTTCCAAATTGTCCAACTTAAAAGAGTCCTTGAAAGGTATGAAAAAGGACAAATTGGTTTGGAATGGGTTCTTAGCCAACAAAGGTACTCAAATGACAAAAGTGGACTTGGTTACTCCAAATTTTCTAAACCAAGTTCAAATAAAACTATCTTTGTTAGGCCTAAGGATCAATCTCCAAAAGAAAGAGTCAACACACCAAAAGTTATGCATCAACATTCTAAAAAGAAAAGGTTTACAAAGAAAAAGTACTATGTTCCTAGATATAAAAGCAATTTTGAACCAACTTGTTTTTATTGTGGTATTATTGGCCATACACCTAATGCTTACTATATTAGAAACTTTAGTGTAGCAAAGGGGCATTATGTATGGGTTGAGAAAGGTACTAATTATAAAGGACCCAAAGCAATTTGGGTACCTAACAAAACTTAACTTTGTTTTGTAGGTATGCTTGAAGGCCACATCAAATCTTTGGTATTTGGATAGTGGGTGCTCCAAGCATATGACCGGTGATGTGCATAAATTTTCAGATCTAATGCTTAAGGCCAAGGGTTATGTTACTTATGGAGATAACAACAAAGGAAGAATTCTTGGCATAGGCAAAGTAGGTGCACCAAATTTGATATCCATCTAAGATGTGCTATATGTCGAAGGACTAAAGCACAACCTCTTAAACATAAGCCAACTTTGTGACAAAGGATTCAAAATAAGGTTCACAAAAGATGAATGTTTAATTGAAGACAAAGTCACACAAGAGGTAATTCTTATAGGTAAGCGAATTAATAATATTTTCATGATTTCCCTTGATGATGTTTCTTTGAAGGTTAAGTGTTTTGTGGCAAATAACAACGACTCATGGTTATGGCATAAGAGATTTGCTCACATTCACATGGAGCACTTGAATAAGTTAGTAAAACATGACATTGTCATTGGATTGCCAAAGATAAAATTAATCAAAGATAGACTTTGCGATGCTTGTCAAAAGGGGAAGCAAACCAAATCAACTTTCACATCCAAGAATGTGGTGTCCACTACAATTGTTACATATGGACTTATTTGGTCCATCAAGAACAAGAAGCTTCGGAGGTAACTTATATGCTTTGGTTATTGTTGATGATTATTCTAGATATACTTGGACATTCTTTTTAGTGCAGAAAAGTGGTGCCTTTAAAGCATTCAAGAAGTATGCAAAGCAAATTCAAAATGAGAAATCATTAACAATTGCCTCCATAAGAAGCGATCATGGTGGAGAATTCCAGAATACCTCTTTTGAAGACTTTTGTGAAGATCAAGGAATATTTCACAACTTCTTGGCTCCAAGGACTCCTCAACAAAATAGAGTAGTTGGAAGAAAGAATAGGTCATTGGTGGAACTTGCAAGAACAATGCTTAGTGACTCAAATCTTCCTAAGTATTTTTGGGAGGATGCGGTTAGCACGACATGTTTTGTAAGTAATAGAGTTAACATAAGACCTATCCTAAAGAAGACTCCATATGAACTCTTCAAAGGAAGGAAACCCAACATTGCTTTCTTTCATATCTTTGGATGCAAGTGCTTTGTCCTTAACAATGACAAAGGCAACCTTGGTAAGTTCGACGAAAAATCGGATGAAGGTATTTTTATTGGTTATTCTCTTACAAGTAAAGCATATAGAATTTATAATAAAAGAACTTTAAATATAGAAGAATCCATGCATGTTAAGTTTGACGAATCTAACCCCTCGAAAGAGGAAATTGTTGTTTGTGATGATGATGATGATTTTGTAGAAATTCCTAAAGAAGATACTTCTAACAAGAATCAAGAAGAACCAATTCAACAAGAGTCAAATGAAAATGATCTACCTAAGGAATGAAGGACTCATAAAGATCATCCTATTGACAAAGTAATTGGTGATATTAGTCAAGGTGTTGCTACAAGATTGAATCTCAAGGATGCATGCTTAAACATGGCGTTCGTCTCACAAATAGAATCCTCTAAAATTGATGAAGCTCTAGGAGATGATCAATGGATTGTTTCTATGCAAGAAGAATTAAACCAATTCAAGAGAAATCAAGTTTGGGAACTTGTTTCTAGACCAAGTGGTAAGCACATCATTGGAACAAGATGAGTGTTTAAGAACAAACTTGATGAGAATGGAATAATTGTTCGAAACAAAGCATGATTAGTCGCTCAAGGGTATAATCAAGAAGAAGGAATCGACTTTGAAGAAACTTTCGCTCCGGTTGCAAGGTTAGAAGCTATTCGTTTATTACTTGCTTACACATGTTCAATGAATTTTCAGTTATTTCAAATGGACGTCAAAAGCGCCTTCTTGAAAGGCTACATCAACGAAGAAGTATATGTCAAACAACCCCCAGGCTTTGAAGACTTCAAGCATCCTTCACATGTATACAAATTGAAGAAAGCGCTCTATGGATTAAAACAAGCACCAAGGGCATGGTATGATCGTCTAAGTAATTTTCTATGTGAAAAAGGTTTTGAAAAAGGCAAAGTAGACAAGACTTTATTTATCAAGAAGATAAAAGGGAACACCTTACTTGTTCAAGTCTACGTAGACGACATAATCTTCGGTTCAACCAACAAAGAACTATGCGAAGAATTTGCGTTGATAATGCAAGGTGAATTTGAAATGTCCATGATGGGAAGGATGAATTATTTCCTTGGATTGCAAATCAAGCAACTAAAAGACGGAATCTTTATCAACCAATCAAAGTATTGCAAAGAGTTATTAAAGAGATTTGAAATGGATGGTTGTAAAGCAATGTCAACACCAATGGGCTCCGGAACCTATGTTGATCAAGACGAATCGGGTGTGTCAATTGATATTACGAAATATTGAGGTATGATTGGTTCTTTATTATATTTGACGGCAAGCCGTCCTGACATAATGTTTAGCGTGTGTTTATGTTCTCTCTTCCAAGCAAATCCAAAGGAGTCACATCTCACGGCGGTAAAAAGAATCATGAAGTATCTCAAAGGAACAACCAACGTTGGCTTATGGTATCCTAAAGGTAGTGTTTGTAAGTTAATTGGTTATTCTGACGCGGATTATACAGGTTGTAAAACAGATAGAAAAAGTACTAGTGGAACGTGTCACATCCTTGGTAATGCATTAGTCTCATGGTCATGTAAGAAACAAGCGTGTGTTGCTCTTAGTACGGCTGAAGCAGAATACATAACAGCGGGTAGTTGTTGTGCACAGAATCTTTGGCTAAAGCAATAATTAAGTGACTATGGAATCGATCTTGGATGCATACCACTCCGATGCGATAACACAAGTGCGATTAATATTACAAAGAATCCTGTCATGCACTCAAGGACCAAACACATAGACATTCGACACCACTTCCTTCGTGATCATGTGCTTAAAGACGATGTCGAAGTTACCTTTGTCGATACTCATAATCAACTGGCAGGCATTTTCACAAAACCATTCGCAAAAGAACCATTTTATAAGATTCGAAGAGAACTTGACATTTTGGATGAAGATGATATATAGATCCTCCATAATTTTATAATGAGGCCAAGGTACACAATTTTTTTATTTTTATGAAATTTCTCTTTAAAATGTGTATATGAAATTTTTTGCCTTTTGCTGATTTTATATTAAGAATTTTTTTTTTTTGATAAATTTTTTTTTTCACTCAAAATTGCATTAGTATGTATATTACCTTGTCAAACTTAAATTTTTTGGAAATCCTTCATATTTTGGATTGTGCAAAGCTACTGTTTTTCACTTTTCTCTTAGAGTAATTGGTTACTCCATATTGGGTAATCGATTACCCTGCATGTTTTTTGCTTTCCTCACGAGTTTTTAAACTGTGTAACCGACTACCCTGTTTAGAGTAATCGATTACCCTGCATGTTTTTTGCCTTCCTCACGAGTTTTTAAACAGTGTAACCGATTACCCTGTTTAGAGTAATCGATTACCCTGCATGTTTTTGCCTTCCTCACGAGTTTTTAAATTGTGTAACCGATTACCCTGCATGTTTTTGCCTTCCTCACGCGTTTTTAATCTGTGTAACCAATTACCCTTTTTAGAGTAATCGATTACCACTGTGTCTTCCAGAATTCTTTTAAAAATTTTTTAAACACACGTGAGTTGTTGCACATTTGGTCTTAAGTCAATCACTTCAGCATTGGTACTCTCTTTCCAACCTTCACATTCATCTCACTCTTCCATCTTCCTTTTCCTCCATTAACTCTATTAACTCCATTCAAAGCAAAAATAAAACCCCACTCTCATTATCACTCTCCATCAACTCACCATATTCACTCTCCAGCTAGAATCCAGGAAACCCTTCCAAAACCCTAACTCTCAAAGCTTTCATGGCACCTCCAAGGCAAGACAAAATAAAGAAGAAAATGGATGAAGAAGCCTCTCAACATACAGAAGAACAACATGCTGCCACTGTGAAATCTAGAAGGTTGAGCTATGCTGTCCGAACTTGAACTCTCATGCCGATAAAATATGTTAACTTCCAATCTTTTCCTTCTCATAGCTTTACCTTTCAAACTTTGCTAAAAAATTCAGGGGTAGATAAGTTAGTTTCTGATATTGGTGATTATTATCCTGATATGATAAGAGATTTCTTTACCACTATAAAGTTTGGAACCGATGATTTTGGTGATTTGGTGTTTATTGCTAAGGTTAAGAATGTTGAAATTTGTATGGATCTGAAACAATTGGGAACCTGTCTGGAAATCCCTTCTGAAGGTGAAGCATTCCGTCACAGAACTGAACCCGATAATGATGCCTGGAGCAATTATAATAGTTTGGAATATTTTGTTTTAATTTCTAGAGGCACTCAGGCTAGCCTCATGAGTCGGCAGAAATCAGAATCCTCAAGAGTGGTGAAATTTGCTAACCTCTTATCTCTGAGTGATAGGATGCTCCATTATGTTCTTGTTTATGTTTTGGTTCCAAAACATTCAAATCATGCCCAAGTTACCATCACATGAAGCATCAATTATCCCTAAGTGGTAGACTTCCTTATCGTAGAGTTGTTTCAAGAATTTTGGAATTCCATGATGTTCCGCTTCAAAGAGAACCAAAGACTCCTATGCCGGTTAGAAATTGTGAAATCAATGAGATTACCACAACTAAGAACACCGACATTAGTATTGGACCAAATGGAGTGTTTCAGTACAAGGATACGGTCGCTTCTTCCGCTCCTCCACCATTTCCGAAAGGTGATATCACAAATGCTATGCTTTATAACAAGATGTGTTCTATTGAGACCACCATGAATCATAATCACAATGTCACCCAACGTGGAATCAAATCACTTCGGAAACTCTTTCTTTCTCTGAACCGTCAACATGTCCCAAGTGAAGAAGGTGATGCGGAAAGTGAAGAAGAAGGTGAAGAGGATGATGGAGTCGATATGTCGGAAAGTGATTGAGTTGGTCATTTTTTTATATATTCCCTAGTTTATGGTTTTAAGTTAGTACATTTCTAGTTTCTTTTAAGACTATGCTATGACCATTGGCCTTCTTATGTTATGTTTGCATTATCTTTTGTGTTATGTGGTGCTTGGTGTATGTTGTTTGTATATTGTTAATTATTTCACCCTTTTTGTTAATGACAAAGGGGGAGAAGAGATTATTATTGTGTTATTTCCTTGTTTTCTATTTCTCTCTAACAAAATGCAGATTTCAAAAGACTCCTTAAAACATAAATTAAGAGGGAGCATTTGCTAGAGAAACATGCTTGGATCAAACTTTCATTCTTTTTGGATTGTCATCATAAAAAAGGGTGAGATTGTGAAGACATGACTTATCAAATGTTTTGATGACGACAAACTTCTCTACAAGTCTAAGATTGATTAACAAAAAGGATCGATCAAGATTCAAGCTCATGAAGGAAGTTTTCAACTAAATGATCAAGTTGCGATGAAACTCATGAAAATTCGTATTTCAAATGGATAGTGTCGCATCCGCGAAAAACAACCGGCGGGCTAAAACAAAACAAACAGAGCCGCCACCGTGCGTTATTTATCCCAAAGGAGGGAAAGGAAACGCTCGAAGTAAACCTGGAAAAGACATGGTCTCGCGACCAAAGAGAATGGGATCGGGAGTCGGTTATGCGAAGGGAAGGTATTAGCACCCCTACGCATCCGTCGTACTCGACGGGATCCACGCTCAAAAAGATAGGATAAGGTTGCTAAAACTACCCACAAACAAACATCATACACACACAACACAGGTGGGAGAAAGAGGAACAGGCTCGCTAGGATATCGCATCCTATGCCTACGTATCTCATCTGGAATGAGAATCAGAGCTACCGTAGTTCGGCTCACGCATGCCGAAACAAAACACACGCACAGACGCTGAGACGTCAAAACAAACACACACACATGCAAACACGGAAACCGAATGCCAATCGCTGGACTTACATCAGACTCCGACCCAAACAAACCCACACTGGAAACCGACTGCCAATCGCTGGACTTACGTCAGACTCCAAGCACACAACAATAGGATACGGAATGCCAATCGCTGGGCTTACATCCGTCTCCTAACATACACAAGAAGGATAACAAACAACCAGTTACTAAGGAGTCTGGCACTCGAGCCTAGCAACTGTCAAGCAAACACACACACAAAAAGAAAAAGGGTGCCCGGAGAGATCTCGTACGATCTCCTGCCTACGTACCTCATCTGGTATGAGGATCAGGGCAACGTAGTTCCCCTGAACAGGGGAGAAACTTTCTCCTGACCAGAGACTGGGAAATGACTAACTAGAAGGGAGACTGACTCGAGCCTAATAGTTATCATGTATTCCACCATGGTCCTAGGTTGAGTTTTCTATCTAACTTGCACCGGCTGCAAGTTATCCTAAACAGGCAATCAAAACAGAGCAAACATACACAATTAGCACACACTATATACAGACAAAGGGGGCTCACACAAGGGTTAGGCTGCAAAAGCAAACCAACTGTATCAGGTGATGTTAGCTCTTAACCCTAACATTGAGAGTTAGGGTGAAGCAGATGAAATAGGAAGTGAAGGGTGTGCCTCACAGCTCTTATCCCTGGCCAGGGAGAGCTTCAGACAATAGGAAGTGTGGGTTCAGAAAGTGGGAACCCTTCTACACTTATGACTGACTCAACAGAGATCTTGGGTTAATATCCACAATGCATCAACACCAGTTGTGTGAGCAAAGGGATGACTCAACTGAATAACAAGAGATGGATTGCACATCTCTTGTATCTGCCAATTGCCTTATCAAAGGTCTTTTCCTGCTTGGCACAAAGATAAACAATCACAAGCATTGCCTCTTAAGGAGGACTTCAGACAGGTGCCTGACCAAATAACAGGCCAGGTCTTCCAGACTACATGAAGTCAGTGAATTATACCTCAATTGGTTAAGCAACCAAGCAACAACAAAAGCAAGTTCACAATGAACTATAGCAACTAATGTACCTGAAAACAATCTACCTCAGTCAGTACACAACTCAGAAAGTCAAACAGACAGTTACAAGTTAACAGTTAACTGTACACAAGCAAACAGACAAGCAAGCTATGCACCAAGGCAAAGCACAAGCTCAACTCAAATGACTTAGAAGCCACCTATAAAACAAACTCAAGATTAGTTCAACATTGACCAATTAGTCAACTCAAGCAAGTGAATCATTTCCCTCATAGCCATATGCTTCTTAACCTGCAAACCAAGCTCAAACATGAGAAGCAAACCCCTAGGACAAGGCCTAGGGTCAAAGAGGGAGAAATAATTCAAAACAGAACATGAAAATTGACAATAATCAAGTTCAATCAATTAAGAACAATGTCCAAGTGGTCTCACATTCATATCATACACCAATTTCATTTCACAAAACAAATAGTGCAAAGCATGCAATTTGAAAGCTCATTGAAGCAAACAGAAAGGATCAATCCACATCAACTCAAGAATAATTCAATAAATCCCAAGAAAAATCATGGCTAAACAGCATCCATCACATGATCATCATACCAAAAGTCAAGTCATTTGGATAAGTGGAATCATGGCAAATAAAATCCATAAGGCAAGGCAAGGCAAAACAAGCTCAATTAGGGCACAAAAACATGCATCAACTTCACACAAGCATAAAACAGAATCAATACATGATAAATGCATCAAACCAAAGCCAAGACAAACTTCAAAGAGTCTAGAATCAATGTGCAAAATTTCAAGTTCATATGATAAACATCAAGAATTTCACAAATCATCTAAGTTCATGACTATCAAAAAGTCCAAACATGACCAATCAGCAAAGAAAATCCCAAACAAATTGGAAATCCATCCAAACATTCTACAAAAATTCACGAGTGATCCTAACATCCAGAAGAATCAACATGCAAAAAATCAGATTAATTGGCATTGAATTGGCATGGCAAATAAAATCCACAAGTCAAGCAAGCAAAGGTGTGACACAAATTGTCACACCTACATTCAACATATCAGATCTCATCAACCAGGAATGGGAAAAATTCAAACTCTATACCAAAATGTTCATTGAGATGTCTACTTTAAGCATGCAAAATTTCAAGAATGTTGGATAAAATCTCATCATTTCATGAAGGATATGGCAAAGTAGGTCATGAAAACATACACATACACAATCCCTAAGCAAAATAAAAATCCACATGTGCACAATTCATGGAAAAATATTCATTAAATAGAAGACATCATGAAGATCATTATGCAAAAAACCTCATGTGATTTGGATCAGTATTCATGGACTTATGATTTTTGGAATGAATGAAAAAAATAAAAAATGACATGGAAGCATGTATGGACATGGTGAAATAACATGAACAAAAATGAAATAAGGCAACTTGAGAATGCTTCAGCTGAGGATCGAAGGGAGTGGCATTTTAAACCAGCGCGCTACAGTGTGAAGCGCTGCGTTTCACTAATGGACCAGGACACGTGGTCCAATGCATGGCGCTATAACATCAAAATGCATGCAGAATGGCGCAAGGAAGATCAAAAAATTTTGGAAACGAAAATCCTAGGGTTCTTCAACCTTCATACACATTCATATGCTCAAGAACACTTTGTCACAGAAATTAATGAAACCTATACCATCGTGTTCATCTCTCAACGCACAACAACAATCTTAAATCTATTCGACCTAATTCATCCTAGATCACAAGATTCGAGCCAAAACATTTTCACTCATCAAACTTCTAATCAACATAACTACCTCATTTCTGGATGAAATTCAATGATTCAAATTGCAGATTAATCTACATTCAAATATCTACCACATACATCCATTAATTTCATGAATCATCAAAGTCGAATTCTAACCTCAATTGAATGGCAGAAGTGAATTCGACGTTTTTAGGCCTTGGCAAGCAAAAACAGAAGCTCTAACACTCTTGTATGATACTTTGGATGAATGCTTGAGAGTTAAATTGGCGCGATCTAGCCGGAAAACCAAATTGCCATTGATGATGGTGTGCTTCAACAGTGCTCGAATCAGCTTGCAAATCACTGGATCTTGCTTCCAATAGGCTCAATTATGCACATGGATGAAGGATTGATCAAAGCAAAAGCAATGTTTATGCAGAAAATTGGAGAAAAGTGAGAGAGAAAAATTGAAGAGTTTTGGAAAACTAGATCTAGATCTGAATTCTGTTATGCTTAGGCCAAAAACAGTTATGATTAGGTTTATATAGGTTCTGTTAATGATGCACACTAATCATAATTAGGCTAATGCAAGTGAATTAGTAAAAACCAAGTTTTCATGCAAATGTACAAATTCCCTTATGCATGTCATGACCAATGCTACAGTGCTCGTTTTTCACTTGAAATCCACATGAAATGTTGTTTTGGAGCCAAGGCAAGTGATTGGAAGTGAATGCAATGCCTATTTTTCAAATTGTCATTTTCCCTCCAAATTTCAAATGGAAAGTCCAATTTTTTTGCAATGGAAATTCATGGATTATGATGTATAATTTGGATAGAGCATGTCAAAACAAGAATGTGGCAAAAAATCCCACTCCATCTGGCCTTTTGGTTCAAAAGTTATGCACTTTTGAAATTCAAATTATCTTGACCAAGATTGATCCATAACTTGCCAACCACACATGAGAAATTCATGTTCTTGGACTTTTTAGAAAGGTGAGATCAAGATCTTCAACTTTCATGTTGGACAAAATTTCATTTGAAGCATTCTTGGACATGTAATCTTGAGGAGAAGACCTTTCCATTTTTGGCAATTTTGAATTACAAGTCACTTTCTATTTTTGGAAAGTTTTCATCTGACTTTATTTTCTTCAATGTTGATCTTTGAAATGTCAAATGAAACTTGTTTGAACATGAATGAAGTAGTTCTAACCCTCTCCCACCTCCAAATCCATCAGTTGACCTTTGGTTGACTTTTTCAGTTGATAGATGAATTTCAGCTTGACTGTTGAGCTTGAGCCTCAATCTCCTGATGAACTGGCTCCAAAATGAAACCCTAGCTTCCACAAGCTCAATAAAACCATAGAATGATCCCCATCTCAATGAAAGACCTCATCTCCTTGGCAAACCCTGATTGGCACAAAGTAGATGATTAGGGTTGACCAGAGGTCAAAACCCTAATCCCAAGGAACTGATCAAGCACAATGAATCTCTTGGTGATGACAAGACCATGATGATGATGATGTACCATATCAACCAAGATAGAGATCAATCTCCTTGAGGAACCAAGAACCCTCAGATGGCTAGTGATCAATTCATGAAACCCTCAGGCTTGAATCTTTTGACCTCTTTATCTTCTGAGAAAGACCTAGGAGGATGACTTGCTCAATGTTGCCCCATGATATGCAAAGATGCAATGACTACTGCCCTAAAAAATGATATGCAATATGCTAAGCTAGTCCCAAGAGAGGAGGGCAAATTTTGAGGTGTTACAGATATGTATAACACTTGACCTCTAGATATTTATACAAGTGGTCAAAACATGTCTCATTCATGCCATAATCATTGAAAGTATTTTTTATGCATCAAAGAAATCATAACACTTCATTCTTTTAACTATTTTTCAAATTTGTGGCAAAGTAATCGATTATCCATTTTATGGTAACCGATTACTCTGTGTAAAATTTAAATATTTCTGCACGTTGGAGACAAGTAACCGATTATCCATTTTAAGGTAATCAATTACTATGTGAAAAATTAAAATATTTTTGCACGTTGGAGGCAAGTAACTAACTACCCATATTAAGGTAATCGATTACCTCTGAACCAGAGGCAAAAATCAGTGCATCTCTTCATGGAAATTTTTCTATTTTCTTTACCATGAACCATGGCATCCTCTAGGTAATTGCATCCATTTGAGGAGGTGTTTAGACAATATATATACATATTTTCCAGATTTCAAATTCACCTCCTTGCAAAAATTTCAAATCAATTACACATATTCTTTCAAACATTTTTAAGTGTTCTTCCAAATTTTCTTAAGAGTGAAACCTTACATAAACTTTCTTTTTAAGCATCATAGTTTCATTCCATACAAAGAACACTTGTATAATTATTGTGAGAATTAAGTGTTACAAAGGAGAAGATCAATTGATAAATTGATATACCTCAAATTTCCAACTATTTCATCTTCTACAAAAATTCAGAATTGTATTTCTTGATTACAACTTATTTTTAGGATTGTTAAGAATAAGTTTGTAAGGTTTTATCCTTGCTATCCGGTGTGTGGATGCAAGAGGTCCTTTTGTGAGAAATTGAGTCTCGATTGGACTTTAAACATTGTAAATCCAAGAGGATTGTTCTTGGTGTGTTAGAATTAGATAGAAAGGCCTTAAGGTGTCTTGTCTAGGAATCTAACATTATAGTGAATTCACTTTCGTGTTGAAAGGGGAGTGGAGTATTCTCGATCTGTGAGGGGAACCACTATACATCGTGGTGTTCTTTACTTTCCGCACTTTACCGCTTTTCATCACATAAGCATCTCAAGAAAGTAAAACTCAATAAACCGTAAAAAATCCGGAAAATCGTCTAAGTGCCTCATTCACCCCCCCTCTAAGGCACTCCTTAAACTTACAAGATGACCCATACACCTATGACCTTAAGGTTTAGGATGACTATGTGATGTCTCTCTCATTTGTTTAGATGAATTTGATTTTTAGATGAGTGTTTGACTCAATGTGAATGCTTCTCTTTCGTAATGAGGTTTAGGATGACTATGTGATGTCTCTCTCATTTGTTTAGTTGAATTTGATTTTTAGATGATTGTTTGACTCAATGTGAATGCTTCTCCTTCATAATGATTCATCAAATACAGTATCTTACATTATCCAGAATATATCATATGCACATGCGTTTGTTTGTCTCAAGAAAAAAGAAAAAAATAATCATTAAACATATTGAGAAAACAAATCTGTATATATATTTATAAGATGTAGGTGTCATTAATAGTATAAGAATATATATATATATATATATATATATATATATATATATATATATATATATATATATGTATATTCAGCTATGTATACAATAGTAAAGGTTTAAGTTTCAAACAAACACAAGAAATGGGTTATTTGGAGCAGTTGATAATCAAGTTTGTGCTTCCAATTTCTCTGTTCTGTGTTCTGTTCGTTCTACCTCCCTTATTTTCTCAGTCCTTGAAATCATTCCTAATGCAATTCTTTTGCAGCTTCGACACCAATGATGAGAGTTACATGTTCCTTCTCTGTATCCTTCTTTTGGCTTTTATAATATTGTTTTCTATCCTAATCAATGTCTCTTCATCAACCAGTAATGATAGCGAATGGTTAGAATATAATGCATTAGAGTCAGGGATTGAAGAAGAATCAATTTCCAGTGAAGATGAGAAAGATGAAGATAATGAGATAGAAGAATTGAACAAGAAATGTGAAGATTTTATCAAAAAGATGAAAGCATCGTTTTATTATGAGATGAAAGCTTAATATTACAATTGTCATTTTGATTATTCTCAGAAATTACTTCTGGTTATTAATTAATTGAGTTGCAATGGATAAATAAATAAATATTTTGAGTTCAATCACTCTATGCATTATTCTTTCATATCATTGCACACATGATAAAATCATAATGTGCATTTTTGGTCATAATTTGCAAAAAAATGTGATTTTGTTTAAATTTTTTGTTTAAACTTTTTAAAAAGAGATTTTGTTTTTTAAAAGAAAAGTTTTAAAGAGAAATTGACTAAAATAGCTTTTCATGAAAAGTTACTTTAAATATTTCATTTTTTTGGATACTAAAATTAAAAAAAATAATATTTGAATTTTTTTAAAAAAAAATCATTTTTAACATATATATTTTATTATAAAAATTATATAATTTTTATTATGTCAAAGTCTTTAATAATAAATATTTAAGTTGTTGGGTGTGAAAATGACATTTGTAATTTAAGAAAAATGAGTTTAAAATAATTTTTTATAAGTTTTAGTAAAAGTTTTTTAGAATATAGATAAAATAAATACATTTATTCTATATCATAAAAAAGTTTAAAACTTCTCAACATTTACAAATTTTAACTATTCTTTCCCCAATTTCAACACTATAATAACACCAGGATGAATTATTTATATTTTTTAAAAGAGCAAAAGAACGATCTCAATAAAGAAACGTCTAAGGTTAAACCATAATTTCGAGCGTATAGGTTATATATTATAACTTATAAATTCTAATAACAATTTAGATCCGGTTGGAAACAATATTTTTATCACGAGTTTATAATTTATTTTATTAATTTATAGCTTATTTTGCATATGTTATTTTAAATAGAACTTTATCTTATAGTTTATAATTTATTATCTTTTCTTTCATTTTTATCTTTATAGTTTTAATAAAAATTATCTTTTATCCTTTATAAGTTGTTTTAGTTTAAAATAAAATAAGTAAGTATTAAATATTTTTGATGTAATTTTATATTATAAGTTAGTTGAATAGTTAATTTTATCAAACACTTCAATTACTTTATCAGCTATCATTCATCGACTATCAATTATAAGTTATAAGCTATCGGTCATCAATCATCAGCAATTAATCATAAACTATAAACTATCTTATCAGTCAACCGTTATTTTTAACAAACATATGCAGTGTATTTGATTATTAAAAAAAAAGAGTATTCAAATATAATATGAGTTTAATGGATATACATTATTTTACACAATTGTTAAATAAGAATTCATCACTATGTCAAGTCATACCATTTATTTGATAAGATATATAATAGTTATTTGTTCACAGTGTAAAATTAATTTATATTATTAATGAATATTGTTCTCTTTCGATCAAAGAGCCAATATCACGAGATCCATTTATTTAGCAGGCTCCATTGAGCCCAAGGTACAAATACATTTGCAAAAAGTTTTTAGGTACACAATCTTCAATCTCCATTTTCACTATGACTATCTTGAACTCTAAACTGACATGGCCGTTGGAGTGCTAACCATGCAGACATCCCCCCTAACTCGTCCTATAGAAGATTAACGACGTCAATTCAAGATCAATGTCTCTAGTTCAAGAAGCATCATGGTCACAACCGTAGATGCCTCACCATAGTTATGGTGGTTTTTTTCGACTGTTGTGGCGATTTTTTCTGACTGTTGTGGTGGTTTGAACCACCTCAATACGCGGGTTGTGACAATTTTTTTTACTGCCACAAATGTGCGTGTCGCTAGTATGATCTATTACGGTTTGAAAAATCGTAGCTCCAACCGCCATAACTATTTATGACAGTTAGTGAACTGCCTTAAATAGTTCTTTGTGGCGATTTTAAACTATTTTCAATTATACTACGACGGTTTCAAACTATCGTTATTTACTTTACATTGAACTTCAAAACAAATTAAGGAGGTTTATTAACCCAGCAATATATATTAATTTAAAAAAATACTATAACCAATTATTTCCATATCAAACCCAAATAACAACTCATAAAAAGTAATAGTTCCTCTCGATTGTGTAGTAAATCTTATACGGACATTGAACAGAAAACAAACACATAAGTTGAGCAAACAAATATCAACATTCAACAAACGAAGATAGACTTTCAGTTCTCCGCAAATATTAAAGTCGAACGCCCTCCTCGTCCAAGAACAATACTCCACTCGATACTAACTTCAGCTGATTTCTTCACCAACTCTTTCAGCTTAATTTCAACAACTATGATTCCTTCATTCTTCTCATTCACCTCAATATTGGAAAACAAAGAAAGGGAATTTGTGTTCCTTAAAGCTTTTTTCTCAGCTTCAATGATAAAAGTATGACCTGGTGGAAGATATTGTCAATCCAACACAAAAAAATTTCCCCAAAGAGTCGCAAAATAATAACCATGGTCACACAATATTAATCACGTTTAAGTCCAAACGAACATTATCGGCTGTTAGAGATAGTTAGTAAACTATCAGATTGTAACTTCTATTCTAAAGTTGTAACTAATTTGTTGAGTTGTAAATCAGTTAGTTACTCATGACTCCCTATATAGAGAGATCTCTAGAGTATTCTTTTCAATTAATGAATACACAATTTGAAATTCGGATCTAAGCTTAACAAATTTCCCTAATTATTCTTTTATTATTCTATCATGGTATCTAGAACTTCTTTCTTGATTCGTTAACCTACTTCCATGGAGAATTCATCTTCGCTCATCACTGAGGGTTCATTTCCCTCTTCTCATGTCAAACTTTTGTATATCATATCTGTTAAACATGATGACAAGAATTTCAAGCAGTGGAAACAAAAAATCAATGGAGTAATTTGAGGTCACAAGCTTCAAAGATTCATCACAGCGCCTGCGATTCCTCAGCTTTCTCCCTATAGCCGATCCTGTTTCCGACGGTGCTAATTAGCGTATCTTAACTGGGAGCAGCAAGATGCACTCATTTGCACCTGGCTTATTTCTACCATCTCTGGTTCGCTTCTTCTGAAGCTTGTTGATTGTACATATCAACAAAATTACCATATGTAGGAAAGTCATTGATTGTGCAAAATAACATTGCACGCATCTTAAA
The DNA here is from genome assembly GCF_024323335.1 of Lathyrus oleraceus. NCBI lineage: Eukaryota > Viridiplantae > Streptophyta > Magnoliopsida > Fabales > Fabaceae > Lathyrus > Lathyrus oleraceus. Next base: position 1,927,792 of record NC_066580.1, read on the forward strand.
CTTTTCACTAGAATATGCATCATCAATGTCAACATCTTCCGCCCACAAAAGTCTTAAATCTTCAACTAATGGAGTTAGATAAACATCTATGTCGTTTCCAAGTTATTTTGATCCAGAAATCATCATACTTAACAACATATACTTGCGTTTCATGCTCAACCAAGGAGATAGGTTGTAAATCGTGAGAATAACAGGCCACAAAGAATAATTAGTACTCAGATTATCAAATGGGTTCATTCCATCTATGGCAAGACCAAACCTAAGCTTTCTTGGCTCAAGACCAAAATCTAGAAACAACAAATTTATTTTCTTTCATTGCAAAGAATCATCTATATGACGAATGTTTCCATCATATTTTCTTTCATCTACATGTCATCTAATATTCTTTACATCATTAGCATTAGCAAAAAGTATCTTGAACCTTGAAATTAGTGGCAAGTACCATAAATATTTAGTAGGAGGACGCTTCTTGCTAACATTTTCATTGTCATCACCATTGTTGTCATTCACCTTGTAGCGCGACTCACTACATTCCGGACATTGACCAAAAATTTTAATATTATTTCCTTTATAATATAAATTATCACGGAATTCATCTATTTTAATATACTCCAAACCCATTGGACACAATATCTTTTTGATCTCATAACAACAATTCAACAAATTGTTATCTTCTAGTAGCATTTATTTCAACAAATCAAGCAATTATGTGAAACATTTATCTGACCACCTACTTTTAGCCTTCAAATTAAACAATTTTAACAACACATACAATCGTGTAAAACTTGTACACCCTTATATAAAGGTTCATCCTTATCACTACATAAAATATCATTCATATGAGCTTTCATGAAAGATGATTCTCCAACATCACGGATCATATCTTCTATTTAATTATCCATATCTTCATCAACTTCATGCATTTGCATGTCGCATTTTGATTTTAGCCACTTCTCCATGCTACGACCATATTCATAACAATATAACATTTAACAACACCAAAACCTAAAGCATATTCATAACCATAAATACAATTCATGACATCAATCAACAACACCAAAACCTAAAGCATATTCATAACCTACACATATCTTTATTTAAAACCAAAACCAAAAGCATACTCATAACCACGAACGCAACAAGCCAACATAAATTACATAGCCTTATAACAACATAAACAACACAAAATTTGAATAAAACCAAAACACAAAGTCATCGATAATATCCAGCTCTTATATTCAAATCCAATTACAACAAAAGCAAAAGAGAGAGGGACCAAGAAATGAACAATGAACAATAAACACAGAAAGGTAACATACTGTACTTTGAAGAGGAGGAAGAGATCAAGAAATAATTTTTGTTCTAAGAAATTAATGAAGATTGTGAAGATGAAGATTGTGAAGATGAAGATTTCAATATCGTTTTCGTTCGCTAGAGCATGTTTTATGAAGGAAATAAAAAACCTGTTATGTTTTGATTTTGTAGGAAAGAATTTTACTACGGTTACAAATACCAATTATAGTGAAATATGACACACATATAACCATGACAAAATGGTCATACTAATATGGTGTTACCAAAAATCTATTTTGTAGTGGTGCCACCAGGATATTAGATGATTCATAATCATCTTGAAAAATGGATGCATTTTCATTTCCTTGCTATCACCATTATTGTTCAACCTATCAGGACACAATTTTCTAGTAGGACCTTCCTTCTTACAGCGGTAATACCTCATAGCAGAAGTTATACCACCATAAGACTTTTGTTGAAGTTTAACCTTCTTCTTCTCAAACTTACCATCCTTCTTCGAGAATTTTCTTTTTATGGACAATCTTTCACCAATAGATGGTTGCTTGTGCTACCTCCTTTAGTTCAAGTCCTTAGAGTACAAGGCCGATTGAAATTCTTTAAAGGTCTGCGATTCTCTTCCATACAAGAGAGACTATTTCAAATGAGCATGAAATCTTGGTAAAGTACACAACAACAACAACAACAATGTTTGATCTTCATCATCGATGTTAACATCAATATTCTTCAGATCAAGAATCAGCTTAACGAACATATCTAGTTGTTCAGACAAGACTTTGTCTTCACTCTTCTTGAATGAATACAAAGCTTGCTTTAGGTAGAGACAATTTACCAACAACTGGGTCATGTACAAACCTTCAAGTTTGTTCCACACACCTGTTGCGATTTTCTCCTTCGAGACCTGTCAAAGAACCATATCAGAAAGGCTCAATATGATGGTATTGTGGGTTTTCTCAATCATGTTCGTCTTCTCATTCTTCGTTAAGGAAGCATCCATTTTTTGTGATCCCTTCAACGCTTCTAACAAACTCTGCTGAACAAGAAGAGCTTGCATCTTCAAGTTCCATAATCTTAAATCATATACTCCGGTGAATTTCTCAATCTCATACTTCGTTGATGTCAACTTCTCCATGCTCACTGCACAAGTTTGTTGAGAAATCGTTGCCAAAAACAAAGTAAAATTGTGAGAAATAAAGAGTATCTTGATCACAACAAAAAACCTTTCAATTCAAGAAGAGAGAGAAGAAGAAAGAAGAGAGATAGAATATAATTGGTTATGATGGTTATTTTTATTCACTTTCTCAATGAGTGTTAATTGATTAAAGTGAATAACTACTACCTCTCTCCTAACAAGTGAGAGAGCAACATATATATAAACTACTAATATGTATATAATGTATGATGGTAACTATAATACATGGCATACATGTCTATAACATCATCAACATCAGTTTCTTGACTGGTCCACGGAATGGGAAATCGACACTTAGACTATCAGATACTCTAATGTACAAATGGGTCAGAGGAAAACATGCATGTGTCGACTTGATTGGGGTTTTCCCACTGATGAGACTGAGGATTGAAGGTTTTATCGTGGGACAAATAACTTTCAAAACCGCTTCACGTGAAGTGACAAATCATGAGAAAACGTGTTTCGACAATCAACATGTTTTTATATCATTTGTCTCTGACATTTTTTATTTTCTAACGCCAAAAATAATGGATCTTTTATAAAAAGTATAAAGGTTCATGTATAACAATGTTGTGTCTCTTAACACAATGAATATAGTATTTAAGAATATTGGTTTTGTTATAAAAATAATATTGATGTAGTTAAATGTCTAGTTGTTGACTATTTTTTATTCTTTTAACAAAAAATATTTATATATTAATTTAAATATAAATTAATCCAACTAATAATTTCATTACATATTATAAATTTTCATGAGTAAAAATTCATTGACACCGAATATAAACATAAAAGTCTTACACCAAATATCAATCGTTAATATAAATAAATTAAACAGTAATATAAATAATCTATTTTTTAGAGAGAAAAAATGATCGTTTATTTTTTAAATATAACTGTTTGATTCAATTTTATTAAGGTATTTATGATAAGTTCTTTAAGACTTATACTTAATGTTAAGTTTGTAGGTGTATTATTGTTTATGAAAGAGATGTTATACCTAAGAAATGGTAGCTTTCGTATCACTATCTTGTGGTATTCGCAAATAACACAAGTAGCAATTTCTCAATTGACTCAAGATCAAGGTCTTCACTTTCTAACAAACATTTACCCATTTGAATTTTAGTCTTTCTCAAAGAGTTAAGTTAAATTCAAGTATTCAAAAATGTAGGCTTGGATTTATCTTCACAAGTCAAGTCTTTCCAAGACAAAGAAAGGGACAATAATGTAACATATAACGATCTTTCTACACATCAAAAACAAGGATTTGACAGAGTCTTTCCGAATCTAGTCTTTCACTAGCAACATTTAATGACCTATAAGTAACATCTAACAATTACTATCTTTCTTTAGTTTAGATCATTCTACTAAAAAAGAATAGCATTTGACACTTAATGACCTATTTTAGAGTCCTTGGATTAAGATTCAAGATTTAAATTTTAACATTACTATATATATTACAATTTAAATTATCTAATTTTAAGACCTCAAAAAAGATTAATTATGTATAGACCTAATTTAAAATTAAATAAAATTAATGGACATATCCTTTCTTCCAAGATCTAATGCTGAATTAGTCTTATAATTAAAAAAAATCTTATAAAAGTCAGAATTTGTGGAAGTATCTTTGATAGTATTTAGAAGCATAGACTATAATTTATCAAATAGAATGAATGGATACAAAATAAATAAATTGTTATTAATGTTAAATAATTCTAATTCCTTTACAAGTAATTCTAGACACCACATGATAAAGATATTCATACTAAAAGAGGATTAAGAATGGTGTTTTAATGACAAAGAAGCTGTGTGACATGGTGTCTTAAACTCATTTTTTATAAAATAAAAGATTAATATTTGGTATAAATATATTATTAAATATTAAAGAATAGTTAAAATTAAAAAATAATTAAAAAGATGTATTTCAAAAGTAGATTTTAAGAAATTATTATTTGAAATAACTTTAGACTTAAGTATTTTTTTAAAATTGTAATGTTCAAAAAATTATAATAAAAATAGTATTTAAAAAAACTATTTAAATCGATTTTTTATTTGAAATTTTTATAAAAACTCTTTATAATTTTTTTTAACAAAATTATATTACTCTAAAAAAATTATCTTTTAAAATAGCGGCTATGGCTCAGGTGGTAATAAGATATATGGTCAATTATATTATTTTGCTACTACTAAAATAGAGACAATACTTTTTTTTTAAGAGATTAATAGGTATGTGTTGTGATCCCATAAGAAATTATCAAATTAACCAAATAGTTTTAAAATATATGTATGATTTGATGGAATATACGTCATTCGTTGAATACGAATCACGGTATAAAATTATTTTATATTGTTTGCATTTTTTATTTTTTTTAGTTTAATGAATATGTATCATTAATGTATTACACGTTTATCCAATAAGAAATCACCAATTTGTTAAATCATCCTAGTCGTTTTAGAATATTAGTATTATTTCACGGGATGTACATCGTTTATTGGATGATGGTGTAAAGTTATTTTATACTATCGATACATTTCTTATTTTCTTTTTTGTGTGTAATAGATATACATCGTCAATGTAAAAAAAAATTATACGGTTATCCAATAAGAAACCACCAATTTATCAAATCATTCAAATTATTTTAAAATAGTGTAAAGTTATTTTACACGGTCGGTGTTTCTCCTATTTTCTCTCTTGAGTTTAATGGATATATATATTCAGAATAAATTTCTTTACATGATTATCCAATAAGAAACCATTTTAAAATATAATATAATTTTACGGAATGCGTGTCGTTTATTGGATAAGTGTAAAGATATTTTACATCATCGGTGCATCTCCTATTTTCATTTTTGAGTTTAATGGATATGCATCGTCAATGTAAAAGAAATTTAAATAGAAATTTAACAGGATGCACAAAGAAATTTAAATAGAAATTTAACCGGATGCACATCGTTGATTAAATTTAAACATATGTATGTATGCAATTGGCTTGGCAATGATGATATCCAAAGTGAAGATGGCTTAGACGATTTTATTAAATTATGTAGAGTTTTTTTAAGAAATCGAAAACAAAAAGATTTTGAAATGATTGTTTTAAAATAATGTTGTTATTTTTCATGAACACAATAGCTAAGTTGACTGACTTGGGATACTGTCCTTTTCCAAGTAATTTCTATATACATCCTTTTTCACACCATACTACTATATATATATATATATATTAGACTAACATGTTTCAACCAAACATAACACATGGAAACTTTCAATTTGCGCAAGTTTCTTCTTTCTTTTTCTCTCTTCTCTCTTGTTCTGTTTTCTCTACTTTTTCAGTCCTTCAAGCCATTCATGATGCAATACTACTATTTCTTCTACACCATTGACAAGAGTTACATGTTTCTTCTATCCAATACCCTTCTTGCTTTTATAGCATTATGTTCTTCCATATTCAATACCTCTTCATCAAACACTCATGAAACCATTCAACATGTTAGTAACCGCTTCGAGTTTTACATATCAGAACCAGAAGTTACAGAATCAATTGACAGTTATAACATTTTGGAAACTGAAACATTAAAAGAAGACGAAGACGATAAGAGTTTGATGATAGTGGAGCAAGAAAACGTGATTACAGAAGCTGAAGAAGAAGAAGAGGAAAGTGCTGTTATGATAATTGATGAAGATGAGACAGAAGAATTGAACAAGAAGTGTGAAGATTTTATAAAAAAGATGAAAGCCACGTTCTGTTCTGAGAAGAGTAATTATTTTAATAATCATCACAATCAGAATTCAATTGTGCTTGTTAATTAGTAGTAATTAATTGATTATTAAATGATCTTAACTTTCTTAGAATTTTCATTTTGGCTTGTAGGAATTAAATATTTATCTTTTCTACATGACTATGTCAAACTCAAAGTATGTGTTGTGTTCTGTTTTATGAAGAATGTGGTCCAATGACAAATAAAACCTTGCTATGATTCATAATATAATAGTAAGTGCTAGTATTTATAAATTATCACTGTTGTTTATTGTTTTTTATTTTTTTATTTTTTTATTTTTTTATTTTTTTAGTTACATCTTTCAATCAAAGACAGAGACAACACATTAAAATAGTATCCTAATTAATGTGCTTATAATCCAAAAATAAACCTTAATGTAGAATCATGTTGCAAGGTAGAGAGAACATTAATGAAGTATGTATAAGAACAATTTTTTAAGATTTGGTTGAAATAGGATACGAAGAGCCGAAAATAGGAGTAGATGTAACAAAGGCACAACACAAGAGGTTTGATGAGCTGAAATTGAAGGATTTTAAAGTGAAGAACTAACAATTGATAGATCCATTCTTCAAACAATATTGAAAATGACACTATCTAAGGATATTGATGCACTTCACACTTAACGAATATCAAATTTCACTCATATTGCATGAACATAAGTTTCATAAGAGCAATTGAGAAGAACAAAATTCGAAAGTGAGTGTGGATGTGAGAAATCAAGGAAAAGGGCATGATAGAGAAAATTTCAGAGGTCGTGGTTGTGGAAGGGGGCGTCAAACTTTCACCAAAGCCACGGGGAATATTATTGATAAATATATAATTCGATGTGTTAAATATGTTGTAAGATTCGATAGAGTTAAATTCGAATGTATTCGATAGAGTAGTGTAATACAGTTTTAGTCAAACCCTATAATTTTCAAAACGGTTAACTTCAACAAAGTTAAAACTTAGCTTTTATTAGTTGAATTAGTTAGAGATTATTGATGTGCAAGTAACCTCATCTATAAATAGGGAGATACCTTACTATTGTAAGTAGTTATTGTATAAGGAAAATTCAGTTAGAATAAACACAAAGAGGAATTTTGCAGAATTTGATCCATCTTCTTCTCTCTCTCTCAAAATCCTAATTTCTCTTTTCTTCCCCAGTTCACTTTCACATATTTCTTTTCTTCTCAGATCATTGTGAACGGGAATCATCTGGCAACCAATGAGTGGTTAAATCACTTGAGTGAAGAGTGAGGAACGAGAAGAACGACCAATCAAAAATATTGATTCTCGTTCAATCTAGATTGATTCGGATTATCTCCAAGATTAGGGTTAATTTCAACATCTGATATCTATAGCGCTAGCTTTGATTCTTGGGGGGGAATATCGCAATGACTTTTTATCCAAATTGGAATTTTTCAACAAATCTTCCAATCTTGAATAGTAAGAGTTATGAGAATTTGTGTTAGCAGATGATGGTTGTCTTTGGTTATCAAGATCTTTGGGATCTTGTGAAGAATGAAGTAACACCAATTGGAGAGAATGCTACGAATGAACAAAAGGCCGCACACAAGGATTTGAAGAAGAAAGATTATAAAGCTCTCTTTAAAATCCATCAATATGTTAATCCAGACAACTTTGAGAAAGTTGATGATGTTGACTCAACAAAGGAAGCATGAGACATCCTGGAGAAATCGTTTGGAGGCATTAAAAAGGTGAAAGAGGTGAAGTTACAAACTTACAAAAGAACGTATGAATTGCTTCAGATGGAAGAAAGTGAAAGCATCGCTAATTTATTCACTAGGGGTAACAAGATTGGTGAATCAAATCAAGATGTGTGTAAAAGTGTTGACATCAAGATTAGTAATTATAAAGATCTTGAGGTAATTGACTCCAAAATTCGATCATGTGATAGTAGCCATAGAAGAACTGAAGGATTTGTCAAGCATGACAAAAGAAAAGCTTAAAGGGATGCTTGGATCTCATGAACAATGAATGGATGAAATATTTGCAAGCAAGACAAAGAGTGATGTAACTCTGCAGGCACATTCAACAAAAGAAAAGAAAGACAAAGGAAGATGGAATGGTAAAAAAGGTAGAGGAAGTTACAACTGGTATAGGAAACCAACAAGAAAGTAGTTCATCAAATCATAGACAATCTTTAAACCAAAGCAATCACAGAGGTGATGGTGCATGTAGAAGAAAAGGCGGTGAAATAAAACCTGATAAAAAATATTCAGTGTTATAACTGTCAAAAATATGGACATTATGCAAGTCCATGTCGAGGAGGCAAGAAAGAAAATTAAGAGTGTGATGCAAACACGAAGAAGAATAGATGTTGTTGATGGTTACAACGAAAGATGAAGTGAGTGCACTGTCTTTGATTCTTCCAAGTTCTTGCTCTCTCAATATAGATGGTGTATTTCTTTTCTGATGAGAGAAAGCTTTGGGGATCAAAGACTATTTATAGGCTTGATTCTACCATCAAGAATTTAAAGCTGTTAAAACTCATTACCACCCAATTAAATTGTCATATCAATTTACATTAAAACCAAAATAAATCATACCCTTTTCAGAACCAAAATCCCAAAACTATGGACCACATTAAAATTAGTTTTTTTATTATTAATAATTATTATAATAAAAATGAGAAACCATTACATTCTCCCACTTGGTCCATAGAACTGATTATTGCCATAAATGAGTCATGGAAAACTTACTCAAGAAATAAATATGTGAATCATAAAGATAGTCCCTCTTAAAGCGAGTAGTCTCATCTATGTATTATAACATGTCTATTTTCAAGTATATATCTGTAATGTGATAACTAACTTGATGAATAAACCAATGTTTACTCTTGGTCCAGATGTAACATATTTTCTCAAACTGATGTGCGCATGAAAATAAGAAAACATCACAATATAAGAGTTTTGTTAATAAACTCTATGTATACAATCATAAAGAGGACCCAAGTCTCATGTTCTCTACATGATCCTTAAATTTTATTGGTGGCATGCCCTTAGTCAAAGGATCAGCGATCATTAAATCAGTACTAATGCGATTAATAACTACTGATTTATCTTTAACTCTTTCTCCAATGGCTAAATACTTTATGTCGATGTGCTTGCTTCGACTTCCACTTTTATTGTTCTTAGCCATAAAGACAACTGCTGAATTATCGCAAAAAATCTTCAGAGGTTTAGAAATAGAATCCATGATTCAAAGCCCAGAAATAAAACTCTTAAGCCATACACCATGAGAAGTAGCCTCAAAACAGGAGACAAACTCGACTTCCATAGTAGAAGTAGCAACCAAGGTTTGCTTAGTACTTCTCCATGAAATAGCTCCATCAGTCATCATAAAAATATATCCTGATGTTGATTTGCGAGAATCAACACAACCAGCAAAGTCGGAGTCTGAATAGCCGATCACATCAAGATTTTCTGTCTTCCTATACATTAGCATGTAATCTTTTGTTCCTTTAAGATATCTCAACACCTTCTTTGCAGCTTTCTAGTGATCCATACCTGGATTACTCTGATATCTTCCTAATATTCCAACAGCAAATGCAATATCGGGCCTTGTGCATACTTGAGCATACATAAGACTTCCAACAATAGAAGCATATGGAATGTTCTTCATTTGTTCCCGCTCAAAATCATTCTTAGGGCATTGATTCAAATTAAATCTATCGCCCTTGACAATGGGTGCAACACTTGATGAACAATCTTTCATTCTAAATCTCTCTAAAACTTTATTGATGTAGGTTTCTTGTGATAGACCAAAAATTCCTCGAAGTCTATCTCTGTGGATCTTAATGCCAATGACATAAGATGCCTCACCCATATCCTTCGTATCAAAGTTTTTAGAGAGGAATTGTTTCACCTCATGTAGAAAACCTTTATCATTGGTTGCAAGTAGTATGTCATCCACATACAAAATTCTGAAAGTTTTTACTAAAATTGTGACATTTTTACTAAGTCCTTAGGCGTGAAAGTTTTTTAATACCTCATGTTCAAGTTGCGTGTTTATAATCATCATCATCCAACTTGAGGGGGTATTAGAGATAAATTTAATAATTTGTTATTAGGGTTTGTTAGGGTTGTTATTAGTGTATTAGGGTTGATCATATTTTCAAGCTCAGATAGTTTGTTATTAGTATGTTAGGTTTGTTATTAGTTTGTTAGGGGTTATTAGGGTTGAAAATATTTTCAAATTCTGAAAAATAGATCATCAACATATATAAAAGTTACCTCCATATAAAAGTTTGTCATGTCTCATAAAAAATAAGAAGGATACAACATATTTTCAGCGTTTTATAATGTTGTATTCTTATTCTTTTTAATGACACATGACAAAATTGGATGATAATCTATCTTTTAGAACTTGAAAATAATATCAATCATAACAAACCCTAATAAACTAATAACAAATCTAACAAACTAATAACAAACTATTAGAGCTTTAAAATAGGGACTAATAACAAACTATTAGAGCTTTAAAATAGGGTCAAATGTAACAAACTAATAACAAACCCTAATAAGAAATTATTAAATTTATCTCTAATATTTATATATATAAGTTAACAACCTATTTTATAAGTTTGTCTTTACATATTCAAAATACAAAATACCGCTATCTCTAAGTTATATATAAAAAATTATGTATTATTAAAATAATGACATATTATTCTCTTAAAACATAATCAAAATAAAAAAAATACATTTAATTGAATTTAATTTTTTTCAAACAAAACTCATGAAAAATTAAATTTTAAAAATGTGGGATTATGAATTATATAACGAACTAGTAATATTTTTTGATAAAAATAAATAATATAATATATATAGTAAAAAACAATTGTTTTATTGACTATAACAAATTCCTTAAAAGCAAGTAAAACAGTCTAAAATCGTCTACACAAAAAATAACAATACAAAATGGTTTGTTTTATGTTAGCTCATCCAATTTTCCACTAATAATGTTTTTTATTTCTTTTATATAATAAATGTTAAAAAATATTTTAGTGTTTTGATAATTTTTTTAAATTATCTAAAAACCAGTATTTTAAGTCTGTCTTTACACATTCCAAATTAACATACTTTATGAAGCTAACAACACTTCATATTTATTTGCTTTAATTATCAATTGGTTATATAAAATCACGAATACTAAAATAATGATATTTAGTTTTCTTTGATTTTTTGAAACAGAATACAAGTAGGTTTAATTAAGAAAATTTAATTCCTTTAAATCATAATCAAATCAAACCATTGAATTTAATTTCATTTAAATCATCTCTATATTTGCCCTCTTTCTTATATTTATTTATTTCAAATTATTTATCTATTTATAATGTTAATGTGATATTTATTATTATTTTTTATTAATTTATTCTTATTTTAATTATATAAATTTCACTATCCGTTAAACAAGATTTAAATTTATTTAAATAAAAAATTAAAACTTGATTCCTCCCTTTAAAATAGAAAATTAGGTATCTTAAGTATAAAAAAAAAAAAGAAAAATTCAAAGTAGAAGTTGATTCATTAAAAGTTGAAGAAAAATGCACCCTCCGGCATCTGTGAACTCCGGTGGAGAAACTCCCGAAAATACTGATGATCCCTCAACGGTCAGAACTTATCGTGCTTGGAAAGGCAATAATGTAAGTTAAGTTAATCAGTTTTAATTTTTAATCTGATTCACGAATTAAGCTTTTGTATTTGAATTTTTTTTATTTAACTCAGCACTCTATAGTTATCGTTACATCAATTTTTTTCAGATATTTTTTCTTCAAGGGAGGTTAATGTTTGGACCTGATGTGAAATCTCTGATTATAACAATATTTCTGGTTGTTGCACCTGTTGCTGTTTTCTGTGCTTTCGTAGCTAGAAAATTGATGGTTGATTTTCCTCAGCATTTTGGATATTCAATCCTGATTCTAGTTATTATCCACATTGTGAGTGAAAAATTCTATTTATTGATTTTTTTTTGTTAGGTCAAATATATGTGAAAAAAATTAAGTATTTCTTGTAATGTTGTTGATTGCCAGGTTCTGATTGCCCTTCTAATGACCTCAGGAAGAGATCCTGGCATAGTGCCTCGCAATTTGTATCCTCCTGTACCAGTCGAATACAATGAAAGTGTCGGTATCAACATCGAACCGAATCATCCACCACGGTATTTACCACGATTCAAGGAAGTAATTATCAATGGGATAACTGTTAAAGTAAAATACTGTCATACCTGCATGCTGTATAGACCTCCCCGATGTTCTCATTGCTCAATATGCGATAATTGCGTGGAGCGACGTGATCTTCACTGCACGTTGCTGGGTCAGTGTATTGGACTGGTAACTGTTATTAACTACCGAGTATAGTTTTCAAATTCAAAATCATTATATTTGCATCTGATATGTTCCATGCTTATTTTTTCTCGTATATGTATATTGCGACAGCGGAATTATCGATCCTTCTACGTGTTTATTTTCTCTATGACGCTTCTTTGCCTATATATTCATGGATATTGCTGGGTCTACATCAAGGGAATCCAAGTCTCGGAAGAGATATCAATCTGGGAAGCAATGAAGAAAACCCCTGTTTCCATTGCACTAATAGTATACTCCTTAATTTCTGGCGTATATGTTGGAATCCTCACTATTTTTCATACCTATCTAATCAGCACAAACCAGGTTTGAACACCATTTATCTGATTTTCCTTTCTGGTTTTGTTTGTCTTACATCTAATGTTTTTGTTACCTTTAATGTCCAGACTACGGATGAAAAGATTGGATACCGGTCTGATCCACAAATCTCTTATGACAAAGGGGTCATTGAGAATTTCAAAGAAGTGTTCTTCTCTTCGATTCCTCCATCCAAAAACAATTTCAGGTCTAAAATTCCAATTCCTAAAGAACTATCAGAATATGGCAATGCTACTGATTTGAGCAGGATGCTTCATACAGAGAGCGAGCATAGACAAGTTGCTAGCAAAAAGTTAGAAATAAATCTTGAAGTTCAGGACAAGATACATGATAATGAATCAAATTGGATCACACATGATAATAGTAATCATCCGGCTGAATATTCAGAAAAGCACTACTACAAAAAACACATTTAATTTTGAATTTGAAATGTATTTAACATGAATTCGATCCATAGCATATGTCTTTTTATTATTTTTAGTACTGGATGTGGTGCCCAATATTAAATCTCGATTGTGTAAAATCGAGGTAATAAAACAATATTTTTATCTCAGTTATATGTGAATAAGTGAAAAGTGGGAGGATAACATTACATTTCTTTTATACTTTGGTTTGTACATGTATTAGAGAACTATATCATAGAATATATAACTATATTTTGTAGATTTCTAATACATTTTGTCAATATCTCAAACAAAAATATTATACCACAAATATTAATTATTTACAACAACTACAAAATCAAAATGACACATATCTTATAATTTTAAATCAAAACTTAAACAAATGATCAACCTACAAAAACAATAACCAAAATCGGAAGTCTTATAGGTTGTCCAAAAGTTATATGCTAAGATTTGTTACCGGTAGTTAAACACATATAATTTGAACAACATTTAAAATAAATTAGGATAATCGTCAACAACATTAAATCATTAGTAAAAGAAATAAAAATGAGTAAAATGAATAATTATAAGTTACTAAGTGATATAAAACATTTACTTACTAGTTTTCTCGTAACCCCTCGTTATGATCAAGACGAATAGCATGCATATCATCTGAATAATTTCTTTTCATATCAATGACGTACATGTGTTGCGAAACAAGGAGACTCATAGTTAAAATCTTGATTTTCATCATTATTATCAGAAGATATTTTTCGTAAAGAACAATTGATCATCTAGTGTTAGAATGATTAGTGACATAAAAAACTTGTTTTGTTTGAGTTGTCATGATGAATTGTTCGTTCTTATTAGTTGTCTTTCGAAGATCGACGTGTCGGAATCCTAATTCATTGGTTTCTACATCAGCATTATTGTCAATCCGCTTGCACTTTAATAACAACATAATTAATCTTCAAAATCTCCTTAATGACTCCAAAGTACATTAAAATCTTCTTAATGACTCCAAAGTACACTCTAGATGCTAGTACGATATTATTATCTTTGGAATTAGAGAAGTACATGGATTCAGCTTCAACCATAACTTCATTATTTTGCGTGGTACTACGGTCATCCTTTGATTTTACATAGAATGAAAATTTAGTAATGTCGTATGCACTCCAAGTAATTACATTAAACTTAGACATACATGACAACGGTAACATTCCAAATTTGATTGGTTAATTTAATTGAATTATTTTTGTGATTATTTGATTATTATGTGTTTTAATTAAAATAAATTATGTGAGTATATATGTTGGTGTGGTGTAGTGGTAACATTAGTGGGATAGAAGAAGAATTAAAATAATTAGAATGTAGATATTTTATTAGAATCAAATAAAAGAGGAGACTTTTGGATGGAAATAGAAAAGTACAAAATAGTAGAGAATAAGGGAGAATATTATTATTATTATTTAAATGAAATTAGAGTCAAGAGTGAGATGGCAATGTGTAGGGCTTGGGAGTGGTACTACAGTATATTAGTACTCATTCTTATACACGTGATTTGAAAAAATCTCCGTACTCGAGCTTATACTCGATTGGGTATCAAAGTTAACACATGTATCCGTGTACTATGGGTATATAAGTACCTGTACCCGTACCCGTTACTTGCATTCCTACTATAAATATATCAATTATAAAATATCATATCATTTTAAGTTTTTAAGAACATTTATATTCAAACAAACACTTATATTAAATACGTAATGATTTAACATTGATATATATTTTAAAATTGATAGATATATATTTCTATATCATAATATAAATTAAAAAATATAAATTAAAATTAAAATACATAAATATATAATGTACGAGTATGGGGCGGGGTGGGTACCAAAGTGTTCATACCCGCACTCATACCCGCATATTTTTGTGGGTAATTACCCGAGCCCGTGTTGGTATCCATTTTTTCGGGTTTTTACCCTATCCATTATAGGTAATTTTGCAGGTGTCCATTGGGGTTGAGTCAAATTGTCATCTTTAGTCAAGAGGGATATTTTGGTGAATAGAGGAATAAGTGAGGGCAATGTGAGAAGTCACTAATTGAGGGAGATTAAGTTACTAATAAAAAGGTTAGTAAAGAGGTTTCGGAATTTTTCTACGAAATTATAATTTGTGATGAGAAGAGGTAAGAGCTAGGGTTAGAAGGAAACTTCATTGTTAGATCTTGAAGGTGAATCTTACTGGAAAATCTAAGGTAGAGAAATTTACTCTTAATATGGTGTAGAATGCATGATTTAGTAGATGGAAGTTCTTAATCTTATTAGATTTTTCTTACTTTTCCCCTTTTGATGAATGTTAGATGAATATGTGTTGAGTTTTTTAATTGCATGATACATGTGATGTAATATGTGAAATTCGTGTACTATTATACCATGAAAATTATGTGTTATTGTTGATAAAAAATTTATGAAAGTGTGTTCATATGTTGCATTAGACCCAATGGCATCTGATGTTCAATCGCTCAAATAGAATCACATCTCTTCGTAGTTCTCGACAAACTTATCAAAAAATCCATAGAAATTCTATCCCACTTCCACTCTAGAATACTCAATGGTTGCATCAGACCAAATGGTTTATGATGTTCAATCTTAGACTTTTGACAAGTCAAATAAGCATACATAAGCTCAACTATTTCCTTCTTCATCTTTGGCGAACAAAATAATTTCTTCAAGTTTTGATACATTTTAGTGGCACCTAGATGAATACTCAACCCACTTCTGTGAGCCTCCTCAAGAATACTCTTCTTACGCTTAGGTACGTTTGGTACACAAACCCTCTCTCTGATCCTCATCATGTCATTCTCATCAATCCTGAAGTCACTATCCTTATCTTGATTGATAAACACAAGTCGTTCAACCTAGCCCACATCGGTCTTTCGACCTTCTATGGTCTCTTCAAGAATACCACTTGTCAATTTCAACATACCTAACTTCACACTACTAGGAGTCTCTTCACATACCAAACTCATATCTCTGAATTGCTCAATCAATTCTAACTCTCTGACCATCAACATTGACATGTGCAATGACTTCCTACTCAATCTATCAGCTACAATGTTAGCTTTACCTGAATGGTAACTCAAGCCAAAATCATAATCTTTCAGAAACTCGAGTCATCTTCTCTGCCTCATATTCAATTTCTTCTGGTCAAATAAATAATTCAAAGTCTTGTGATTATTGAACACCTCAAATGTGGAGCCAAACAGATAGTCCCTCCAAATTTTCAACAAGATTACCACTTTTGCCAATTCCAGATCATGTGTAGGGTAATTCCTGTAATGAACCCTTAATTGTATCGATGTGTAAGCCGCAATCTGACCATTTTACATCAACACACCTGTCATACCCATCTTCCAAGAATCACAATACACAACAAAGGATTCACTGGGATTCATAAAAATCAAAATGGGAGCAGACATCAACTTCTTCTTGATTTCTTGGAAACTCTCTTCACAATGCACATCTCAAACATAGGCATGACCCTTTCGAGTAAAATACGTCCAAGGCAACTCTAGCTTCAAAAAAACCTTCAATGAACTTCCTGTAGTAATTAACCCGCCCAAGAAAACTTCTAATCTCAGTGACTGACTTCGAAGTCTCCCATTAAAACACATCATTTACCTTCAACGGATCCACGGTTATACCACCACTATAAATCACATGCCCCGGGAAACTCCCTTCTCGTAACTAGAACTCGCACTTGGACAACTTCGCGTACAATTACTTCTCTTTCAAGGTCTGCAATACAACTCTCACATGTTTCACATGCTCTTTATCAGATCTTGAATATATCAAGATGTCGTCGATCAACACAACCATAAATTGATCTAAGTACGGATGTAATATTCTATTTGTGCACTTCATGAACACTCCAGGAACATTAGACACACCAAACGACATTACTGAATACTCATAATGAATATACCTTGTTCTAAAAGCAGTATTTGGAATATCTTCTAACTTCACACGAATTTGATGGTAACCTGAACGCAGATCAATCTTGCTAAACACACGGGCACCTACCAACTGATCCATCAAATCATCAATCCTTATAAGTGGATACTTCTTCTTTATAGTCACTTTATTCAGTTGTGATAGTCAACACATAACCTCATACTACCATCTTTCTTCTTGACTAGTAACAAGGCGCACCCTATAACGAAACACTTAGGTGAACATATTTCTTCTCAAGTAGATCTTCCAATTGTTTCTTCAATTCAATTAATTCTGAAGCAGATATTCTATAAGGATCCATCGACACCAGACTAGTTCCAGGTACTAAGTCTATAGTAAACTCATCTTTATGCTATGGCGTCAAATCACTGATATCATCAGAAAACACTGATGAAGATTCACACACCACTAGCAACTCACCAATCACATATTTACTTCCAACCTTCATAAAAGCTCATATCCTAAACATTGTAGCATCCTCATTCGCAAACTTGTCCACTTGATTAGCAGGCACAAACTCATTACTTGTATCAAACTCTAGAAATGATACCATTTTGTTCAACAATTTACACTCTTGCAATTAATGGCACACTGAACAATTCCTCTACACTTGAAACATTTCATAGAAGCATAAGCTTCCCCCCCCCCCCCCCCCCCCCCCCCCCCCCGCCTATTTCAATCATGATCCTTCCAACAAGCAGTTAGAAAAACAAACGAGTATCGACAGTGTTTCACACACATGTCACGTACTAGGGAACAATCATCATTACAAAAACCTAGCCAAACAGACCGACCTGCTATAGTACCACTATGTAACACCCTAAACCCTGGAACTTATATATTAAGCTTGACACGACAATCTAAGATGTCACTAACGATAAATCCTCTAATAAATCTGATGACTTCTCGACAAGTGTACTGATGATGTCGCAGTGATAAAAAAGATCAAAACCACATGGACTGCTTCTAACAAGACAAAATGTATGCAATGTATAAAAACTAGTAAATTGTGGGGGGGGGGGGGGGGGGAGTCAATGCGAAAAGTAAATAAGCATTTAAACAAAATTATGAAAGCGGTCATGTTGTGTTTAGAATCCCATAATTATCTATTGTTGATGTTTGATGCCTTGTATGAATGATCTTATCACTATAATCTCACGGTGAATCAACAAAATTGTTACAATTGATCCCTCATGAAATAACTCACTAACCATTACTCAGAGCTTTCCATCCCTAGTCTGCCAGTGTAAGTAGGGTTAGGCGATGCACAAAACGTTAATTTCATATGTCACTACTTAGGGTCTTCTATTCCTATTCAACAAGCGTAAGTACAATAATTGCCCTAGATACAATACATAGGCTAAGGGTCAATATTCCTATGTGCCCAAAATCAATTTAAAAGAGTATCTCACACAAAAAGCACTAAGAACAATAAGCAATTGAATTGCATTATAGATTAAAAGGTTCATACAAAGTAAAATCAACATATTACCCAACAATATTGAAAAAGGTTCATCACACACAACCTAACCAAGAGGAGCTTAGCTACTCATAATTCAGATTACAATACCATAATTGATAGATGAAAATAGTATATGAGTTCCCTTGAAGTAATGGCCTTTCAATGGCTTCAAATGTCCTAAAAATCTCCTTTGATGCTCTCCAAATCATGTTTTGCTCTTCAATTTTCATAACCCTCATAAAAGTGAAAAAGTTCCTCTTAAAAAGAGCTCTGGTGGATCAGATGCGTCATAAAAAAGGACCATCACACGCGTGATGACTTGCATCGTGCGATGCAGCCTTTATGGCCATATCGTGTGTGTAATGTTGCACGATGGTGCATGTGATGTTTCCTGAAGTTGTACTCCTTTTGCTCCTCTTTTCACCCAAATTTTCATGAGTCCACAATCTTCACACTTAGCTATTTTTCCTCATTCTTTGAGTTTTCTTCTTCATTTTATCTCATCTTTCATTTGTTTTGATCTGATTCTTCGACTAAATTCATGCAATGACGGACTCTCATCGCAACCCCAAACTTAAAGCGTTGCTTGTTCTCAAGTAACTTGCATGCAACTGCATATTTCAACAAAAAAAAAGTCGCACAATAACAATTGAACATCACCAAATTAAAATTTTCTTTTACCTGACCATCATTCTAGCTTCCAACTTATATCCAATAAATTCGGAAAACATCCTCAAACATTGACGAGCAACCTATCTCTCAGCTTACTTTGACTCACTCAATGGATATGGTTATCTCTTAATCAACATGTAAAATCAATTATGCTTAGCTTGATCATGTTCTAATATAGTTCATCACGGAAATTACAACACACACATTAGAGGTCTTTTCAGGTTGTAACTTGGCTTATGTTTCGGTAGGATATTTTTAGGAAAGTGGGTTTAAATCTTTGGAGTTAAATGCCTAGTTCTCCTTCTATCATCATACCTCTTTGTTCCTTTTTTTACGGTACTAGAGATCTTAGGTCCTTCTTCTATTATTATTCTTTCTTTTTTTTGAAGAAGAAGTGTTTTTTTTCACTTATTTTTTTTCATAAATTTTGAAATGTTGGCCAATATTCTCTAGTACCCCAACCCCAAACTTAAAACTTTGTTCACTTCCAAGAGCAACCCTAAACTTAATCTTTTTCATACACTCTAGGAACTATACTTCTACCTAACTTCAAAAAGAGTGGGAAAAAAAAGACTTTCAAGTCATATGGCTAAAAAATTTAGGCTGCATCACCAAAAGAAAGGCTATGGCTCAAAGTGGTTAGCAATGGATATGCATATTACTACATGGTGTTTTAAAAAGGCGCAAAGTTATAAACACGAAACTGCCTCAGTGTGTGTCAGTCAAACCAGATGAACTTAGTAAGAAATAGATCAAACCAGATAAAGTATTAATGCATGGATACACTCATAAAGAAATAAAAGTGAACAATGGAATTTATTTGGCTTAAACCTTACTAGATGAGGTATATGTAGGTTGAGTACAAGTTCGTTGATTATTTTCTCATCTTTCACCTTCAATTTGCTAGTTGCTATTGTGATGATCAAATTTCTTTTGGATCATCTTTTCAATGCTAAAGTGCTAAACTCGCAAATTTGAAGAAAAAAATAGCTACAAAATTGTTTATTACGGAAAATATAGATCGTTATGGAAGGGTTATGCTCGAGTATCTAATTCCTCTTATGGAAGGTCTTAAATAAAAATAAAGTAAATTCTGCAAAACACAATGCAAAATTGCTTTCCAGTCCATCTTATTCATCACTTTGTTAAATTATCTTCCAAGTAACACAATAGCATTAAATATACCTTCATCTATATCCAGGTCACATTCATCTTCTAAGTCTTCAACATTAGAAACAAAGGTTATGCTTTTCTTCTTTTCTTATTTTTCACTGATCCCTAATTCAAAGGTATGAAGATATCCTATAAGTTCATCAACTTTCATGTTGTTTATATCTTGGGCTTCTTCAATAACAGTTACCTTCATGCCAAATCTCTTTGGAAGAGATGTGAGTATTTTTCTGACCAACTTAGCTTCTGACATCTTTTCCCCCAGGTCACTTGAGGCATTGGCTATCTCAATAATATTCATGTGAAAGTCATGAATGATTTCATCCTCCTTCATTCTTAAGTTCTCAAACTTGGTGGTAAGAATTTGAAGTCTTGACATCTTCACCTTAGAGGTTCCTTCATGAGCAGTCCTCAAGATCTCCCAAGCATCTTTAGCCACAATACAGATATTTATCAGTCTGAAGATGTTCTCGTCAACTCCATTTAAGAGGGCATTCAATGCTTTGGAGTTTCCCTGAGATGATTTATCATATTCATCATCCCAATCTTCCTCAGCCTTCAACACATCAGTGATCTTACCATCTTTATCTCTAGCCATTGGTGGATCACATCCCTTGACCACATATTTCCAAGCCTTGTTGTTTATGGATTTAATAAATCCTACCATACGAGCTTTCCAGTAGTCATAGTTGGTTCCATCAAGAATGGGTGGTCTGTTCACAAATCCTCCTTCCTTGTCCATTGTACCACAAAGTATCTTCCCCGAGTCTCACCCAGACACAGAGCAGGATGCCTGCTCTGATACCAGATATCAGATGTCCTAAGTGATGTCGAGACACTAGTATCTGATCAAAACATAATGACAATATAACATATAGTTAAGTGAACAGAAAATAACATAACACACATAGTTATTAACCCAGTTCGATGTACAACAACACCTACATCTGGGGGCTAGCAAGCCAGGGAGGAAATCTACTAAATAGTATCAGTTTGTAAACCTTTAGCAAACTCTCTCCAGTTTACATTCTAATCCCTAATCACTATTCGTGCTTAAATTCTACCTAAGACACATCTAGGTATGAGATCCCTCTCATTTCCCTTTCAATCAAGCAGCAAGGCAGCTGTAGAACATTCTGCATAGAATTAGGTCTTCAATTAAAATTTTCCTAAAATGTCTTAACATTTAGAAAAATGGAATAACATTAAATTCAAATAGAATCTTTGATTCCTCAATCTTGGACGCCACATAGGATTACTTAATATTCCCAGAATATTCAGTAATTTGTTAATCAACCAACCGTTACCAAGAGTAGACCTATATCAGACAAGATGTCGGATCCACATGTTAGGACATTTTGTTCAACATGTTGCTGCTAAGTTAGTTTTACCAAAATTACTGTCAATCACAAATACAAAGAATTAACATAATAAAACTTCTTTAACCATTTGAAGCACATGAATGGATCATAATGAAGCACCTGAGGACCTTGAATCATATTTCAAACCATTAGATCATGTCTTGGTCAAAAAGTCAACATCAGAGCAATCTTGATCAAAACCCTAATTTATACATCAGATGAATTTGGAACTTGTTGATCTTGAATGGGTGCAATCTTGAACTTGATTATGATGAATGGAAATCACTTGCCTATTATGAATGAATGATAAGCTTGAATTACTGAGTATTTCCATAAACTTGACCAGTCAATCACTTGAGTTCCTTAAACCAACACAACTACATTGTGAAAGAATCAAACAAGACAGAACATATTTTTATATTTTCATAAGGTTGATAATGCATAAAAGACACATACATGAGATGTCTCATGTTATGCAAATGATGAAAATGAGATGGGATCTTAGGGGTAAAAATTAGGGTATGACAACTAACACAATATAGCTTTTTTTTCCATTGATCCTCAACCTTTGATTAGAGTGAGTCCAGGATCACAATCCAAGGGTGGAAAATGATTCAATCCTAACCAATTTTCAACAAACTTTCCCTCAAATTCTTCTTCAACCTCTTTTATATAAACCCCATTCTCCCTCTTCAATCAGGATCCACAACCATTCCATAAACTTACTCTGCCAAATTTCCCAAGCACTTAATCTTCTTCATCCCAACTCACTTCCTAACCACCATTAGAGCTCCTCTGAAATACTCCTCAGAGCTCCCTTTTGAAGCTCTGAAAGAGTAGAGCTAGACCTCTCTCAATATCACAATTCCTACTCTGTGGCCTCCTATACTACTCAATTTATAACAAAGGCAAACATTCTATAGCTTAATCCATCAGCAAGAATTCCAGAAGAAGAAATAATAAGAGGAGAATAAGAGGAAATTGCAAGCAGCGAGGGTTCAAGGCTTACCTGATCGTGAATCTCTGGGTTTCATCATCTTCGTCTTCACCTCCCACCTTGACCAGAGCACTTCTCAACTCTGTAGGTAGGTCACATCATTGATTCCTCATTCTTCTTCCCTAGAGGTCAAAGCCTTAAATTATTGGCCTAAAATTCGGTTTCCTCATCATTTAATTTAGATGTGAACTTCTAGGATTCTTGTTTGTTTGGCTTTGAAACAGAGGGAAATGATGAATTATAAGTGAAACAAGGTTAAGAAATAGAGAGAGGGTGGCAAGACAAGCAAGGTGATGGTATTTTTATGGTGATTATTGGTTCCCCGCATCCGGAAGCGATTTCCGGCGCGGCGGGGCGATTTCTAGCCACCCCTAAGTTATAGAGAGAGAAGAGAGCGTGTGTGATGGGCAAAGAAAGAATGGAGTGGAAATGAAACTCTTCCATTCCCTTTTCCCTCACTCTGATGGGCTTCAAATCTAGACCAAGTCCACTACACGCACCCATTTCTTGCTAACACACCCCCTAACTTTGATTCCAAATAAAAATAATAACCCCGGCCTTAACACTTGGGCCCAACGCCCCTTTTTACACTCTTCACACCTTTTTTCTTAATTCATACCCCCGACAAGGAATATTTCTTTCTTTTTTATTTAGCTTATTCTTTTTCCTTTTAACAATTTTCATTTAATATTTTTCTAGAATATTCAAC